>NC_090377.1:88047291-88348125 GCF_036365525.1 Heterodontus francisci
ACAAACTAAAATAAAATTTAAAAAAGAAAAAAGAAAGAATAACTAAAAATAAAAAGGGGTTCCCTTGTGTTTAGTCCGGCAGGCTCCAGCGTGCCTAATCGGTAAATGAGGTGCTGTTCCTCGAGCTAGCGTTGGTGTTCGCTGGAACATTGCAGAAATCCCAGGACAGAGATGTGGGCATGAGAGCAGGGGGGCTGTTGAAATGGCCAGTAACTGGATGCTTGAGATCATGCTTTCAGTCTGAGCGGAGGTGCTCCGCAAAGCGGTCACCCAATCTAGATTTGGTCTCCCCAGTGTAGAGGAGACCACATTGTGAGCAGCGAATACAGTATACTAAATTGAAAGAAGTACAAGTAAATCGCTGATTCACCTGAAAGGAGTGTTTGGGGCCTTGGATAGTGAGGAGAGAGTGCTTTGTGACGTTCTGAGGTCAGAAAAGGTGCTATATAAATGCAAGTCTTTCTTTCTTCCCCTCCACATTTGCCACATTCGCATTTCTCTGATTCAGCTGCCGAGATCCCACTATCTGGAATTCCCTCTCTAAACCCCTCCACCAATGCACCTTTTTTTTCCTCCACAAAACTTACCTCTTTTAGTCACACTTCCAAATATCTCCCTCTTTGTCTGCTAAATGTCCATTGTCCTTATGCTTTTGTGAAGTCCCTTGGGATAGATTTTCTGCATTAAAATCACAAAATAAATGAGTTTTTGTTGAATAACTTCCATTTCCTATACCAAATTGAGATACTTATAGCAAACAATATCTGTGAGATGTTTTTACCATGGAATGTGTTATTTAAACAATATAAATGAATTTTTGTAGCAGATGCTAATCTATATGCTGTGCACCAGCAAAGTTTATTTCAACCTTGTTGGAAAAAGTTCTTAAAAAGACCCAATTATCTGTAGCATTTAAATACAAATGTTCTCTGTTTGTAAATACAATGATGTAGCATGTTGGCTTAATGGTGTGTCATGCTATTAGAGTTTAGATAGTTGGTTCAGAATTAATTCCCAGATACAGTGCTCCCCTGCAGAGAAGGGAAATGATCTGTTGGTGAGTCACCCCAGGCCAATCATAAACACCTACTAGCAAATGGTGATAAGAGTATTGGAAGACATTGGAAAAGAAATTGTCTCTCAATTCTCTGAACTAAAAAATGATTTAGGAAGAGATGGGTCACAACTGAGATTGCAATGGTAAAATATTAAAAATTCATTTCCAAGAAAATTGATAGAAAACAATTTTTTTTAAATACATAAAATATTTGAGTAAATAGCCCTCTTGTAATGATGGCCACTTTCAATATAATCTAAAATGTTTTATAGGTTGTACTGTGTGCTTGTGTGGGATACGTGCATATGACTGCATTGCACATTTTACATTTTTGTAAGCACATTTTGGAAGTTGAGGAGGGGGTTGAGTATACTTCACAAGTTCATTACTTAACTATAGCTAAAAGATTAATCAGGAGAAAGAAATTAGAGTATGAGAGGATGCTAGCTAGAAATATAAAAACAGATAGCATGAGTTTCTACAGGTGTTTAAAAAGGAAAAGAGTAAGTAAAGTGAGTGTTGGTCCTTTAGACAGTAAAAATGGAGAGTTAATAGTAAATAATAAGGAAATGGCAGAAGAAATGAACAAATATTTTGCTTCTGTCTTCACTATAGAGGATACAAAAAAACATTCCAGCAATATCTGTAAATCAGGAGGTGAAAAGAGAGAAATTTGGTGAAATTACAATCACCAGGGAAGCGGTACTGAGCAAACTGATGGAGCTGCTGGCTGACAAGTCCCCGGATCCTGATGGGCTTCATTCTACAGTCTTGAAAGAGGTGGCTAATGAGGTAGTAGATGCGTTGGTGTTAATCTTTCAAAATTCGCTAGATTCTGGAAAGGTTCCATCAGACTGGAAAGTAGCAAATATAACCCCTCTATTCAAGAAGGGGGAGAGGCATAAAACAGGTAACTATAGGCCAGTTAGCTTGACGTCTGTCATGGGGAAGGTGTTAGAATCGATCATCAAGGAGGCTATAGCTGGGCACTTAGAAAAGCTCAAAGTAACTGGGAATAGTCATCATGGTTTTATGAAAGGGCAATCATGTTTAACCAATTTACTGGAGTTCTTTGAAGGAGTAACATGCGCTATGGATAAAGGGGAGCCCGATGATGTACTGTACTTGGATTTCCAGAAGTCATTTGACAAGGTGCCACATTAAAGGTTACTGCGCAAAGTAGGAGCTCATGTTGTATGGGGTAACATATTAGCATGGATAGAAGATTGGCTGGCTGGCTGGCAGAAAACAGAGAGTATGCATAAATGGGTCCTTGTCTGATTGGCAGGATGTGACGAGTGGAGACCCACAGGTGTCTGTGCTGGGCCCTCAACGTTTTACAATTTATATCAATGACTTAAATGAGGGGAGCGAAGGCATGGTAGCTAAATTTGCAGATGACACAAAAATAGGTAGGAAAGTATGTTGTGAAGATGACATAAGGAGGTTGCAGACCAATATAGATGGGTTGAGTGAATGGGCAAAAATCTGGCAGACAGACTATAATGTGGGAAAATGTGAAGTTGTTCACTTTGGCAGGAAGAATAAAAAAGCAGAGTATTTCTTAAATGGGGAACGACTGCAGAATTCCGAGTTGCAGAGGGATCTAGGTGTTCTAGTATATGAGTCACAAAAAGTTAGTATACAGGTACAGCAAGTCAGAAGGAAGGCTAATGGAATGCTATCCTTTATTATGAGAGAAATTGAAAATAAAAGTTATGCTTCAGTTATACAGGGCATTGGTGAGACCACATCTCGAATACTGTGTGCAGTTTTGGTTTCCTTATTTAAGGAAGGATGTAAACGCATTGGAGGCAGTTTAGTTTAGTTTAGTTTCGAGATACAGCACTTAAACAGGCCCTTCGGCCCACCGAGTCTGTGCCGACCATCAACAACCCCTTTATACTAATCCTACACTAATCCCGTATTCCTATCACATCCCCACCTGTCCCTATATATTTCCCTACCACCTACCTATACAAGGGGCAATTTATGATGGCCAATTAACCTATCAACCTGCAAGTCTTTGGCATGTGGGAGGAAACCGGAGCACCCGGAGGAAACCCACGCAGACACAGGGAGAACTTGCAAACTCCGCACAGGCAGTACCCAGAATCGAACCCGGGTCCCTGGAGCTGTGAGGCTGCGGTGCTAACCACTGCGCCACAGTGCCGCCCTAACTAGATTGATACCTGGAATGAGCAGATTGTCTCATGAGGAAAGGTTGGACAGACTGGGCTTATTTTCACTGGAGTTTAGAAGAGTGAGGGAAGACTTGATTGAAGTATATAAGATCCTGAATGGTCTTGACAAGGTGGATGTGGAAAGGATGTTTCCTCTTGTGGGTCGTCTTGTGGTCCAGAACTCGGGGACAATGTTTTAAAATTAGGGGTCACCCTTTTAGATGAGGAGAAATTTTTTCTCTCAGAGGGTTGTGCGACTTTGGAACTCTCTGCCTCAGAGGTGGTGGAGGCGAGGTCATTGAATATTTTTAAGGTGGTCGTGGATAGATTCTTTTTAGGGAATCAAAGGTTATTGGGGTTCGATGGTAGTGTGGAATTCGAGACAGAAACCGACCAGTCATGATCTTATTGAATGGTGGAGCAGGCTCGAGGGGCCGAATGGCCTACTTCAGCTCCTAATTCGTATGTTCGTATGTTTTTTTAAAACTAGTTTTCAACTATTCATTTCTGTTGGACTCTTGCATTAAATGCCTTCATGTGAGTAAGGTTATGCTGGAGCCTATTAAGTGCAGTACAACACCAGGGCAAATTAAGTGTATGGTTTTAAAATCCACACCCTGTTGTTACAAATGTAAACATGAATCTGTTAATTATTCATTTATTAACAGTTGTACCTATCTAGTGTATGCGTCATACTTTTAACAAATAAGATTAAAACAATTAAGGCACTGTTGTCAGTAGGAAACTGCTTGTGCAACAACAATGTTTTGTCTCTTTTTATTGTGTGTGCTCCAGTTTATTGCCACAAAAAACTGCACTTCTTAAAGATTTTTTCATGGGATGTGGGTAATGCTAGGAAGGCCATACTATTGCCCACCCGTAGTTGATCTGAGAAATTGGTGTTGGGACATCACTATGAACCACTGCAGTTGTTGTGGTGCTGGTGCTCCCAGGATAGCACACAGCAATTTTTTTTATTCTTTCATGGGATGTGGGCATCGCTGGCAAAGGCAGCATTTGTTGCCCATCCCTAATTGCCTTTGAGAAGGGCCAGTTCACTTCCAAAAATAGCAATGAAGTGTGGTGAAAATTAAAGTTGCTGCCCTCTAATTTTGAACTCTCACATTTAGTTAGGAGTAATCGACAACCATTAGAGAAGAAAGCAATTCTCTCAGGTCATCAGTCTAACATTCTTTCACATTTAGAAATATAGTTCAGTATTAGATAGCTTACCTGTTAAGTTATTGGTCTCTATTCTTTATCCCAGAGCATTTTTTTTCCATATATAAAATAACTTGGATCTTGGAATACAGAGTAGAATCTCAAAATTTACTGAAGACACCAAACTTGAAACAGTGGCAAACAGTGAGGATAATATGAACTGCCTGCAACAGGACATAGATAGGCTAGAAGAATGGGCAGAGAGGTCGCAGATGGAATTTAATGCTGACAAGTGTGAGATGTTGCACTTTGGCAGTAGGAATAGGGAGAGGCAATATATACTTAATGGCACAGTTGTAAAGAGCGTGTAGGAACAGAGGGACCTGGTGTGCATGTGCATCGATCTTTAAAGGTGACAGGACATATTGAGAGCTTTGTTAGTAAAGCATATGGGATCTTGGGCTTCATAAATAGAGGTATTGAGTACAAAAGCAGGGAAGTTATGTTTATACCACAATAAAGCTCTGGTTAGGGCCCAACTGGAGTATTGAGTCCAGTTCTGATCACCACAGTTCAGGAAGAATGTGAGGACCCTTGAGAGGGTGCAGAGGAGATTTACCAGAATGGTTCCAGGGATGGAGGATTTTAGTTCCAAGGTTAGGTTGGAAAAGCTGGGTTTGTTCTCCTTAGAACAAAGGAGATTGAGGGCAGATTTAATAGAAATGAACAAGATTATGACAGGCTTATGATAATTTAGCCAAGGAACAGCTGTTCCCTTTAACAAATGGTACAATGAATAGGGGACAGAGATTGAAAGTTTTGGTCAAGAGATGCAGGGGGAATATGAGAAAGCACTTTTTTACACAGCAGGTAATAATGACCTGGAACTCGCTGCCCACAAGGGTGGTGGAAGCAGAGACGATCAATGACTTCAAGAGGAAGATAGATGGCCACCTGAGAGAAATAGACTTGCAGGGCTACGAAGAATGAGCTGGGGAGTGGGACTGACTGCATAGTTCTGTGGAGAGCTGGCATGGATTTGATGGGCTGAATGGCCTCCTGTGCTGTATGTGATTCGATGACTCTAGTTGAAATAGATTTCAGTGTTCCTTTTGTCTCAATATGAGAGACAATATTTAATCAAAAGCTTTGAGTTGCTGCAGCTGCCACTACCCAAAAGCTGGAAAATAAAATGTTCTTACTTTGTTTAAAAATAAGCTATATCTATAAACTCAAATGTGCAAACCAACCGACATTATCTATATGAAATTAAATCAGAAAATGCTGGAAATACTCAATAGGTCTGGCAACATCTGTGGAGAGAGAAAGGGAGTTAACATTTCAGGTCAATGACCTTTCATCGATTATCTATATGAAACTGCATTAGATTATTAAACAGTCCAAGAAAAAAATGTTACAATTGAATGCTTTCAGCATAAATTGAATCAAATACAGCACAGAAGAACAAGTAATGGAATTTTCAGATGCACAATAGGTTCAGAAAAATTATCAATATCATGTTTTTAAAATGAAACCACTTTCAGGAGGAAAAGATTACTTTTCCTTATGAAACCCAAGCAATGTCACATTCTGTCACATAAGTTATTTTTAAAAGTTAAGAAAAAAGATTTTCAATCAAGTTTCTTTTAGGCTGATTTCAATAAACTCCATGGCTGCAAAATTTGACTCTGTTTCACCGTGAACATCAACGCAAGCTCGAGGAACAGCATCTCATCTACCGATTAGGCACACTACAGCCTGCCGGACTGAACATTGAGTTCAATAATTTCAGAGCATGACAGCCCCCCATTTTACTTTCATTTTTAGTTATTTTTTCTTCCTTTTTTTTACATTCTTTTTTACATTTTTTACAATCTTTTTTTGCATTTATTTCATTTCATCTTAGTTTGTTCAGTTTGCTTACCCACTGTTTTTTTTCAGGTTTGCACTTGCTGCTGTTCAATATTCAGTGTATTTACACCTAATCTTGTACTAATGCTTTGTCTTTCAACACACCATTAACATATTGTTTGCCTTTGCTCCGTGACCTTTTGGTCAGCTATGTGGCCTGGTCCAATCTGCACCTTCTCCTTTGTTATCTCTTGCCCCACCCCCACCTCACTTGCTTATAATCTGTGACTTTTCTAATATTTGTCAGTTCCGAAGAAGGGTCACTGACCCGAAATGTTAACTCTGCTTCTCTTTCCACAGATGCTGCCAGACCTGCTGAGTGATTCCAGCATTTCTTGTTTTTGTACCAATTGTTAAAATCTGGCTATTATAAACTAACAAATGACTTATTATGATAAACTAGCACTTTGCTTTATTAGAACCCTTCTTTGTCGTATGATAAAGTGGAAAAATTTAGGAAATAGGGCACAGTATAGACAAGATGTCAAGGCAGAGGGATTCTGGGAGATTATGTCAAGTTTTAAAATGCGTACTTGCAGCAAAAGTGTGAGACCATGGGAACAGACAGTGAAAACAGCTTCTGCATAGATTTGGCTCGTAGTGAGATAAGGCACATTCTAAAAGTAAAAGCATTGAGATAAAAGCAGTCAACACAAAGACCCCTTTTTGTGTTCTATTTGCACAAATCTGAAAGGTTAGCAACCATCAGAGAACGATCCTCAGTGGGTTAAAAAAGGCATTCTTTAATACAAGACTACTCGCTGATTGGGAGAAGGGAGGGTTAACTGGAAAGCTACCAGGATAAAATGAGCCCTGTCCTTGCTATTGCACAGCAGAGAACGACAACAACAGCAAGAGACAAGAAAAACTATGAGAGAGAGAGAGAGCCAAAAGCTTGAGGACCCAAAGTTGCAAGTGAAAGAGTCGTACGCTCTGCCATCCAGTCTCTAATACGGATATTATCTGTGTTAGACTGTTAATTACTGCTTGAGTTTGTGACTATGGTTTATCTGAGAACTTTAACAAACTTATCCTTACCTTTATCTCAATAAAGTAAATTCATAACAAGCTTTGTGCTGCCAAGTCTGTTCCCACTTTGAAGGGGGTATAAAACACCCCTATCTTATCAAATCTTACAGGGTAGTGGAGATCTGGAAATCACTGTCTGAAAAGGTGGTCGAGACAGAAACCCTCGTAACATTTAAAAAGTACCTGGATATGCACCTGGAGTGCCGTAAGCTACAAGGCTACGGAGCAAGAGTTGGAAGTGGGATTAGGCTGAATGGCTACTTGTTGGATGATGTACACTCAATGGGCCGAATAACCTCCTTCCTTGCTGTAAATTTCTGTGATTTCTATCATGACATCAGTCAGCTTTTAAAGTCTGGCCTGCCTTTTTGGATCTCATCCTTCCAGCTAATACCCTCTCTTAAACACACATCTGAACATATGTTCAGCAGCATGAAGGACCTCCCATGAGGGCTATTTACAGGGATCATTAACAACCTGTAGGCCAGGTGCTTATAAGTTTCTACTGGCTCTTGCTGGGTTTGTGCATGTAGTGGGTGTTTGGAGGAGTTCATAACAGTTGGTAAAGTCTGTAGGGTGTGGTGTTGGACATGGGGAAAGAATTGGTTGCTACTGCAATGGCTCTCAGCACACCACTTGCCCCCAGGCATTCAGGCTATTGTAATGCTTCTACTTCGGCTGAAGCATCAGAGGGAGATGGAACGCAGGCAGCAAAGAAGACGAGTTTATCACAGAGAGATGAAAAGGAGGACTCTCAGCAGGAGGCCTTACCCACCTAGGGTCTTCCGGCAGCACTTCTCCTACCTCTACCTAAACCAGTGGCTGCAATTCATTGCTGCATCCGGGAGGTAACAGAGGCACTATAGCCAGGAGAGGAGAATTCATTGTCTTTCTCAGAGCAGAGAGAAGCAAGAGAAGCACACATGTGATCTTGGCAGGATAGTTGGTTTCCCTGTGCCACAGGGTGCCATCGACTGTACATACGGCTTTGCGGGCACTGTATCTCATTGGTGGGATGTACCAAAACCACACAGGGTTCCACTCACTCAGGGCAGAATTTAATGCAGCCATTTAAGGCTGGAATGGTGGTGTGGGGAGATGGAGAATCACATAGGAACCATCTGTCCAGAAATCTGGCGTTGTGACATCGGTTCTGGATTTTGTCAGTGGAGGGAAAGCACCATGGCGGCATAGACACTCTAACACAATGGGAAGCTATTTTAAATTGCTGAGCAGCTTTTTTAAATGCATTTATCATAGAATCATAGAAAGGTTACAGTACAGAAGGAGGCCATTTGGCCTGTCATGTCTGTGCCAGGTCTCTGCAACTACAATTTACCCAGTCCCACTCCCTTGCTTTTTCCCTGCAGCCATGCAATTTGTTTTCTCTTCGGATAATTGTCCAGTTCTCTTTTGGAGGCCTTGATTGAATCTGCCTCCTCCACTCTCTCAGGCTGTGTGTTCCAGAGCCTAACCACTCGCTGCATAAAAAAGGTTTTTCTCAAGCTGCCGTTGCTTCTATTTAAATGCAATTATTGCCAATCTAATGATTGGCCCTCGATTTAGCAGATGCGGGTGGCACTCATACGCCTTCAGGTTCACAACGGTTAAAACCGGGCGACACCAAGGCAAGAGGCCTCATTGCCATGACTGGAAGACAGCCCTGGGCATTGCTGCATAGTGGAAAAAGGGGTTTCGGAGGCAATTGTCGGACTGAGTTGCAGCGTGCTGTGCAAGGGGGTCCATGGTTTCGGGGGATGGGCAAGGGGTTTTGGGGTCTCAGGGACTCTGCAAGGGTGTTCAGGGCCTTGTGGGTTGCGCAAGGGGGTTTGGAGGCTCTGCAAGGGGATTTGGGATCTTGGGGGCTCTGCAGGGGTTCATTGTTTGTTTCGGAGGCTGTATTGGGTTAGCAAACTGCTGTGTGTTGGACTTGGTCACCTACTGCTGGAAGAGAGGGTTGGCCATCAGCAAGGTTGGGCTCTGAGGCTGATCAGGGACTCCGCCAAAAGAATTGTCAAAGGTCAGTTGGCAAGACAGGGTCGTCTCTGCATCGACAGTGATCTGCAGGCCCACAGATCACCAGGCATGGGTCTCATACATGCTGTATTTTTGGACCCCCATGGCGTGATGCGCACCTCCGATAGAGGAAGAGCCAACAAGCCACTGCGCCTGCCTGTGAAGCTCCATGACAAGAGCAACAGCAGCCAGCTATGCCAAGAAGGGCCCACATATGCCAGAGAGTGCACTGGACTCAAATCAGCTTCCTCCAAATGCCAACATCGACCTATGTGCCCTGCTGCATTATGAATTGCAACCTCTGGACTTTGGGAGTAATCCAATGCCAGTGGCCCTGAAGATCACTAAATGTCTACGTATCTGGATCTTTCCAGGGATCCACTAGGGACATGTATGGGGTCTACCAGTCAGCAAAAAATGTGGCCTCAAGGAAGTGACCAATGCCCTGTTCAAGAGGGCCGGTGAGTATGTGCACTACCAGACCGACCCTGACAGTCAAGCAGAGAGGGCCATTGGGTTCAGGGCCTTCGGGTTCAGGGCCATTGCTGGATTTCCCCAGGTGCGAGGTGCGATAGATTGCACACTTGTGGCCATCAAGGCTTCAACGGATCAGCCAGTCACATTCATCAACAGGAAGGTCTTCCATTCCATCAACGTACATCTGGTCTGCGGCCACTGAAAGCATTTCCTGCAGGTGTGTGACTGCTTCGCAGGAAGCAGCCACGATGCTTACATACTTTGACAGTCCCGGGTGCCACAGCTTTTCAGGCCACCTGCTCATCTTCAGGGATGGATTCTCAGGGACAAGGGCTACCCATTGAAAGCATGGCTCCTATGCCTGTGAGGAACCCTTGCACTACAGCAGAGGGGAAATGCAACAATTGCCATGGCTCCATTAAACCTGAGAAAGCCTGTTGTGCTTGTTTCTTTGCCTTATAATTGGAAAGTGGTGAACAAGGGTTCACCAAGGGGGAACTAAAACACATTGTGTTTAAAATTTAAACACTGTTACAGTAAGACCAGGTGAAGGCTGAAAGGAAACCCTAGGACTCTTTCTCACCTGGTTGTCACAGCAATGCACCAAAAGAGGCAAGAGACAACCACATAATTACCCACTTCCAACCACCCTGGAGGCCACTCAGAGAACCCAATAAAGACTCACCTTAATGCATGTATTCTGTCGCCTCCTTCACATTTGTGTTCTCTGACATGCGACCAACTGCAGTGCCACTAGTGCTCATAGGAAAACATATGTTAATGAGGTCTGTGGTCACATTGGCATTGCTCTAAGCAGACAGAGGGAAGTTAGCTCACAATAAAGGCATATTGGAAAATGGCTTTCAGACAATGATGGCTAATGATTTGCACAAAAGAACTTTTCATTAAAAATTACATATTGCCTACACACGTGAGTCCCAAAGTGTGGCTAGGTGATCTTAATATGTTTGCAGGTGCTCCTACATGGTTTGATCCCTGTGGCAGCAGCTGGATTAGAGGCAAGCTGCTGGAGCTGCATCTGTGAGATCTGGATCTCCATGAGAATCGCCAACATCTTAATGGAGGAAGCCATGTGCTCACACGCCTGAGACATGGCAGCACTCATGACATGGTTGGACTCCTCCATTGTCCACTCATGGCTGTGCGTGGCCTCTGGCATCTCCACCAGATGTTGCTTTACCTCTCTCTGCAACTCCAGCATGCCCTATGCTGTCAGCACCAGAGGCTCATCATCAGCCTGGGGTTCAGCATGGGTCTGGCCACCCCGAGTCTTCTGACTGCCATACGCCTTGGCTGTCTTAGCCTCAGACAGCTGATCAGGTGTGTATGTGGTGCTCTCACCAGCTTATGGCCCTGTTTCTAAAGCAGAGTGATTACCCACTGAGGTGAAAGTATCTGTGTTGATGGAAGGCACAGGAGAGTCATGGGCAGTGCATCCTCTGACTGGTCCTCCTCCTCAGAGGTTGACAACTGTCCCCCATAGCTGCAGTCACCTGCGGACACTGACCTGCATGAGAGATCATAAACAAGTGTGGGTTAGGTTGTTCAGATCTCATCCTACAAACCAAACGTGATGTAGGTCTCCAAAAGTGATGAGTATGTTGATGGAAGCCAACCCTCACTCTCTTGCGCAGGGTCTCTAGTCTCCCGATCTGAAATTGCGCAGCCACCCTGGGAACCCACCTGTTCCAAGGCCTCTTCCTCAGCGGTGGTGAAAGAATGCAGATCAGGAACTTCTTCTCCAGTCCGGGCTGTCTCCATCCTTTGGACCGTTGTGGGTCGTCTTGTCCTGCAAGAGGAAAGATGGAGATAGTAGAGCATGGCAGTGAGATCAACATGACAGTTCTGCCAGTGTCAACACCTTGTCCCCTACTGGGGGATCTGATATATCTCATGTTGTGCACCTGCTGTCAGGTGAGTTAATGGGGGTGAGCTATGAAGGAAGCTGGCCTGTGGCTGAGATGCAGTCATGCATCTATCAGGATCAGGTAACACCCTAGCCCCTCTGCCATTGCCATGGTAATGCCACACTCCCCATGTCGTGCACCTTCCCACACAGAGTGATATGGAGCGCTCACCTTGGTTGAATGCAGGAGGTCATTGGTCCTCTTCCTGTACTGGACTCAGGTGACCCCATGTTTGCTGTCCCCCCTCCTCTGCGATCTCCACCCAAGCTTGCTTGGTCAAGCGGGAGGACCTCTTCTTGTCATCACTGGGGAAGAGAACCTCCCATCTTTCCCTTGCAGCCTGGAGGAGTTTCTGCATGGTGGCATCACTGAACCATGGGGCCACCTTTTGTCTTGCCCCGGCCATCCTGTGCTGTCCTTCTCAGGGAGCTTGGGGGTCCAGAAACCAGTTAGGCAATGATTTCTTGTGCACAAAATTGACAATGACTCTAAGGCAGGAGTGAATGCTGGGCTGACAGGCTTTTAAACATGGCACCAGCTCTTGCATTGGAGTCAAATGATGCTGTAATCGGCGACTCTCATCCTGCCACCACCAAGTGTTTGTGCCGAGCCCGGGTTCCCACTATGCAAAATAGCCACCCACCATGTGACCGTGCATGGAGTTGCAGTGGTGTAGTGGTAATGTCACTGGACTAGTAATCCAGAGGCCCATGCTAAAGCCTTGGGGACATGTGTTCAAATCTGGAATTAAAAGCTAGTCTCATTAATGGAGCCATGAAATTACCATCAATTATGATAAAAACTCATCTGGTTCACTAATGCCCCTCAGGGAAGGAAATCTGCCGTCCTTACCTGGTCTGGCCTACATGTGAGTCCAGACAGACAGCAATGTGGTTAACTCTTAACTACCCTCTGAGATAGGCTAGCAAGCCACTCAGTTGTACCAAACTGCTAAAAAGGAATAAAATCAGATGGACAACCTGGCATTGACATAGGCACCAAAAATGACAATAGCTCATCCAACCCTACAAAGTCCTCCTTACTAATATCTGGGGGCTTGTGCTAAAGTTGGGAGAGCTGTCCCACAGACTAGTCAAGTAACAGCCGGACATAGTCATACTCATGGAATTATACCTTACAAGCTATGTCCTTGACACCACCGTTCCTGGATATGTCCTGCTCCACCAGCAGCAGAGGTGGCAGCACAGTGGTATATATATAGAAAGATAGAAAATAGGAGCAGGAGTAGGCCATTCAGCCCTTCGGGCCTGCTGCGCCATTCAAAAAAGATCATGGCTGATCATCTAATTCAGTATCCTGTTCCCGCTTTCTCCCCATATCCCTTGATCCCTTTGGCATTAAGAAATATATCTATCTCCTTCTTGAATATGTTAAATGACTTGGCCTCCACTGCCTTCTGCAGTAGAGAATTCCACAGGTTCACCACCCTCTGAGTAATGAAATTTCTCCTCCTCTCCGTTCCGAATGGCAGACCCCGTATCCTGAGACTGTGACCCCTGATTCTGGACTCCCCAGCCATTGGGAACATCCTCCCTGAATCTAGCCTGTCTAGTCCTGTTAGAATTTTATAGGTTTCTATGAGATCCCCTCTCATTCTTCTAAACTCTACTGAATATAGGCCCAGTCAACACAATCTCTCCTCATACATCAATCCTACCATCCCAGGAGTCAACCTAGTAAATCTTCTTTGCACTCCCTCCATGGCAAGAACATCCTTCCTCAGATAAGGAGACCAAAAGTACACACAATACTCCAGATGTGGTCTCACCAAGGCCCTGTATAACTGCAGTAAGACATCCTTGCTCCTCGACTCAAATCCTCTTGCAATGAAGGCCAACATACCATTCGCCTTCCTAACTGCTTGCTGCATCCTAATGCTTGCTTTCAGTCACTGGTGCACAAGGACACCCAGGTCTCGTTGCACCTCCCCCTTTCCCAATCTATCACCATTCAGATAATAATCTGTCTTTCTGTTTTTACAACCAAAGTGGATAACCTCACATTTATCCACGTTATACTGCATCAGCCATGTATTTTCCCACTCACCCAACTTGTCCAAATCACATCGGAGCCTCTTTGCATCCTCATCACAGCTCACATTCCCCACAGCTTTGTGTCGTCTGCAAACTTGGAAATGTTACATTTAGTGCCTTCACCCAAGCCATTAATATATATTGTGAATAGCTGGGGCCCTAGCACTGATCCCTGCCATACCCCATTAGTCACTGCCTGCCACCCGGAAAAAGACCCATTTATTCCTACTCTCTGTTTCCTGTCTGTCAAACAATTCTCAATCCATGCTAGTATATTACCCCCAATCCCATGTGCTTTAATTTTGTACACTAACCTCTTATGTGGGACTTTTTCAAAAGCCTACACCACATCCACTTGTTCTCCCTTAGCTATTCTACTAGTTACATCCTCAAAAAACACCAGTAAATTTGTTAAGCATGATTTCCCTTTCGTAAATCCATGCTGACTTTGTCCAATCCCGTTTATGCTTTCCAGGTGTTCTGCTGCTACATCCTTTATAATAGACTCTAGCATATACTCAGGACGGAGTTGCTCTGGGAGTCCTCGACATTGACTCCAGACCCCATGAAGTCTCATGGCATCAGGTCAAACATGGGCAAGGAAACTTCCTGCTGATTACCACCTACTGACCTCCCTGATAAATCATTATGCCTCCATGTTGAACACCCCTTTGAGGAAGCACTGAGGGTGGCAAGGAGATAGAATATACTCTGAGTGGGGGACTTCATTGTCCATCACCAAGAATGGTGACCGACTGACCACGACTGACTGATCTGGCCTGAAGGACATATCTGCCAGACTGGGCCTGTGGCAGGTGGTGAGGGAAAAACCTACATTGACCTTGTCGTCACCAATCTACCTGTCACAGATGCATCTACCCATGACATTATAATTGGGAGTGACCACCACACAGTCCTTGTGGAGACAAAGTCCTGTCTTCACATTAAGGGTACCCTCCATGGTATTGTGTAGCACTATCACTAAGCTAAATGGGATAGATTTTGAACAGATCCAGTAGCTCAAAACTGGACGCTGTGGGGCGCTGTGGGCTATCAGCAGCAGCAGAATTGTATTCAACCACAATCTGTAATCCCATGGCCCGGCATATCCCTCACTCCAGCATTACCATCAAGCCAAGGGAATGACCCTGGTGTAAAGAAGAGTGCAGAAGGGCATGCCAGGATCAGCACTAGGCATAACTAATTATGAGGTGTCAAACCTGGTGAAGGTACAACATAGGACTACTGCATGCCAAACAGCATAAGCAGCATGCAGTAGACAGAGCTAAGTGATCACACAACCAACAGATCAGATCAAAGCTCTTCAGTCTTGCCACATCCAGTTGTGAATGGCGGTGGACAATTAAACAACTAACAGGAGGAAGAAGCTCCACAAATATTCCCATCCTCATACTAGCACATCAGTACAAAAGACAAGACTGAAGCATTTGCAATCATCTTCAGCCAGCAGTGTCGAGTGGATGATTCATCTTGGACTCCTCCCAAGGGCCCTATCATCACAGGTGCCAATCTTCAGCCAATTCAATTCACTCCACGTGATATTAAGAAACAGCTGAACACTATGGACCTTGACAACATCCCGGCAGTAGTACTTGTGCTCCAGAACTAGCCATGCCCCCAGCCAAGCTTCCAGTACAACCACAACACTGGCATCTACCCAACAATGTGGAAAATTGCCCAAGTATGTCCTGTCAACAAAATGCAGGACAAATCCAACCCGGCCAATTACCACCCCATCAGCCTCCTCTCGATCATCAGCGAAATGAAGGAAGGTGTCTATGACAGTACTATTAAGCAGCACTTACACAGCAAAAATCTGCTCACTGACACTCAGTTTGGGTTCTGCCAGGGGCACTTGGTTCCTGACCTGATTACAGCCTTTGTCCAAACATGGACAAAAGAGCAGAGCTCAAAAGGGAGGTGAGACTGACTGCCCTTAACATCAAGGCAGCATTTCACTGAGTGCACCAAGGAGCCCTGGCAAAATTGAAGTCAATGGGAATCTCGGGGAAAACCCGGCAGTGGTTGGAGTCATACCTATCACAAAGGTGGTGGTTGGAGGCCAATCATCTCAGTCCCAGGATATTGCTGCAGGAGTTCCCCAGGGTAGTGTCGTTGGCCCAACCATCTTCAGCTACTTCATCAAAGACCTTCCCTCCATCATAACGTCAAAAGTGGGGATGTTCGCTGATAATTGCACAATGCTCAGTACCATTCGCAACTTCTCAGATACTGAAGCAGTCCGTGTCCTTTTGCAGCAAGACCTGGACAACATTAAGGCTTGGGCTGATAAGTGGCAAGCAACATTCATGCCACACAAGTGCCAGGAATTGACCATCTTCAACAAGAGAGAATCTAACCATCTCCCCTTGACATTCAATGGCATTACCATCACTGAATCATCCACTATCAACATTCTGGAGGTTACCATTGACCATAAACTGAACTGGACCAGCTATATAAATACTGTGGCTACAAGAGCAGTTCAGAGACTGGGAATTCTGACATGTGTAACTCATCTCCTGACTCCCCTATGCCTGTCCATTTACATGGCACTATTTAGGAATGTGATGGAATACTCTCCACTTGCTTGGATGAGTGCAGCTCCAACAATACTCAAGATGTTCGACACTATCCAGGGCAAAGTAGCCCGCTTGATTGGCACCACATCCGCCAACTTAAACCTTCATTCCCTCCACCACTGATGCACAGTAGCAGGAGTGTGTGCCGTCTACACGATGCACTGCAGCAACTCACAACGTCTCCTTCGACAGCACCTTCCAAACCCGCAACCTCTACCACCTAGAAGGATAAGGGCAGCAGACGCAGGGAACTCCACCGGCTGCAAGTTCCCCGAAAAGTCACACACCATCCTGGCTTGGAACAAATCACTGTTCCTTCACTGTTGCTGGATCAAAATCCAGCAACTTCCTTCCGAACAGCACTGTGGGTGTACCTGCACCAGATGGACTGCAATGGTTCAAGAAGGCAGCTCACCACCACCTTCTCAAGGGAAATTAAGGATCAGCAAGAATTGCTGGCCTTGCCAGCAATGTTCACATCCCATGAAAGAATTTAAAAAATGCAAACCCATTATGCTGATGAATACCCACTGTCCTGGCATTCCTCTGTGCCAGTCCACTGTTCCAAATTTCCAGCCACCATGTCGAACCAGGGGGTGCTGCTCAATAACAAAGGCTATCTACTATACACCTGATTGATGATTGACCTCTGCAATCCAGCCACTCATGGCCAGCACTCATATAATGAGAGCCATGCTGCCACAAGGAATGTCATCGAGCAGACTATTGGATGCTGAAGCAATGGTTCTGCTGCCTCGAATGCTATGAAGTAGCCCTCCAGTACTCACCAGAGCTGGATTTGTGGTGGTTTGTGGCATGCTTCATGACCTGGGCACAGCCCTTGCCAGCAATGATTCAGTGACCAGCAACGATTCGGTGAGCACAAGAAGAGGAAGATGAGGAGGAGGAAGAAGGGACGTGGCAGCCGGCATATCCACATTCTGGACAGGCTCTCTGTGAGCGCATCATTCAACCCTGATTCCCCTAAATACAACTCCAGATCCCCAATCATTCCTCTGTTACAGACCATCACAGTGTCCTCTTGGTCACAGTCCTGAAATAAAAGACGCCACAAAACATCCATTCCACACCAACTTTATCCAACAAAACATCCAATATTCCATGCAAAACTCAAATAATCAAGGTTATGCATTCCCTTAGTGCCTGTCATCCATGTTCATTTGCCTGTCCTAGTGCTCCACTGACCACCTCCAGGCACTTACCCATTGTCGCTCGAGACAAGGAGGCCAAAGAAGTGCTCCTATGCAGTGCTACCCCAGTGGCTGCAGCATGGCCCATGGAAGGTTGCTGACTTTCACTGGGGGAGACTCAGATGGTCTTGCAGGATGACCATGAGCAGCTGTGGTACAAGTAAACCAAGCTTTAGACAGAACCATCTCAGCATGGATGGCAGCAGTCTGAGCTTGTTGGCTGACAGGCAACAGCAAGGGCACCGGCAGAGTGGCAGTGGTGGGAGCATGACAAAAGATTTGTGCCCCACACGCCACTGGCACTCTGTTGGTGAACAGATTGCCGGACTGCCATAAGACTCTGCAAGTCCTTTTGGGCACTGGTATCCTCAGCCATGATGGTCTGAACCTGCATTGCACCAAGGTGGGATTGCATAGCAACAAGCAGAGATTTCATGATCTCAGTCTGAGCTTCCACTGCAGCAGCCAGATGTTAGGTGGCCTTTGCTTGTGCTCGAATGGAAGTTGAGACATGGCCATCAGACGCTGCAACTGATTGGGTTCACAAGTGCTCAACTGGAATTGGCCTCCACTTCCATGCTGGAAAGGATGGGATCCAAGCTCTGCATGAAACCCTGTGCCAAGTTGGAGCCAGACTCCATGCTCTTGACAGTGACAGCAGGCGTTTTGGCAAGCCGTCAATGCCTCAAACATTTCTGTGCACATACTTTTCAGTCTTTTTCCATATGCTGCCTTATTGAAGGCCCCATTTAAGTTCTCTGCAGATCTGATGTGCGGTCTCGCCTTACAGTGAGCTGACACTTACGTGATCCTTTCCCCCTGGCCTAGCTGCAGTCCACTTATGTCTAGTGACTCACCACATGCAGATACGACCTCTATGCTGCCTTCTAAACTTCACACAGTGCCAGTAACTGAACTGCTAACTGTGAATGTCAGATTGAGTGATGGTGTTCTTCTTCCTCGTCTCTGCTCCATTGAGGTCTTGAACCTCTCATTACACTGGCTGGGATCTGAAAGCATAAAGGCACAAGGGAAGGGTTGGGTTGAGTGAAGGGTGGGGAAAGCAAGAGGTGCATGTTTACAGTATCATAACAGATTGCAGGATGAGGGTGAAGTGGGATTTGAGAAGATGCATTAGGTAGGAACATTGCGCCATCCTCGATGGTTTCAGCCACTCCACTGGCTACGACCTGTTTGATGGTTGCACCAATTATTCCCAGCCCGTGTGGGTGACAACATGCAGCCATGTCTGCCTCCGCCTGTTATCTGCTGCTGCCACCTATTGTGGACCACCTCATCCTGCAAAAGAGAGGGACGTGTGTCAGTCAGTGTGGTGCGATGTGTTTGAGTGATGTGCCTGCCACAGTTGAATAGCTGGCAGTATGTGAAGGCTGTTAGATGTCAATGTGTGGCTTGCAGCAATGCTATGAGTACGGGGGTGAGGTGAAGTATATGCATGTGAGTTTTAGGTCATTGTTGATAGAGATTGTTAGTAAGTGAGTGAAATGGGTGTAGTGAATGGAGCAGTGTGTGAAGCTACTGGTACGTTGGTAGCATATGGTATGTGAGGATCCATGCACTGGACTGGACTGCCTGTGTGAACTTTTTTCAACGCTTCATCCAAGTCTTCAGGGCCAGACTACTTACATTGACAACAATGGCTATCTGCTCTCACTACCTTTTTAGTACATTTTTGGAGGGCCTCCCAGCCCCCTGAGGGAAGAGGACATCTCTCCTCCTGCACCACGGCCTTCAGAATGGCTGCTGAGAACCTTAGAGCACACTCTTTGGCCTGTTGTGCCATTTCAGTGACTTCCTCTAGGTCTTCCACTCTTCTCCAAGCAGTTTCAGCCCCTGTCGCAGCCAAATTCACTTCTCTTTTAAGAGGAGCAGGCTGGTTTTAACTACGAAAGGCTAGCTTTAAGTAGTGCTAGCCTCAATGAACTTGGGCCCTCTGCTGAAGCACGCAACCATTCAGCACTGGGCTGCACACCACTATCAATATAGTTAGTAGGCAGCACAAAGTTTGGTTTGAGCAGGCATGGGTTCATCACGATCCCTGTGCCCGTTTTCAGGGGCAATCAAATTTTTACTTGAAGGATTCATTTCTAAGGTGAACAGTAATTCTTGCAGCATTCCACAGTTTTCGAATGAAATATATTCTTTTGAATCACCTTTGTTTAATGAAACCTGAAGAACCATTTTTTCCTTTTAGTTTGACTTACTCATATTTACCATGTAGCTTAGCAGACATTTGTTTCTCCAGATGAAGCATAGGGTGCTGAATTCACCTTGAACAAAGTGTATTGCAGTGTGGCTAATATGAAAGCTTTGCAATTAAAAACCAATCACTTTGTACTATCTGAATCAGCCAGGAAACAAGCATTTGTAGTAAGAAGTGTGCTCCCAACATGTTGATGTCCCAAAGTCTTCTTCTTCTTCTTCTTGTCATGTTGCTACATCTTCCCTCAACACTGTTCCACACAGGCTTTGGCTCAGGTTGACCTTCAGATCTTCAGGGCTGTATGGCTCTTGTAGTAGAGGGCATTCTAGGAGATGTTTCATTGTTTGGCATGTTTCTTCACAGTCAACAGAATTTGTTTGGATGTATCCTCACTTCAGTATAAGGGCTTTGCAGCAGCTGACACCAACCTTGAGGTGATTGAGACACAGCCAGCTCGGCCACGTTTTGTAGGCTGCTGATGGGAGGGATTCCTCTGAGTCATTAGACAACTCGTGTGCCTTCATTTGCAATGTGTTGACCAATCATCAAGGCAGCAGCTGTGGGGGTTGCAATCTAGGGGCTGGACATTATGTAAGAAGCTGCCCTTCAACTTGAGTCTCTTTGTTACTGGCTCTTTCTGGAAGAGAGATTGACAAGGATCACTGGTCTGCTTTTTTTGTTATACTTGATGAAAGCAGGTACAGATGGCCCACTTTAGTAGATTTCGGTCAGCCAGTAATAGATCTACAAACTGCATTGAGGATGGGGTCCAACATCTTGGTATGGGGAAAGCATTCCCAGACGGGGCAGAGATATTCAGTTGCTAAGCAGCACAGGACAAGGGCAGTTGTTTGTAATGTTCTTGGGTCAGTTCTCCACTTAGAGTTGGCCAGCTTCCTTAAGATGTTGTTTCTGGCTGCCACCTTTGCCTTTAATTTGATGACATGGGGCTTGATTTTATGCAGGCAGCAGGGATCCCGACACTGGGTCAGAAAGGTGAGGGGAACCCCGGCTGCATTTTACAGTGCTCAGGCAGTTAACTGCCCGGCACTGGGGTCCCTGTCATTTTAAGGAAGGGGTGCCCACTTCCAAGAGCTGCTGTTCATTCAGAGAGCTGGCAGTTCAGCAGGTTCGGCAGTGCCAACTGGAGCAGTGGCCACTGCTGGAACTGCAGTAGGCCTGGGACCAGGAGCAGCCATGGAACCCCTGGCTGCAAGTAATGGGGAGCTGGCTTGCCGTAGCCAGTGAGGCAGGCCCTGGTGAGGGGTCTGGGGCGGGTGGTGGTTGTTGTAAGCAGTGGAGGGGGCTGGCACTGGTGCAGTCTTTGCCACGGGGGCCCTCCATGGACCACGGATTCCCAAGTAGGAGGGCCCCCACCCCAACCCGCAGGGAGGTTGCCTGGTGTTTCTGGGTGGTCTCCCCACATGGCAGACATCCTGGTGAACCTCCTCTGCACCCTCTCCAAAGCATCCACATCCTTTTGGTAATGTGGCGACCAGAACTGCACGCAGTATTCCAAATGTGGCCGAACCAAAGTCCTATACAACTGTAACATGACCTGCCAACTCTTATACTCAATACGCCGTCCGATGAAGGAAAGCATGCCGTATGCCTTCTTGACCACTCTATTGACCTGCGCTGCCACCTTCAGGGAACAATGGACCTGAACACCCAAATCTCTCTGTCCATCAATTTTCCCCAGGACTTTTCCATTTACTGTATAGTTCACTCTTGAATTGGATCTTCCAAAATGCATCACCTCGCATTTGCCCTGATTGAACTCCATCTGCCATTTCTCTGCCCAACTCTCCAGTCTATCTATATTCTGCTGTATTCTCTGACAGTCCCCTTCACTATCTGCTACTCCACCAATCTTAGTGTCGTCTGCAAACTTGCTAATCAGACCACCTATACTTTCCTCCAAATCATTTATGTATATCACAAACAACAGTGGTCCCAGCACGGATCCCTGTGGAACACCACTGGTCACACGTCTCCATTTTGAGAAACTCCCTTTCACTGCTACTCTCTGTCTCCTGTTGCCCAGCCAGTTCTTTATCCATCTAGCTAGTACACCCTGGATCCCATGCGACTTCACTTTCTCCATCAGCCGACCATGGGGAACCTTATCAAACGCCTTACTGAAGTCCATGTATATGACATCTACAGCCCTTCCCTCATCAATCAACTTTGTCACTTCCTCAAAGAATTCTATTAAGTTGGTAAGACATGACCTTCCCTGCACAAAACCATGTTGCCTATCACTGATAAGCCCATTTTCTTCCAAATGGGAATAGATCCTATCCCTCAGTATCTTCTCCAGCAGCTTCCCTACCACTGACGTCAGGCTCACCGGTCTATAATTACCTGGATTATCCCTGCTACCCTTCTTAAAGAAGGGGACAACATTAGCAATTCTCCAGTCCTCCGGGACCTCACCCATGTTTAAGGATGCTGCAAAGATATCTGTTAAGGCCCCAGCTATTTCCTCTCTCGCTTCCCTCAGTAACCTGGGATAGATCCCATCCGGACCTGGGGACTTGTCCACCTTAATGCCTTTTAGAATACCCAACACTTCCTCCCTCCTTATGCCGACTTGACCTAGAGTAATCAAACATCTGTCCCTAACCTCAACATCCGTCATGTCCCTCTCCTCGGTGAATACCGATGCAAAGTGCTCATTTAGAATCTCACCCATTTTCTCTGACTCCACGCATAACTTTCCTCCTTTGTCCTTGAGTGGGCCAATCCTTTCTCTAGTTACCCTCTTGCTCCTTATATATGAATAAAAGGCTTTGGGATTTTGCTTAACCCTGTTTGCTAAAGATATTTCATGACCCCTTTTAGCCTTCTTAATTCCTCGTTTCAGATTGGTCCTACATTCCAAAGCCTCGTCTTTCTTCAGCCGCCTAGACCTTATGTATGCTTCCTTTTTCCTCTTAGCTAGTCTCACAATTTCACCTGTCATCCATGGTTCCCTAATCTTGCCATTTCTATCCCTCATTTTCACAGGAACATGTCTCTCCTGCACGCTAATCAACCTCTCTTTAAAAGCCTCCCACATATCAAATGTGGATTTACCTTCAAACAGCTGCTCCCAATCTACATTCCCCAGCTCCTGCCGAATTTTGGTATAGTTGGCCTTCCCCCAATTTAGCACTCTTCCTTTAGGACCACTCTCGTCTTTGTCCATGAGTATTCTAAAACTTACGGAATTGTGATCACTATTCCCAAAGTAGCCCCCTACTGAAACTTCAACCACCTGGCCGGGCTCATTCCCCAACACCAGGTCCAGTATGGCCCCTTCCCGAGTTGGACTATTTACATACTGCTCTAGAAAACCCTCCTGGATGCTCCTTACAAATTCTGCTCCATCTAGACCTCTAACACTAAGTGAATCCCAGTCAATGTTGGGAAAATTAAAATCTCCTATCACCACCACCCTGTTGCTCCTACATCTTTTCATAATCTGTTTACATATTTGTACCTCTATCTCATGCTCGCTGTTGGGAGGCCTGTAGTACAGCCCCAACATTGTTACCGCACCCTTCCTATTTCTGAGTTCTGCCCATATTGCCTCACAGCTCGAGTCCTCCATAGTGCCTTCCTTCAGCACAGCTGTGATATCCTCTTTGACCAGTAATGCAACTCCTCCACCCCTTTTACCTCCCTCTCTATCCCGCCTGAAGCATCGATATCCTGGGATATTTAGTTGCCAATCATGCCCTTCCCTTAACCAAGTCTCAGTAATAGCAATAACAACATACTCCCAGGTACTAATCCAAGCCCTAAGTTCATCTGCCTTACCTACTACACTTCTTGCATTAAAACAAATGCACCTCAGACCACCAGTCCCTTTGCTTTCATCATCTGCTCCCTGCCTACTCTTTCCCTCAGTCACGCTGACGTCATTATCTAATTCCTTACAGGCTTTAGTTACTACCTCCTTACTGTCCACTGACCTCCTCATTTGGTTCCCAACACCCTGCCACATTAGTTTAAACCCTCCCCAACAGCGTTAGCAAAAGCACCCCCAAGGACATTGGTTCCAGTCCGGCCCAGGTGTAGACCGTCCAATTTGTAATAGTCCCACCTCCCCCAGAACCGATCCCAATGTCCCAAAAATCTGAAACCCTCCCTCCTACACTATCTCTCAAGCCACGCATTCATCCTGACTATTCTTTCATTTCTGCTCTGACTATCACGTGGCACTGGTAGCAATCCTGAGATTACTACCTCTGAGGTCCTACTTTTTAACTTGGCTCCTAACTCCCTAAATTCTGCTTGTAGGACCTCATCCCGTTTTTTACCTATATCACTGGTGCCTATGTGCACAACAACAACTGGCTGTTCACCCTCCCCCTTCAGAATGTTCTGCAGCCGATTTGAGACATCCCTGACCCGTGCACCTGGGAGGCAAC
This sequence comes from Heterodontus francisci, assembly GCF_036365525.1. Classification (NCBI taxonomy): domain Eukaryota; kingdom Metazoa; phylum Chordata; class Chondrichthyes; order Heterodontiformes; family Heterodontidae; genus Heterodontus; species Heterodontus francisci. Next base: position 88,071,567 of record NC_090377.1, read on the forward strand.
ATACCATTCGGGAGTCTCGTTTTCAACCACAGAACCGCCTATCTACTCCCCTTATAATCGAATGCCCTATGACTATAGCCCTTCCGCTCTTTTTGCCGCCCTTCTGAACAGCAGAGCCAGCCACGGTGCCATGAACCTGGCTACTGCTGCCTTCCCCTGGTGAGCCATCTCCCTCAACAGTATCCAAAACGGTATACCTGTTGTGGAGGCAGATGATCGCAGGGGACACCTGTGCTGCCTTCCTGCTCTTTCTCTGCCTTTTGGCCACCCATTCCCTTTCTCCCTCAGCAATCCTAATCTGCGGTGTGACCAATTCACTAAACGTGCTATCCACGACCTCCTCAGCTTCGCGGATGCTCCAAAGTGAGTCCATCCGCAGCTCCAGAGCTGTCATGCGGTCTAACAAGAGCTGCAGCTGGACACACTTCCTGCACGTGAAGGAGTCAGGGACATCAGCCGTGTCCCTGAGCTCCCACATTGAGCAAGAGGAGCATAACACGGGTCTGAGATCTCCTGCCCTTTTTAATCTTAAGCTTAACTTAGTCTGAAACTTAGAAAAAATGAAAAAGGAACGAAAAGTTTTTACCAATCACACGATTAAAAAAAAAGTAGAAAAAGCTTTACCTTATCTACACACCACCGAGTCCTTTTTTTTTGGTTAGAGGAGGAGGGCGGGTGGGAGACACTACCCGTGTAGTTTCTCGGGTTCAGAAAAGGCCCAAATATATAGGGTTTTACTTACCCAGCAGCCCCTTGGTCCGCCGAAAACAAAAGGGAATTAAGTTTAAGCTGAAACTGACCTTCCCAGCTGCTCACTCGCTCGCACTCTCTGCTCCCAAATAAGCTGCTGCAATTAATTCATGGAATCATCATTACACTAGCTTTCTAATTCCAGATTTATTAATTAAATTCAAACTTCACCATCTGCTATGGTGGGATTCAAACCCATGTTCCCAGAGCATTGGCCTGGGTCTCTGCATTGCTAATCTGGTGACATTACCACTATGCCACCACTTTCCCCTATAGTAGCCATAGTATAGCCACAGGTCCAAAGTGCTTGATTTGTTCACATAAAATATGAAGTCCAGCTGCTTTGATTTTTTTAAAATCATTTTGATACCAAGTAACAGCTCACCCATGGTAAAGGGTTTTGTAAAGTCAGAATCTTCTGTAGATCTTAGTTATTTTGCCTTGCTGGTACGATGACTTGGGTTTCCTCAGCTGTTCAAGAGGAGCTGATGAGAGACTTGCTCTGCTATGACCTTGTACTGTGGTTGTGCTTTAGTGAAGTCATTTCCTAGCATCCTGATTGTTTTCCATGCTCTCCTGCTGCTGTGCGACGCATCTGTGGACTAAATCAATTCTTGCCACTTCTCTCATCTGATATGGCATCTACAAGCCTTTGTCCAGCTTCCAGGGCATCATTTTCAAATGAATCCACCTGAAAACAGTTGGCATAGGCTTCATGGAGGTCTTTAGCATCCTCTGATAGACTTGGGATGTAGTTTGTCCGGCATCCTCGGAGAGTGCTATCTTTAGAGGAGGTTTTCACCATCTCTACAAACATGTCATAATTTTCTGGAGAAGGAGGGATGTCTCTGACTGCAGTGTTGAGGTCTGGGGAGAACCTCTCCCAGTTTGTCTTTTTGAAATTGAAACATCGACAAAGGCATACTGAGTGAGGAACTAAAGTGATTTATGACTTTAACCCCTTATAGGGACTTAACCAAATCAGGAGTACATCCCTATGAATCTCCTTTAATCACGTTCAAACCAGACAAATTCTCAGACACTTATTTGGGTCCAAAGAATTGTACTAGCTTTCCCTGAAAGAAGGAAAACGACAGAATATTACCATCTTTCGGATAACCTATTTTTAATATTATGGCTAAGTCATAAATATCCCAGATATTATAAGGGTCTGGGAAACTCTCTTCAATATGTATCTCTCCACTTAAAGAGACACAGAGAGGGGGTTCTTGTAGTTATATACAGAATACTACATGAGATGATTTATTACCTTTTATATATATATTAAAGAATTTAACATGCAATAAACTTCTTAAGTGGATAGGTATATCAAATATCACTGAAAGAGGTAGCGCATATTCTTATTTCTAACATAGAATCCAAAAGTTTAACCTTGCTAATGTTACAGCAAAACTATCTTAGAATATCTATCAAAATTTAAAGTAAACTTTTACCTTTAATGCCCCTTAGTTGAGAAGCGTTGTTTGAGGATTCAATGCTTCTAATCTTTGCTTTCAAAACTTCTCATTTTTTGTACTAAGATGTCATATGACCTCTTAGCATAAAGGTGCTACCTTTCTGTGTGTGTTTTTCTTGCTTTCAAAATCCATATTTGAAGCATCACTAACTAACTCTCTACTTAATGTTTTACTGGAAACCCCCTGTTTTTTGAAGTTGTGAGCATTTAGCTGGTTAAAATATTTATAATTGTGTTTACTTGACCTCTTGTTCCTGTAAGTCCATTTTCATTTATTGTTTTATTATCTATAATTGCCTTTTTATGGTACCTTAAAGCAATCTTTTGAGCCAATTTGTCTGCATCAACAACCCCATAAACTAATTAAGTTTATTGCTACATCTTACTGATGTCACACAGGATATTTCAATGTGTGTGTTTATCTTTCAATTCCCTGGCAACAGAAATTCTATTCTTACAGGAATTGAAATTTTTAACTCTACCTTCTTAAAGGGGAATGTCAGTGAGTTTTAAAAACTGACCATTTATTCAATCTTTAATTCTAAAAGGTATAATAGATTAACTAATCTAAATGCTACCTAATTAAGCCTATTATACCTATATCCCATCACAGAATGACTATTGCATTGATCTTGATTCCTATTGGATGATATTGGGAGTTTGGAATGGGATTCAGGACAATTTTCTCATATTGATTAGCTATGTGGCTAGATGCAAACACCATGTCCGGGTTGTAACCATGTCTACATCGGCTGTTGCTGAAGGATCTTGGTAGTTTTGTATTATGAATGAGAGATAGCTGGCTTGTCTCTGACCATCTTTCTACGAATTTTCCATCCTCATCAGTTTCTGAGGACCCCCATTGCATGCTGCGACTGTTGAAGTCGCCAATCACAACTTTTGGAACTGGGAAAATGAACTGCTTATTTGGTGGCTTATATACTGCACTGACTGATATTCCCGTAAGCTGGATGTTTGGGACTTTGATATTGACATGTTCTGACAGGGAAGATTAATCAACAGTAATTCTGTTTCAAATGGAAACAACAATTCCATACCGATCATCGGGTCTGTTTACCACAAGACACATTCCTGACCGGATGCTTTTAGCCCCTGATGTATTTCTTGTTGGCAAAGGACGTCATATATGTTTCTTATGTAAATATCAGCCAATAAATGTTGCTTGACTGCTGAAAGTACTTCAATGTTGGCCAAGATGATAGTCAATGCCGGTCATGATAAGGGCCCAAGCTTCTGACATTGATGCCCACTGCCATGTTAGATTTGTTTTGACTTTGGATTCATTCTCCACTCTCCAGTACCAGATTGAGAATTCTGGGTGGCAGGAAGTTGGGTGCAGCATTGTAGAAGGATTCGCAGGCTAGACAAAACCTGTCAAGGACTGCGACGTGAACACCCCTTCTGTGACCCCCAAGATGTAGTTCACTGATATTTTCTTAAAAAAAAGCTGCATAAAGAAAAAGAGGTAAGACACATGATGGTACTGATGAAGCTGAAGGCCAAGCAAGGCTATGTGAGGTTATCTTTCTTTTTCAAAAAACGTTCTCTGTTCTTCATCTCCTCTACCCTTTTCCTTCCCAACTTACTGGGCTGTTCTCCTTTTTGTTTTTTGTGTCTTTTTATTTTCCTTTCTCTTTCCTCTTCAGAGTTCTTCTGAGTTTTATCTTTCTACAGTTATTTATAATACTTTCTTCCTTTTCTGACATGCTTAAGTACACAGGAATGGTAACAGTAGATCAAAAGAGCCCTGGGAGTCAGCTACAGGATAAGTTGAGATACCAGCTGCTTTTTGGTAAGCAGCAGTCTACTTTACTGCTTTGTAGTAGAAGGTTATAGGGAGCCTCCCAAAAGGTTTATTCTGGAGCCAATGGGGACGGAAACAGAGGCGGGTGGGCACATAATTTCGAGCTGCCAGTCGGCGTGCCAGTTTGCTGGCACCATCCCATCCCCAACCTATTTTGGGGAAGGACTGATTGGGGGCGGAACGGCAACCTACCCAAAAGTGATGGGTAGCTAGTTAAGGTAATTAATAGGCCAATTAAGGCCATTAATCAGAGGTAGCAGACCAGGGGTTGAGCGCTGTAGGTGCCTACCTGGTCATAGCTGTGGCTATGGGTCACCCTCACAATGCTGGTCCAGCAGCTATGGCCATTTTTTTCAAAGATTTTTACAAAGTGCTGAGAGGGCACCTCAATGTGGAGGCACCCTCTATCTGCCTTGTTGTGTTAGAATCATAGAAATCATAGCAATTTTAAGGCACAGAAAGAGGCCACTTGGCACATTATGCCTGTGCCGGCTGAAAAACGATCCACCTATTCGAATCCCACTTCCAGCATTTGGTCCATAGCCCTGCTGATTACGGCACTTGAGATGCATATCCAGACTCCTTTTGAATGAGTTGAGGGTTTCTGCCTCAACTACCCTTTCAGGCAGTGAGTTCCAGACCCCCACCACCCTCTGGGTGAAAACGTTTTTCTACCAATTTTTCTACCAATCACTTTAAATCTTTGTCCACTAGTCACTGACCTCTCTGCTAAGATGACTAGACCCTTCACCTCCACTCTATCCAGGCCCCTCACAAATTTGTACATTTCAATCAGATCTTCCCTCAGCCTTCTTTGTTCCAAGGAGAACAATCCCAACCTATCCAATTTTTCCTCATAGCTGCATTTTTCCTCATAGCTGCATTTTTCCAGTCCTGGCAACATCCTCATGAATCTCCTCTCTACCCTCTCTAGTGCAATTACATCCTTTCTGTAATGAGATGACCAGAACTGCACACAGTACTCAAGTTGTGGCCTAAACAATGAGTTATACAGTTCCAGCATACCTCCCTGCTCTTATATTCTGTACCTCTGCTAATAAAGGAAAGGATTCCATATGCCTTCTGAACCACCTTATCGACCTGTCCTGCTACATTCAGGGATCTGTGGAAATTCACTCCGAGGTCCCTCACTTCCTTTACACTTCTCAGTATTTTCCCATTAATTGCGTATTGGCTGTTAACACAAACATACTAAACACTATGACAATGATTGGTAAACTAAACAAAGGGTTCCTTATTGAATAATACAGGATTCTAGAAGAGCTCTTCAATACACATGCTACCTGCTGACTAACACTGCTCCAACTACTGTATCACAGGTTAACTTGCATCACTTCCTGTGATGACGTATGCTAAACTAATGACATATTCAGTAGTATGTTAATCTGTATTAAAACAATATCACAACAATCCCCTCTCCTTAAATGAAAGTTACATAAGTTATAAGCTATGTATGTAATGAAATAGGAAAATTATGAACAGTATTTACAGATGTCTGGACTGTCACATTAAGTGTCTCTGAAACGTATTGGTGGTCTGCTGACTCGACCTGATCTGGTAACGGTGAAACTTTGCTGAGATCTGGATTTGTCAATTCTTTTCTCTTGACTCACTGGTCTAGATTGACAATTATCTTATACTTGAGTGTCGTACGTGTCATCTACCTTAAATCCATGCGCAGAACTTGAATGTGAATGTGTTCTTGAAGCTACAGGATTGTTAGGTACAATGCTGTTGGATAACTCTCTCAGCTCACATCTATTCATTCTCAATATTGCTCCATTCAGGGTGGTTACCTCATATGAATAAATATCTTGGACACTTCCGCAGGGAACCATGTCTTCTCTTGTGGGTGGATCACTCAGACCTTTTGTAGGTTACTCCACACCTGCATGTTTGTCATGCGTGATTTTCATTTTCTCTTGTCTTACCAGTAATTTATCTTGGACTGACGACGATCTGATCAGATGAAGACTGGGAAGAGTTGTCCTGACTTGCCTTCCAAACATAATCTCTGCTGAGGATGGTAATCCCTTATCTAGTGGTGTTGCTTGTAGGTGCTACATTGGTATTTGAATGTCTTGATTGGTCTCCTTACATTTCAAGATTAGTGATTTTACAGTCCGCACCATCCTTTCTGCTAGTCTATGTGACCTTAGATAGTGTGGAAATGACATAATGTGATTTATAACCCACTTTGCAGACATATCTTGAAATGGCTTCTAGGTGTACTGTGGACTGTTATCCAACACTATCTCCTCCGGGGAACAAAAAAGACTGAAAATTGCACTCATCGTGTTTGCTACTGATGCGCTTGATGTATCCCCCAGTTGGCAAATGAAAGGAAATTTGGAGAAGTATTCAGTAATAAGTAAGAAGTCATCACCTCTGACAGTAAATGAGTCAGTAGCTATTCTTGGCCATGGATGTAATGGAACATCATGAAGATGGAGTGGCTGTTTGTGTTGGCTCAGTTGATGCTCCTGACATGCATCGCACATCCTCACTGCTCGTTCTATGTCGTTACTGATCCCTGGCCAATGAATTATCTTACGTGGATGTTGTCTTGATCTTTCAAGGTCACCCCTGTGACCTTAATGTGATTGGGTCAGGATATCTTGACAAAGCGTTTTTGGTATCAATATTTATCTGCCTTTGAAAATTACTCCACTTGATATCCATAATTCATGACAATATGGACAAAGGGTTCTGAGGTCTGTGGGAACCTCTTGCATTGTATCTGACCATCCACTAATGATGAGCTGCTATAATTCCCTGAGGGCAAAATCTGTGGAAGTCTCTCTTTGGAGCTCTTTGCATTTGTTCTGTCCAAATTACATTTGGACAATGTTGTATACATCTTCTAATTCCACATTTACTTTGCCCATTGGGCATCTAATGGTATATCTTCTGTCTTCTTGGGGTTGGGTAGCCTGCTCAATGTATCAGCCATAACCTTGAGGTTTTCAGGTTGGTATTGGATCTCACAATCCTACCTCTGTACTTTGATTAGAAGTATTTGGAGTTGAGGTGGTGCGCTGGCAAGTGTTTGACGACAAAGCTTTCTCAAAATAGGTACGTTTGGAATCTGGTGATACTGAACACTAATGCCAATGTTTCTCATTCTATGTTCGATTAGTTCACTTGAGTGGCTGACAGACCTTTAGAACCAAATGCAATTGGTCTATCTTCCTGTAACAGACATGCTTCGAGAGCTGTTGTGAAGCATCTACTTCACGTGATGTTTCTTTTCTTGGGTCATAATATTGTAAACATGCTTCAACAGAAAAGTGACTGTTTTAACAAATCGAATGTGCACTGATGATCTTCATGCCACAAAAATTGCATATCTTTCTTGAGAAGTTCACGCAGTGATGACGCTTCCTCAGAGAAATTTGAGATATATGGTGCTAAGATGTGAAACAGGTCCAAACACCTCTGTAAATGTTCCTTATCTTGAGTAGGCATTGATTGTACATCCTCAACTTTACTGGGATCTGGTCGTATTCCAGTGTCAGAAAAGATTGAATTGAAGAAATTAATATAACACACATCGATAGCACATTTTTTGATATTAAACATGACACCTTCTCTTCTAACCATCTCCATTAGAATGTGAAGATTCTTGTCATTCTCTACCTTGGTACTTCTCATGATCGCTATGTCATCCACAATGCAAACAGAGACAGTAACACTCTCGGTAATGCAATCCATATGCTGTTGGAACAGGTCTTGACTCACTGACAGACCATAGAAAGCAATACCTCTCAAACGGTGTTCTAAAAGTTGTTAGTTCCTGTGCATCCTCGGAAAGGTAGACTGATCAATAACCATGTTTTGAATCCAACTTTAAGAAGAACTTGGCTCGAACAAACCTTGGATTGAGCTCCTCGAAAGTAGGAATCTTGTGTGGAGACCCTTCGAGTATTCAATTTAATCTTCTGGGCTCAAGGTATACTCTGATAGTACCGCCTTTTTTAATTACAGTGGTTATAGATCTACACCAATCAGTGTGTTGCTGAACACGGTCAGTAATCCCTTGCTGTTCCATCCTGGCAAGCTCAGCTTTTAGCTTATCCTTTATGTGGACAATGCACTTCCGTGGTAGATCTATGGAGGCAACTGCTTGTCTTTCAGATGAAGAATGGCTTCTCCTATAAAACTGCTCTGGTATCAAATCTATCTGGGTATTTCTGTTGCAGATCTTGAATAGACTCAAGAGGGTCACATTTGCCTTGATTATCTAGCATTGGTGCTTTACTGATCTAGTGAATCATCACGATCCGGATTTCACTGTAAGCTGGACTATTGGTGCCAACAACGTAGAAGACTTGTGGTGGCCATGCAGAACTTCTGTACCTGCACTCCAATTATCAACGCTCCCATGCAGTAGATTGGTGAACCGTTATATGCGGTGAGTCTAGTTCTTGTTGGCTGTAATGTAGACTCCCACTTTGCTGGGTGCATGTTTTTGAGTATCCACAACGGTAAATTGTTGGCACTTGCTCCAGTATCTATCTTCAGTCGTAGCTTGCGTTTGACACTTTTGAAAGGACATATAATTTCAATTGTGGTGCAAGCTTCCAGTTGTGTGATTGTATCCAAATGCTGTGTGACCATTACTGTATGGAAAGTTTGTTCACTTTCTCGCTCAACTTTGCTTCTTTCAATGCTTTCTTTGCTGTGCAGGACTCTGCCTACCTCGTGGACATGCCTGTGCTTGAAATAGTACTTGGTGAACTCTTTTATGTTCTTCCACTAGGCAGCATTTGTTTCTGTTGAGCTGTGGCTTCTGACACTTCTTCGCTGCCAGATTTTCTACACAGTTCTGCCCAATGTCACTTTAGACCACATGCCTTGCAGGTATCTCTGAATGCAGGACAGTTACGTGGCTGGTGCTTTGGACCATACTTGCTGCATACCTTGCCCTGTTGAGGTGCCTTGGCTACCTTACCTATAGTTGTTGCTGCTCCAAGTGCAAGTATATATTGCCTGCTCACAGCTATGGCTTTGTATTTTCTGCCATCTTTGAATAGACTGTCAATATCGTATCATTTTTCTTATCAAGCAGATCCTTTTGGAATGCCTTTATTGGAGTCGATGCAATTACCAGCTCCATTACTCTCTCGGAGAGTTCTGCATCTGAGAAATCACAACTTTTGCCTTTTTCTTGACATCTACTGACAAACTGGTCAATAGTTTCATTGGGCTGGTGTCTATCGGCCATCAGTTCGAGTCGATGGATTCTGAAGTTGACCTTGACTCTTAATTGATCTTCCAGCAATGTCCAGAGTTTAGATAGATCTTACTGGTCTGCTTTTGACAGTGTAGATGCGATTAAGACTAATGCCAATTGCTATCTTTATTTTTATTGCTTGCTTCTTGGGTTCTGTGACTATAAGGTCTAAGAAGCATAACTCCATTCGCTGTCGAAATAGTTGGAATTCATGAAGGATATGAACCTTCCAATTCATAGCTGGATATGTTGTTTTCATGGAGTCAAAGCCTCTTGCTCATAAGAATTCTTTTGCCTGGGCTTTCCCTTTAAATTATTTTTCCTTTAGTGGCTTTTTCTGCAAGGGAAAACAATGCAGGCCTGCTGCAACTACAGCACCTGACCTCTGCCAAACTCTGAGCTTTGTGGCTACAGCATGAGTTTTTAGCCCTGGCACAGGGAGACTCCACCCACAGAGATCTTTTCGGCAGGAAAGCCAAATCCTTAACGGCGGTACAGTCTTGCAGCCCCAAAGGGTTTTGACTGTTTCCACCAGAACACTGCCTTTCTGGTCGACTTACATTCCAATAAAATACCACTTTCGTTTATTCACTATCTCAGAGTACCAATTCTCTAAGATGATTTTCGAATCTTGTCCCAAATCTCACCACAGCTGCTTCTTCCAGCTGTTCTCAGTGTTGTCCCAGGTTTATGGCTTGACCACAATGTTGCACTTGGGATCACTGTCACTGTGTCGAACACCACTGCTAACACATTGTGTTCTTCAACATCGCTGTCACCATATTATGTTACGGTGCTTAACAGAAATGTACAAAACACTAGGACAATGATTGGTAAACTAAACAAAGGGTTCTTTATTGAATAATAACAGGATTCTAGGACAGCTGTTCAATACCCGTGCTACCTGCTGACTAACACTGCCCCAACTACTGTATCATGTGTTAACTTGCATCACTTCCTGTGATGATGTATAAACTATTTACATATTCAATAGTATGTTAATCTGTATTAAAGCAATATCACAACATCCCTTACCTGCAACGTTAGGCTGCAGCTCCTTCCGTGCTGGAGAGTCTCTTATTGGCCCTCCAACTTCAAAAGTCCACTTGCCATCCCTAATTGGACGGCAAGTGTGCCCTCTGTCCACTAATTGGACAATTCAGGCAACATCTGGGTGACTGCTCCTGACACGGTGCGGAGTTGGGACCCTGACATTGGAGTCCTGACCCAATATGCAAAATTCTGTCCCATGTGTTTTTAAAATAAATACTGCACTGAGCAATTGCCGCAGTTCAGGTGAGGGAATGTTCCCAGATCCACTGTACAGGAGGAAAGCTGGAAGCAAGAAAGGGTCATGGGATTAATTGCAAGGACTCTCGGTGGAGTTTGAAATACTGAAAGTAGACTGGGACCACTTGGCTTGAGGAAAGGGTCCTGCAACATGCCTATGATCTACTCCATTTGCACTGAAGTCAGGCTTTTGTTGACCAGGTTATTGAACAAAGCAATGTGTGTAGATATGATGGTTTCAGCTAGCAAGAGGGGATCGACCTGGGGCTGTCAGTGCGATCCAGTAGCTTTCTTTAGGGATGAGAAGGAGTTGTACAGATTGGAATATAAGATGTAATGTTTTTCTTTGTTTAGGAATTGGCTTTTTTTTTCTCTTTCATGAAGCATTTGACAATAGTTTAAATCTAAAAGTACCAAAACAAAAACTTGAAAAATTCGTTCTCCAGCTTCTTTCCAAATCACAATGCTAGAGAAGGTAGGCTGAAGAAAAGAAATGTCAGTGCTATGAATTTTTTCAGCCTCCCTACTGCCCTGATGTCCAGATATACCTGACATACAGGACAGTTAAGAGATAGAGCTAGGGACCCACCTAGGTTTTCAGGTCAGAGACAAGCCCTGGAGAGCCCTGGAAATCCATTCCTTGCCATCTAGAATCAACTGTTCTGCAAAGGGGCCTGATCCTTTTGTATGCCTGCACTCTTGAGAGGTCCCATCCATGGCAAACCCTGAAACCACCCAGTGCCAAATGCTGCCCTCCCCCAAAAGATGGGCATCCTAGAAGAACCCAGGTGCCCATGAACATGCCCTGACTCTAGATACTCTGGTGGAGTTTGACGTGAAGGCCACCATCATTAACTGTCCATACTAAAAAAGAATTAGGCAGAATCATATTAGGATATTAACGTTTTCATTCAGTAACTTGCTACCTTTACAACTTTGCAATTTCACCAAAAACAACATTTAACCATGTCTACCGAATACCACTCCCATTAAATTCTGCTTCTTCCTCCTTTGAAGAATAGCCATGTGAAAACTATTGTCTTGATGTGAAACCTAGTTTAGAAGCAATATAATATTAGCAATGGAAATAAAGCACATAATTGTGTTTAGTTGACACAATGCTGCCAACATCCACTGGCTTAATGTAAACCAATAAAATAGTTTTGTGATGTATTTTATCTTCACCTTTGCTTTCCAACATAATTTCTATCATTTTGCTTTCTTCTAACTGAAGTTATTGGAAAACATTTTTAATAAGTATATAATTAATTTTTTTCCTCCACTTGTTCTTTAATATATCCTCTCTGATATTTGTCTCCTTCTGAAAAGTAGGATCTGTGTGAAGCCACCGTAACTATTACATTTTTTTGCTTGCAACAATCTTGTTTTATCATTCCTAATTTGTACAACTGGAACATTGCAAATTTGTTTAAAAAATAATCAGACATAACTTGCAGTAAATTCAATCTGAGTTCAAATCCCAGTACTAATATTTGCCAACATTTGCCTGAGCTCTATTTTTTCCTTTACATAAGTAGCCCAAGTCTAGTCAATAGTTATATAGTCGTTTTGTCTTTTTCTTTCTTATTCCTCTTCCTGTCACTTTCAACCTCTTTCTCAATCATTCATATCGGAAAAAAAGCTTTTAAAATTCATCCTCTCAATCGTTCTTAAAACAAAGAGATGGCAATTGTTGCACAGTGAATCATAGGTATACATGCTGGAACGTTCTGCATAGGGCATATCATTTAACTGCAGCAATCTGAGAATTTCAGGCACAAAAATGTGATGATTCTTCATCTGACCGAATGATCACTGTGACAGAACTCCATGGCAGGGGAAGTACTTGGAGTAGGTGATGGGAGATTCAGCAGTGGGGGAAAAAAAGAGGATAAGGTAGAGCAGGAGAGGTAGTAGCAGGAAGCGGGAAAGGGCATGGATATTCTATGGGTGGAGTTGAGAAATAGCGGTGAAGGACAATTTTTCCATTCTGCCTGCCAAAAGGTTTGAAAGACATATTGGACTTCTCCAGCAGTGAGCTCAAAGTTTATCTTATTTGAACAATAAACAGCGCTTCCACTGTGAGGAACCCTATTAAAGGAGTCTGCCTCCACATTAAGCATGACTGCCAAGAATGAGGCATATTAATTTCATCATATGGAACATTAATTTTTAAACTCTTACTGGACTGAAAACATGGCTGCACCTGCATTCTAACAGGACAGTGGCTGGAAACATTTATATTCCTAGAGACAGCTGCCTGGAGAAGACAATGGATCTGCTCCCTGATTCAATTAACCAAATGGATTTTGATCACAAGACATTGACTGTGTGAAAGCCAGCATTGCAGCCCCCTACTGAGATTGAAAGAATCCACAAAACCTCACCAGGCTGATAGTTTTTTTTAAAAAGCTAGTCACATGACTGGCCTGCTGGCCCAGGTTTGGTTTGAATTGTGTTCACAGAACAGTTTGAAGTCAGACTGCAACTGAACCTGAAGAGACAGCATCACCCTCTCTCTCTCTCACTCCCTCATGAAAAGAAGAAACTGCAACTGGATTTCAAGAAGACAGAAAAACATCAAAACAAGTTTGAAAGTGTGTACTGGGCCCCAACGGGGACAGCAAGTTTTAACTGCAACCAATGGCTTTACATCAAACTCAAAAGACAGTAAATGAACTCCAGCTATTGCTTTAAACCTTTCCCCTTGATTCTTTCTCCTTTTCTGTCTCTATCTGCATGTCTGTTTATCGCATATCCATGCTAGCATGGTCGTGTTGCATACTTTTAGTAGTTTTAACTGAATTATTAGAGTTTTAAGGTTAATAAACTTACACCTTTCTTGTTTAAATCTAAGAAAACCTGTCTGGTTGATTTCTTTGCCAGTGAAGGACAAGGATTCACTGAGGGGAAGCTAAAAACATGGTGGGCTGAATTTTACTGCCTGCTCGATGCCGCAGGTTGCAGCATGAGGGTTCGTAAAATTCTGTGGGAAGAGGCCTGCCTCGCCCATGAAGTTGAGAAGGGCCCGCCGCATATTACCGGCGGCAGGAGGACTTTGGTGCAGCCCCCCCTGCTGCCTGGCAGCCAGCCCTTCATCTCCATATGCAGATTGCCAAAGAATGTATGCAAAATAACTTACCGACCAACCCACGCCGATTTTACGAACTCCGTTCGGCCTTTGCGCGCCTTTGGACCTCTGCACGGAGTTCTGAAGCGAGAACCTGGTGTGCGGGGGAGGAATTAAATTTTCAGGGTGGTAGGAGTGGAGAAATGGGGAAATCAATTTTTATTGGATGTGTGGATGGTGGGAAGGGGTTGAAGGGCAAAAGATTAAAGGTTGGGGGGAGGTTTGGGTATTTGAAAAATCAATTGATGGTCATTTCAGGCAATGAAATGACAATTGGGGCGGTTGGGGAAAGGCCTCCATCACTTATTTTTATATTTAATAAAAATCAATTATATTTTCCCTTTAAAAAGTATAATTATTTTTAAGGACTTAAAGCCCTTTAAAAATGGCACCGGTGCCTGCGCGGTGGTGCCGGACGCCATTGCCATGGACTCAACAGCTGCCCTCACATGTCATCGGGGCAGGCACTCCGCCCCCACTATTTAAATGAGCCCCCACGCGAAATATCGCAGGGGCTCCTCAGTGGCTGCTGTATGCAGGCACCCTGCTGAGTTTAAAGGGCGCCGCCGCACAGTGCGGTGTCCGAATAAAATTCAGCCAGGTGTTTCAAAAAATTAAACCCTGTTCCGGCCAGACCAGGAAAAAGCTGAGAGGGAACCCCTAGACCCCTTTCTCACCTGGTCCTAACACTGGGAACCAGCTTTAAGTTGGTTAAGCACCATAAATGACTAAAAGTACTTAATCAACTTAAAAGCCAAAATTCATGTTTGGGAACAGAAGATTTTACTTAACATGGTGCACAGAAACTGGTCTAAGAGATGGGAGTAGCACTTTCTACTACAGGACTGATCTGCAGTGGATAAAGGGCTGGTGCAAAAGAGAATGGGAAGCTGAAAGGCCATATTTAAATACATTTCCAGCAGTGACACTATGGTGCAAATTGTTATCTACCTAACTTGGAGATGCAAATCAGGAGCTGGGAGGACTCAATTAATGGAAGGATATGCTAAGTATAGAGAGTTACAGTTTCAGTGTGATTGACAGGTGTATCGAATAGTGATAGCAGGAAGTAACTAAGGATCACTAAACAGGAAGTACACACATATGCAAGACCTTTTAATACACTAATATAAATCTTTGCAATCTGAAGACCCAAGATAAAGATGAAATATAAAATCTGCGAAGATTAGATCGAAAATTAAACTTAAAATGAATTATGTCTGTGTTGATTAAGTCAACACACTAAAATTTATATCTGTATTTACTGCAGGTCATGTTTGTTGCAAAAAGCTCGCCCTTTTCTATTTAAAAAACAACACCTCTGGAAATCGTTTCATACTGGAGTATATGTTTAGTCACAAAAACAAAATGCAAATTAAGTAGAGAATCATTTCACACAAGATTAAAGGTACTGCAGTTGCCTGATACAACAACTGTGACATTGAAAGCACCAGCAGTGATAGAAATTGATGGCAAACAAATTGCTTCCTTTATCACTTTGACTTTGATTCATTGCCTGGAGATCACATATTGCACTGGCTCTTTAATATCTAAAGTATTAATCGTAAGCCTTCATGTCATGCTTGCAAGCCTCCTTGAAGTGGAGCTTTGGGTGCCCCACTGGGTCATCTGGCCTCAGCTACCTGACTATACAGAAGGTCCTTGGGTATGCAACCATCTTCCATCCACTGAAGCTGCCTCTGTTTGACTCGTGCCAACACACCTGGGAGCTCTACCTCATGAAAGAGCAAAAAGGCGACACATCCCGTGGGCTAGGATGCACGACCACGGTGACCAGTGGCTACAACAGCTTGGCAACAGGCGCCAACACTGAAAACAACAACTCACTGCATCACTCAGCAGCTTCACTTGTGGTAGAACCTGCCTCTCAAGGATTGGTCTTCACAGCCATCAGCAAAGGTGCACCAAAATAAGTCACCCTACCTAAATAGATTGTTTGCTGCATGTCGATCATCTTTCGAAACTGGAAGGATGCCAACTGATCATAAGCCATGTTAACTGCATTTAACACCACAGAGGAAAACCATTAACTTTGTATGTTGTCACTGCTTCATTTATTTCTGCATTGGTTACAGTTTAACCGGATATAAATAAATCCAGTTGTAAGTGATTTATAAATCTATATGCCAACATAAAGTAATAAGCAGGAAATTAGTAATAAAACATCACAAATAGCATCTTGCGGAATTCAGTTGAAAAGGCTTTTGTGTTATGAATAATTCAGCTGCTGATTCTTTCTTTGCTCCTAGCTATTGTAGAGCCTTTCTAAGGAGCAGGAATCACATTTTTATGGTAAAGGGGAAGAATACTGATCCAAGTATAGCCACATGGATTGTGAGTCTCAATCATGGCAAAGAGAAGGCTGTGGATTAGTAGCTAGCTAAAAATGGGAGTATTTCTAAGGAAAGGTTGTTCATAAGGGGGTGGTATCAAATGCAGTATCCCAGATGGCCATGCTGAGCCACAATGGATCACCCATAGGGCAATTACACCAGTTTTGTGCCCCGGGCTATGATTTACAGCTGTAAATGCTGTTCAGCACTGACTCTGCTAAATTTTGCATGGTAACCTCATTAAAATGTCTATCAGCTGTTCAATAATGTGAATTCCACATAAAACATGAGTAGTGCTGGGGAAGCGGGTGTCGCAACTGGAGTGGAGCCTTTAAAAGTCAAGAATGGCTGAAGATTACAGCAGCAAGACTGGGAGAGCAGCAGGGAAATACAAAGATATCTTTCTCAGTGAGCTGTTGGGTAGCTGTAATTGGTGGCTAATGTTTAGGAATAGACTGTCCCTATGGAAAATTCGCTGATGATTGCACAATGTTCAGCACTATTTGCGACTCCTCAGATACTGGAGTAGTCCGTGTAGAAGTGCAGCAACACCTGGACAATATCCAGACTTGGGCTGATAAGTGGCAAGTAACATTCGCGCCACACAAGTGCCAGGCAATGACCATCTCCAACAAGAGAGAATCTAACCATCTCCCCTTGACATTCAATGGCATTACCATCACTGAATCCCCCACTATCAACCTTCTGGGGGTTACCATTGACCAGAAACTGAACTGCAGTAGCCACATAAATAACGTGGCTACAAGAGCAGGTCAGAGGCTAGGAATCTTGCGGCGAGTAACTCACCTCCTAACTCCCCAAAGCCTGTCCACCATCTACAAGGCACAAGTCAGGAGTGTGATGGAATACTCTCCACTTGCCTGGATGTGTGCAGCTCCAAAAACACACAGGAAGCTCGACACCATCCAAGACAAAGCAGCCCGCATGATTGGCACCCCATCCACAAACATTCACTCCCTCCACCACTGACGCACAGTGTCAGCAGTGTGTACCATCGACAAGATGCATTGTAGCAACTCACCAAGGCTCCTTTGCCAGCACCTTCCAAATCCGTAACCTCTACCAACTAGAAGGACAAGGACAGCAAATGCATGGGAATACCACCAGCTGCAAGTTCCCCTCCAAGCCACACACCATCCTGACTTGGAACTATATCACCGTTCCTTCACTGCTGCTGGGTCAAAATCCTGGAACCCCCTTCCTAACAGCACTGTCAGTGTACCCACCCCACATGGACTGCAGCGGTTCAAGAAGGCAGCTCACCACCACCTCTCAAGGGCAATTAGGGATGGGCAATAAAAGCTAGCTGAGCCAGCGATGCCCACATCCCATGAATTAATAAAAAAAAGTAATTGGGATATTTTTCAAGTGTCCCTTGAGTGGTTCCAGAGCTCTGTATTCTTAACATACCCTTTTTCCATGAGATTTCCCAAGAATTCTATGCCCTTTCAGGAGAGCCAGTTTGCCCTGGCTTGCCTGTGATTTTTGTGCCATTTTTAAAGATTGTCTTCAAGTAAAGGATCTGGCACTCAAATAAGCGAATCGAGCATTGTTTCTGCAATGAAGAAAAAGCTTCCCTGAAATATATGCAAATGATGGCTGTACATTCCAGAGTTCAAACTGTCACTTGCTTACCTCAAAACCTACACACGTGTGATGTTGAACATCCTTTTTACGGAAAAGCATGAGATCTGGGTCCAACTTGAAAAGCTCTTTCCCAACTCCAATAACCCACGGTCAAGGGATGCAAAATTCAGCTCTGCCGCACTATTTTTCCAGAACTATGGGTATCATTTTGTGTGCAGAATGAGGTCCGCATTGCACCACATACTTCTGGTGCAGGATGTGTCTGACACCATTTTGATGAGGGCGTTAGCACACATCTTAGCAACATGTGCAGAGTAAGCAGATTGTGACATCAGTCATCATGTAATGCTGATTTGATTGTAGCGGTGCCAGATATGACCTCCACTCTCCAGCTAATGTCCTCTTTTAACCTCTCACAGTTGAACATGCATTCATCAGCAGGTAGGAACCCCCAGCCAGTGCTATTTAAAGGGATCATCAACTACTTTCATGTTAGTTATTGATTGACTGGCTTGTTCTGAATTAATAGAAGTGTTTGGTGATTTATATTGTTACGAAAATTTGGTGAAGTCTGCAGGGAGTGGTGTTGCGCATGGTGTAAGATTTAGTCCGGGAGTCAGATACACCAAAACAAAGGGGATCAAGATCACAAATGGTTTAGAGCAATTTATTAAGAAGCAAAAGTTTAGAAATGATATGTAAGCTATATTGACAGGATAGACATACGACCTGTAACAGGTGAGAATGGTTTACTGGTCCCGGATTGGATGAACGGACTGATGAAGCAGAGTGATTCTGATCTCCTCAGCTGGCAGTGGCAGTCTCTTCTGCTCTTGGTCTTCTTGAGCTAACCAGGGTGTGAGGCTGAAGTCAGCTGAGAAGGCTCTCTGTTGTCCAACCTACATTTTCCCTCCTGACTACCTTATTTCTAGAAGGCTGCTGGCTGTCTCATGGCAATCACCAATCAATTGTCCAATTACCAAGGGTCAGATATCCTCCTATTTCTGTCCCTCAGCTCATGAAGTCATCTCATGGCTTATCTCTTGCTAGGACATCTTGTTACCCTTAATCAGACAGATTATTAGATATGGGGCATGAGATCCCACCTTATCAAGAATGTCTTATACCGGGGCCTGTGCTAGTGTTATGTCCTTGGCAGAGATAACAGGGCAATGTTGTTCTATGTCTGTGTCAGCTATGGCAGGCTGCGATAGAATCTTTCTTGATAAGGGAGAAAGAGAGAGAGAACTATTGCTATAATATTGAATTAATTTCTGAAGATTTTTTGACAGATATTTCTTACAGTGGTGAAGGTCTTGCTTCTCATTACAAGGTTTCTGCTCTGACCACTTGCTCCCAATCATGGATACAATAATTACTATTCCCCCTTGGTCTGCAGTACAACGGGGAGATTGAGCAGAGACTACACAGAAAAGGACAAGCTGCTCAAAGAGGGAAGTGAGGGGTAAAAGGGCTCCCAGAGCAGGTTGGGGTTTGCCAATGGCTATAAAGGTGACACTGGCCATGAACTTCTTTGCATTGGGATCCTTCCAGGCTGGAGCAGGCAACATCTCTAATGTCGTGCAGTTTGCTGTCCATTGCTGTATAAGGGAGGTC
The DNA here is from genome assembly GCF_036365525.1 of Heterodontus francisci. NCBI lineage: Eukaryota > Metazoa > Chordata > Chondrichthyes > Heterodontiformes > Heterodontidae > Heterodontus > Heterodontus francisci. The sequence continues at coordinate 88,090,875 of NC_090377.1, forward strand.
ACAGATGTTCCGTATGCTAGGAGAGAGAAATACATTGCATTCTATCTTTCCAGGAAGAAGCAGGTGGAGGGTGCATGTGGCTTTTCCAGAATAGTGGTCTTCCCCATAATGCAGGGTCTTACTGACTACACACTTTGCTTTGTGAGCACTGCATCTAAATGCAGAGATGTACCACAACTGCAAAGGGTTCCAGTCCCTGAATGTGCAGTTGGTGTGTGACCATTCTCAGCACACCTTGCAGGTGAATATCTGGTATCCTTCCAGCAGCCATGATGCCTTTATTCTTTGCCAGTCCATTGCACCATTGGCACGTGAGCCACCACAGGAGATCAGGGGATGAATACTGGGCGACAAAGGCTATCTGCTGACCAGGCTCATGATTGCAGTGTGAAACCCACACAAATATGGGCAGCATGTATATAATGAGAGTCATGCTGTCACACAAAATGTCAGCGAGCAGACCATTGTGAGTGCTCACCCAATTTTTTTGCTGCCTGGACCACTCTGGAGGAGCTCTGCAGTGCTTGCCAGAGTGTGTTTCATGATTTGTCATGGCCTCCTACATCCTGTACATCATGAGAGCCTGACCCTTGCCAGCAAGCATATTGCGAACAGCTGAGGAGGAGGAGGAGGCCTTTCCAGCTGGGCTGTCCATAATCAGCTCATCTGACTGTGGTACCAAACCTCAATTCACCATTCAACAACAGTCAAAGAACAAAGAACAGTACAGCACAGGAACAGGCCATTTGGCCCTCCAAGCCTGCGGCGATCTTGATGCCTGTCTAAACTAAAACCTTCTGCACTGCCGGGGACCATTTCCCTCTATTCCCATCCTATTCATGTATTTGTCAAGATGCCTCTTAAACGTCACTATCGTACCTGCTTCCACCACCTCCCCCAGCAGCAGGTTCCAGGCACTCACCACCCTCTGTGTAAAGAACTTGCCTCGCACATCCCCTCTAAACTTTGCCCCTCTCACCTTAAACCTATGTCCCCGAGTAACTGACTCTTCCACCCTGGGAAAAAGCTTCTGACTATCCACTCTGTCCATGCCATTCATAACTTTGTAAACCTCTATCATATCGCCCCTCCACCTCCGTCATTCCAGTGAAAATAATCCAAGTTTATCCAACCTCTCCTCATAGCTAATGTCCTCCAGACCAGGCAACATCCTGGTAAACCTCTTCTGTACCCTTTCCAAAGCCTCCACGTCCTTCTGGAAGTGTGGCGACCAGAATTGCACGCAATATTCTCAGTGTGACCTAACTAAAGTTCTGTACAGCTGCAGCATGACTTGCCAATTTTTATACTCTATGCCCCGACCGATGAAGGCAAGCATGACGTATGCCTTCTTGACTACCTGATCCACATGTGTTGCCACTTTCAGTGACCTGTGGACCTGTACGTCCATATCTCTCTGCCTGTCAATACTCCTAAGGGTTCTGCCATTTACTGTATACTTCCCACCTGTATTAGATCTTCCAAAATGTATTACCTCAGATTTGTCCGGATTAAACTCCATCTGCCATTTCTCCACCCAGGTCTCCAACCGATCTATATCTTGCTGTATCCTCTGACAATCCTCATCACTATCCACAACTCCACCAACCTTTGTGTCGTCCGCAAACTTACTAATCAGACCAGCTACATTTTCCTCCAAATCATTTATATATAATACAAATAGCAAAGGTCCCAGCACTGATCCCTGCGGAACACCACTAGTCACAGCCCTCCATTCAGAAAAGCACCCTTCCACTGCTACCCTCTGTCTTCTATGACAGAGCCAGTTCTGTATCCATCTTGCCAGCTCACCTCTGATCCCGTGTGACTTCACCTTTTGTACCAGTCTGCCATGAGGGACCTTGTCAAAGGCTTTACTGAAGTCCATATAGACAACATCCACTGCCCTTCCTTCATCAATCATCTTCATCACTTCCTCAAAAAACTCAATCAAGTTAGTGAGACACGACCTCCCCTTCACAAAACCATGCTGCCTCTCGCTAATAAGTTCATTTGTTTCCAGATGGGAGTAAATCCTGTCCCGAAGAATCCTCTCTAATAATTTCCCTACCACTGATGTAAGGCTCACCGGCCTATAATTTCCTGGATTATCCTTGCTACCCTTCTTAAACAAAGGAACAACATTGGCTATTCTCCAGTCCTCTGGGACATCGCCTGTAGCCAATGAGGATACAAAGATTTCTGTCAAGGCCCCAGCAATTTCTTCTCTTGCCTCCCTCAGTATTCTGGGGTAGATGCCATCAGGCCCTGGGGACTTATCTACCTTAATGCTTTGCAAGACACCCAACACCTCCTCCTTTTTGATATCGACATGACCCAGACTATCTACACTCCCTTCCCTAGACTCATCATCCACCAAGTCCTTCTCTTTGGTGAATACTGATGCAAAGTACTCATTTAGCACCTCGCCCGTTTCCTCTGGCTCCACACATAGATTCCCTCCTCTGTCCTTGAGTGGGCCAACCCTTACCCTGGTTAACCTCTTGCTCTTTATATACGTATAAAAAACCTTGGGATTCTCCTTAATCCTGTTTGCCAATGACTTTTCATGGCCCCTTTTAGCCCTCCTGACTCCTTGCTTAAGTTCCTTCCTACTGTCTTTATATTCCTCAAGGGATTCGTCTGTTCCCAGCCTTCTAGCCCTTATGAATGCTTCCTTTTTCTTTTTGACTAGGCTCACAATATCCCTCATTATCCAAGGTTCCCGAAAATTGCCAAACTTATCCTTCTTCCTCACAGGAACATGCTGGTCCTGGATTCTAATCAACTAACGTTTGAAAGACTCCCACATGTCAGATGTTGATTTACCCTCAAACAGCCGCCCCCAATCTAAATTCTTCAGTTCCTGCCTAATATTGTTGTAATTAGCCTTCCCCCAATTTAGCACCTTCACCCAAGGACTACTCTTATCCTTATCCACAAGTACCTTAAAACTTACGGAATTATAGTCACTGTTCCCGAAATGCTCCCCGACTGAAACTTCGACCACCTGGCCGGGCTCATTCCCCAATACCAGGTCCAGTACGGCCCCATACCTAGTTGTTCATATTGTTTCAAGAAGCCCTCCTGGATGCTCCTTACAAATTCTGCCCCATCCAAGCCCCTAGCACTAAGTGAGTTCCAGTCAATATTGGGGAAGTTAAAATCACCCACCACTACAACCCTGTTACCTTTACATCTTTCCAAAATCTGTCGACATATCTGCTCCTCCACCTCCCGCTGGCTGTTGGGAGGCCTGTAGTAAACCCCCAACATCGTGACTGCACCCTTCCTATTCCTGAGCTCCACCCATATTGCCTCGCTGCATGACCCCTCCGATGTGTCCTCCCGCAGTGCAGCTGTGATATTCTCCTTAACCAGTAATGCAACTCCTCCACCCCTTTTATATCCCCCTCTATCCCGCTTGAAGCTTCTAAGTCCCGGAACATTTAGCTGCCAATCCTGTCCTCCCCTCAACCAAGTCTCTGTAATAGTACTTGGAACTATGATGTTGTTGCTAATCCAAGCTCTAAGTTCATCTGTCTTATCTGTTATACTTCTCGCATTGAAACAAATGCACTTCAGACCACCAGTCCCGCTGTGCTCAGCAACATCTCCCTGCCTGCTCTTCCTCTTAGTCTTACTGGCCTTATTTACTAGTTACCCCTCATTTATTTCACCTGCTGTCCTACTGCTCTGGTTCCCACCCCCCTGCCACACTAGTTTAAACCCTCCCGAGTGACGCTAGCAAACCTCGCAGCCAGGATGTTAGTGCCCCTCCAGTTCAGATGCAACCCATCCTTCTTGTACAGGTCCCACCTGTCCCTGAAGAGATCCCAATGATCCAGATATCTGAAACCCTCCCTCCTACACCAGCTGTTCAGCCACGTGTTTAGCTGCACTATCTTCCTATTTCTAGCCTCACTGGCACGTGGCACAGGGAGTAATCCCGAGATTACAACCCTAGAGCTCCTGTCTTTTAACTTTCTACCTAACTCCCTAAACTCGTCCTGCCTATGTTGTTGGTACCGATGTGTACCACAACCGCTGGCTGTTCACCTTCCCCCTCCAGAATGCCCCCTGTCTGTTCAGAGACATCCTTGACCCTAGCACCAGGGAGGCAACATACCATCCTGGAGTCTCTTTCACGTCCACAGAAGTGCCTATCTGTGCCCCTGACTGTAGAGTCCCCTATAAGTATTGCTCTTCTGCGCTTTGCCCCTCCCTGCTGAACAACAGTGCCAGCCATGGTTCCACTGCTCTGGCTACTGCTGTTGTTTTCCCCTGATTGGCTATCTCCCCCAACAGTATCCAAAAGGGTATACTTGTTAGAGACGGGGATAGCCACAGGGGATTCCTGCACTGACTGCCTGCCCCTTCTAGCGGTCACCCATCTATCTGCCTGCACCTTGGGTGTAACCACTTCTCTAAAACTCCTGTCTATAACGCTTTCTGCCACCTGCATGCTCCTAAGTGCATCCAATTGCCGCTCCAAGCGATCCATGCGGTCTGTGAGGAGCTGCAACTGGGTACATTTCCTGCAGATGTAGTCGTCCAGAACGCTGGAAGCGTCACGGACCTCCCACATCTCGCAGATGAAGCACTTTACCCCTCTAACTGATATTTATAGCACTAATTAATAAATTAATTTGAAATAAATAAATACTTATTAAATCCTTACTAAATTATGTTACAATTAACTATATGGTCCCGAGTGCTAGATTTCTACTATAAATATTAAATGCTAACTAAATACAGTAATCTCCTCCCTCCAGTTTAGTTACTCTACTTATTAATTAATTAGTTAATTAGGGTTTTTAATCAATTTTTATCAATGTTTTATTTTCAAATTCAGTACAGATTCCCTACCAGCCAATCAGGTCACAGCTTTCTTGTGACGTCACTTTTTCAGTTTTTTTTACCAGAGGTTACTTACCGGTCCGGAACTCCGCCCTCCGAGTCTTCTCCCTGGATGTAGGCCGCGAATCCCCGAGGTAAATTTTTTATACTTACTGGTCCAGAACTCCGCCCTCCGAGTCTTCCCCTTGGATGTGGGCCGCGAATCCCCGAGGTAAGTTTTTTATACTTACTGGTCCAGAACTCCGCCCTCCGACTCTTCCCCTTGGATGTGGGCCGCGAATCCCCGAGGTAAGTTTTTTATACTTACCGGTCCGGAACTCCACCCTCTGAGTCTTCTCCCTGGATGTATTCCCACATCTTACCTTCCCTCTGCTACTGACTTTCACAGCATCCTCTTGGCCACAATGCTGAAGGAAAGGCCCCACAAAACAACCATTTCAAACCAACTTTATCAAACAAGCCATCCAATATCCCATACAAGTGTCAACTAATCACCCTTGTACATTCCCTTAGTCCCTGATTTTTGTGTCCTGCTGCTCCTTCACAGTGCTAACCCTGTGGCTGCAGTATGGCTGGTGGAAGACTGCAGATAGCCTTGCAGGATGGCCTCGAGCAGCTCTGGGTCCAGAAGGCCAGTCTGGGCTGGCTGTCTGACAGGCATCAGCAAGGGCACTGGCAAAGTGGTTGTGCTGAGAGGATGAATGCTACCATCCTTAGCAAGAGCAGCAGGTTTGCGTTACATGAAGTCACTGCCACTCCCCTGGGGCAGTCCCTCAGCAATTCTAGAAATCTGTTGGAGGACAGATTGCTGGACTGCTGTTAGACATTGCAGGCTCCTTTGAGCACTGGTATCGACAGCCATGATGGCAGCAGTCTTGGTCTGCATGGCAACAAGCTGAGCTTGCATGACATCGGTCTGAGCTTCCACTGCAGCATTCAGACTTTGGGTGGCTTCTGTTTATGCTGCAGTGGAAGCTGAGATGTCGGCCATCGGACTCTGCATCAGGGTTGGGCCCACAAGTGTTCTCATGGAGTTGGTCCCCACATCCATGTTGGAAAGGATAGGTTCTAAGATCTGTGCAAAGCCCTGTACCACATTAATGCTGGACTCCTCCATCCAAAGCATTTCTGTATGCATAATCTTCAGCCTTTTCCTGTATGCTGCCCAACAAACTCCTCATCTGAGCCCTCTGCAGCAGAACTCACGTGCGACCTTGTCATCCAGCGAGCTGGCATCTGTAATATCCTTTACCCCTGCCCTGACTGCAGGTTATTTGTTCCTGATCTTTCACCATGTGCAGATCCCATCTCTATGCTACGCGCAGTGCCAGTATCTGAGCTGGGGGCCTGCGAGTGTCAGATCAAGTGAAGGTCTTTCATCATCATCAATGTTTTATTCCTTTTGCATTTTACGCTCCTACAGCACTGCCTGGACAGCTCTTTGTTAGAGGAAAAGAGAAAGGCACAAGGGTAGAGATGTGCTGAAGGGAGGGGTAGAAGGAACAAGATGCATGCTTACTCAATCTGTAGCTTGTAAATCAGAAGAGATTGTAGGATGAGGGGAAAGTGGGATGTGAAAAGGACAATTAGGTATAAGCATACCATCATCTTCACTTCTTTCAGTCCCACCGCTGGTCTTGACCACAGCCATAACCACTCCAATGATGGCAAGTACACTCTCCACCATCATGGCGAGGACATGCAGCTGTGTCTTTCCCCTGCTGGTTAGTTGCTTCTGCCTTTGATTGTACGCCATATTATCCTACAGGAGAAAGAGGAAAGTGTGTCAGTGAGTGTGGTGCAGTGTGTTAGGGTGATGTGGCTCTCATAGTTGAATAGCTGGCAGTATGTGCAAGATGTGAGGTGAAGCTATGAGTGTTTGGTATGAGTTGTGATTGATAGATCATTAGTATGTGAGTGATAGGGGTGTGGTGCATTGAGCAATGTATGAGGCTAATGGTGGAATTGGTGGAAAATGACATTTGAAAATGCATTCACTTGCATTGACCACTTGTGTGAGTTCAGTGAACTTTTTTGTCACTGCATCCAGATTGTCAGGGCTACACTTCTGGCATTGACCTACATATCTATCTGCTCCCTTGTCTTTTCAGAGTTTGTCAGGCTGCATTTGGATGGAGGAAAGTATAGGTGGTCTGATTAGCAAGTTTGCAGACGACACTAAGATTGGTGGAGTAGCAGATAGTGAAGGGGACTGTCAGAGAATACAGCAGAATATAGATAGATTGGAGAGTTGGGCAGAGAAATGGCAGATGGAGTTCAAACAGGGCAAATGCGAGGTGATGCATTTTGGAAGATCCAATTCAAGAGTGAACTATACAGTAAATGGAAAAGTCCTGGGGAAAATTGATGTACAGAGAGATTTGGGTGTTCAGGTCCATTGTTCCCTGAAGGTGGCAACGCAGGTCAATAGAGTGGTCAAGAAGGCATACGGCATGCTTTCCTTCATCGGACGGGGTATTGAGTACAAGGGTTGGCAGGTCATGTTACAGTTGTATAAGACTTTGGTTCGGCCACATTTGGAATACTGCGTGCAGTTCTGGTCGCCACATTACCAAAAGGATGTAGATGCTTTGGAGAGGGTGCAGAGGAGGTTCACCAGGATGTTGCCTGGTATGGAGGGCGCTAGCTATGAAGAGAGGTTGAGTAGATTAGGATTATTTTCATTAGAAAGACGGAGGTTGAGGGGGGACCTGATTGAGGTGTACAAAATCATGAGAGGTATAGACAGGGTGGATAGCAAGAAGCTTTTTCCCAGAGTGGGGGATTCAATTACTAGGGGTCACGAGTTCAAAGTGAGAGGGGAAAAGTTTAGAGGGGATATGCGTGGAAAGTTCTTTACGCAGAGGGTGGTGGGTGCCTGGAACGCGTTGCCAGCAGAGGTGGTAGACGCGGGCACGATAGCGTCTTTTAAGATGTATCTAGACAGATACATGAATGGGCAGGAAGCAAAGAGATACAGACCCTTAGAAAATAGGCGACAGGTTGAGATAGAGGATCTGGATCGGCGCAGGCTTGGAGGGCCGAAGGGCCTGTTCCTGTGCTGTAATTTTCTTTGTTCTTTGTTCTCCTGTCAACCTCCTGCAACAGGGCCTCCAGTGCTGCATTGGAGAACCTAGGAGCCTGAACTCTGCCTTGTTGTGCCAGTCTTGTGTCTTTCACAGGTGAAAGTCACTTGGGCAATGAATTCCACCACCTGTTAGCCTGTCACAGTTTTGGACACCCTGCTCAGGTGTGCAGCCATGCTACAGGGTGCTTAGTGTTCACTGCATGCTGTAATCAGGTAAATGAACAGACAGGACCAAGTTTGCGTAAGGTCTGCATCATGATCCTTGAGCCCATTTTCAAGCCTTATCCAATATTTCCCAATTTTTTCCTACACTCTTCGGGCTGGATTTTGTAGTTCCGCCACAGGGAGCAGGTGGGGAATATGGTGGCTGTCCCCACGGCGCCCCCACCCCTCCCCCCCAATCATGTGGCAGGGGTGTCACTGGTGACGCTGTTCAAGGCATCACCTGATGCAGGAGCAGGTGCTGGCGCCTTTTTAAAAGGCTGCCAACCCTGCACACAGTGCAACATAATGCAGAGTTTAGTTATACACTAAATCATGCAAAGTTGTTCCCTCCCCACCCTACACTAAATTGCCCCCTTCACCCCCCCCATACACTAAATAATGCAAAGTTGCCCCCTTCCCCACCTCAGGTGGTGCCAGCTTCTCCTGGACGGTAAAGTAAAGGTATTGCTTTAAGAACAAACAGGCCTCAGAAGTTACCGAGAAGGTGCATTCTCGTTGCCTTGGATACAGCAATTCGGAGACTGTGATTCAAAGGGTACATTCTCGTTGCCTTGGATACAGCCATTTGGACTGAGCATTGAGAGATACATTTGTTACAATTTAATTTTGAACTGGCTTATAGTGCAAAAAGCCTGTTCAAACAGGACACAGACAGCTGTGTGTTAACACCTGAAAGAAGAGCTCTCAGCCCATTTAAACTGAAGGAAGAGAACTCAATCTGTTTATTTATTATCTCTCAAAAATCTAAAAAAAGTCAAGCCAAAGCAGAGATCTCTGATAATTTAAACTGAAGGAAGGGAAGTTAGACTGTGACAATCTTTTATCCCTCAAAAATTCTAAAATCAAATTGATTCATTTAAAAAGTGTTTGTAAGTCGTTAATTGTTGAACTTCATCGCTGGAGAAGGAAAGCATCACTTACTGCTGGAATTAGACTACGGACTGTTCTACTGTTGAAGAACCTTTTTTCCCCATCGGACGGCTGTGAGGACTTCAAGCAACATTGGACTGTAAATTTACAAGGACTCTTTTTTTAAAATTATTTTTAATGTTGTTTATGTCTTAGTAGTGTTTAAGAATTCAGTTTTTCTAATTAGACAGTTAATTTGTTGATTTGAAGACACCTGGTTTGGTTAGCCTTATTCGGGGGTTAATAGATGGTATAATCTGGCTGGGTCTTTCTTTAATTTGGAAAGTTTAAAATGATATGTTAGGTAATCTGTGGAGGGACGGGATTGAATTAACAGTGCATTTGTCCCACCACAATCAAAATCGTATATTTTGATTGGGGGCTTTGACTGAGCGGTTGGTCGTAACATAATGCAGAGTTTAGTTATACACTAAATCATGCAGAACTGTCCCCTCCACCACCGCCCCCCCCCATACACTAAATAATACATAGTTGCCCCCTTCCCGACCTCAGGTGGCGCCAGCTTCTAATGGACGGTAAAGTGAAGGCGCGAAAGTGCCGCATGATGAGCTCAAGATTGGGAACTGAAGTTAAGATCACTGTGGATTACATTTAAATGAATGCAAAGAGGTAATTACCAAATGGAAAGCAGGGTCCCGTTGCAGAGTGGCAGAGGTGCTGCCAAGGAGCCTCGCCACCACCAGGAAGATCGGAACTGGCAATCCCGGGGTCAGGTTCCATGGCGGCTGCTGCCACTCCGATTCTCTGGCCCCTGCACCCCCCGCCACAAAAACCCGACGTTGGGCTGGGAACAAAATAAAGCCCTTTAAGTTTTCCACTTTCATCCAGTTGCAGCTATTACCGTCAACGAGTATGCCTCAGTTATCTCATTTTAAGTTACCCCAGGTGCGTTTGGAAGCTTGACTTCTGGGATATCTGTGCACCGATGTTACTGGACCACATTTTAATACATTAATTAGCTTGAAGGGGTCTCTGTGACTGGAACACATGGAAGCCCAAACAAGCAAAAGAAGCTGAGGCACTTTGATTTTGGGAAGTCAAACTGGCAGACATGACTATTGCTCCAAATTATAGACTAGGAAATCTGACTGTGCCAATTCTGTACCACTGAGATGCTTCTTCATCCAAACCTGTTTTGTAATCCTATAATAGGATCCTCACTCTGTAATACAGTGTGGCAAGGTTATGTGGTTTATAAGAAAGTAACATTTGTATTCAACTATTTCTCTCTGAAGATTTCAACATATACTTTGCAATGGCATCAAAAACAGCATTTAAACTGCCCACCTAATAATACTCCCTTGAAAGTATGATACTCACCCCTCAAAAATGTCTGGGTGAGACCACATACTAGTAATCTAGCTTAAAGAATGTATTATTTTTGGTAGAAAAATAAGATATACAGCTGTTTTTAACTAAGGCAATTCTGCCAACAGTTATTGGCTGTGTGTACATAAAGGTTAAGTAACGTTTTGGCTTCATTTTTATTTTACTTTGTCTTCTATCATATTTCTCCATTTCCACATCAAAATATTAGAAAAACTTTTTCATGAAGACTTAATCAATTTTCAAATATTTGAATTCAGTCCTAAATGAAGTACCAGGGATATTTGTATCCTTCTTTGTTTGAACTAGAAAATTGTATTATGGCCAAATTACATGTCAATTTGCTTCTTTTTTACTCACATAGAAGAAAGCAATTTTTTATTTTTTTAAAATTAATCTTAATCCACATTAATTTAGACCTAACGTCAAGGGGGAAATTTTAATCCCAAGAACAGGTTAGTTGGGAACTGGTGGGGGATAAAAATTAGTGATTTTTAGAGCAGGAGGGCAACTGGGCTCCATTGTGTCCACTTCTTTGTTTAATGGATGCACATTTGAGTTCAGGTGAGAAACGCACTCGCTGAAATTGGAGATTTCCTAATTGGATAGAGCCGGTACTTATTCTTGCAGTTAACATCCTTAGGAGACGTTAATGAGATATTTTTAAACTACTTTTAACTTGGCTCCAAATTTTACTTGAGCAAGGTGGGTTTTCCAGGGCTCAGGAAACTGAGAAGGGAAACAGAGGCTAGTTTGAGCAGGAGTTCAGGTGGGTATTTAAACTTGTCATTGTACCATCTGAATAAAAGCTCTCTAATTGCAGCTGCTGTCTCAGTTCTCTCTGGCAAATATCAGGCAGAATTTCTTTGTGTGGATACAGCTTCTTTCAATCCTGGAGGATTTAAAATTGACAAGATTAGGGTGGAAGGTGCCCTGTATGTGTTTGACAGCACATCAGAAGAGGAAGACCATCACCATCAATGGCACAATATGCAAGGGAGGAATGTTTGCAGGTGGAGATGGACAAAGGGGCTGTTTGGATGAAGAGAACATGGAGGAAGAAGAGCAGGTGGATGAAGATGGGACACCCATCGCCAGACTAGTCACTCATATTGATGCCAGGAATATCACAAAGTTTCACCTAGTATGAAACATAACAAATGATGATGCTGGTGCTGATGCACCTCTAACATTCTCCATCACAATGATAGCCCCCAAAGCTCAGCATCTGTGTCCAGCTGAGTAGAGTGTAGAGAGAATTATGTGCCCAGTGCAGACTCTTTGCAGCTGTCCCTGTCACCAGTGTCTGATTGTATTCACTTGTGAAGACTGAATCAGCAGGTGAAAACTCAACTGTCTAAGTGACTCATGGTACATGGCTGTACGTCCTGTGATGATGCAACCTCAAAGGGAATGAGGCACTCAGAGGAACCGTCCTCATGGATGTTCTTTGACAATTGCTTTAAGCTTGAAGGCTCCAGAAGACAAAAGAAAGGGATATGATTTAATCATGGCAAAGTCACAATCTTGATAATCACCATACTCAGTCTTCGCCTAGTCTGCCATTGATGAAATGAAGTCAGCATATGTGTGTAAGAGATATTTATGATTCTGTCACCAGCTATCTGCAAGCTCCCTGTCTCTCCAGACCTGACTGAGAGGGATTCAGAGAGATCACTCATTTCCAGGGCATCCTCTTTGCTGATGCTGTACTACTTGTGGTAGCCCACTTCCAGTCCTGCTGTCATCCTTGTGTATTGAACTCCCTTTTCCCATAAGGAGCAAAGAAATAGACCTGTGAGTGAGTGAGGTGAGGTATTCATCTGATGGATGCAGTGTATTTGGTGAGAGTGACTGAGACGCATGCATCATATTGCATAAGGAATGGGCTGGGTATCAACAGTGGATGGGTAAATAGAAAGATGATGAAAGTGAAGGCTGAGATGCTGCTGAAAATTGAATGGATGTGAGGAATGATATGATAGAGAACACATAGCAAGACAGAAGTGGGGCAGAGAACACATGGCAAGACAGAAGTGGGATTTGGCTCAAAGCACTGAATGTAGTTGAATTAGCAAATGTACTCACTTTTCCTGACTTGGTTAGGTCATTAAACTGCTTTCTGCATTGCATCCATGAGCTGGGCACAACACTTCTGCTGCTCACCTCTTCAGCTACCTGCAACTGTGTCTTCTTGGTGAGAGCAGCAGGTTTCTTCCTCCTATTGCTGAGGAACCCTTAACCTCTTGACAGCACCCAGCAGTAGTTCCAGCAAGGCATCATTAAATCTGAGTGCTGCCCTTGATCTATGTCCACCTTCTAACTAGAACTCCTCCAATTTACATTTGTGCACTGTCCCTTTAAATACAGCAGAGATTGCATCATGTGGGTGTGCATCACACCCACCACGTGGCTTGGTGATGTGAAACCCAAAAGTCAAAATGAATTAGTTCAATCGTGTCAAGATCACAAAAGCTGTCTTTAGATTAACAGCAGGGCCCAAATTTCAGTTTCAATATTTATGCTTGAACTGTTCCTTTTAATATGGGTGTAGCACTTATTAAAGACTTGGAAACATAGTACAAAATGCCCATTATAAGTTTCTGTAAATAAGGTCGCAATGCAAAACTCAGAAGCTTCTCACCCATTTAACAGGCACAAAATGGTCGGCCATATGACAAATTTCTTCCCCGTAGTTGAAATGATTCAACTAGTACCAACTACTATCTATTGGATTTGTTTTCATTCATACATTCCTGTAGAATTTGCCATGGTCTGTACTAGTTGAAACAAACAAGTGAAAAATATTGAAACTGTAAACAATTAAATATCCATTCAGAACACTAATATAATGCTAATAGTTTTGTTACACAAACTGGACCAGACAAAAATGTCAGACATGACTTGTAACAGATCGCTAAGACTTATGCGATCAATTTCTGTTGCAAAATCTGCTATAAATTAAACCAAGTTGGCTTGAGGGTTTAGTGATTAAATCTACTGAATTGTGGCTTTGTACTCCATAAACACCCTGAAACATAAAAAAATGCAGATAGATTCAAACTAATTTGCTCCACTCTGCTTTACAGTTAGTTCACTAGGAATAAAGATGATGTTACTCAACTGTAATGCGAGAGTAATACTGTAGTATGAAAGGAACCCTTAATACCTAAATAACAATTTTCTGGTTGTCAGTAATTCGCTAGTGTTACTTTTGTCATCTTAATTCAAAACACTTGCTTAGAAACCGTGGAACCATCCGTGTGTCCTATTTGATGGATTCATCATTTGCACTATTGTAATTAAATCCTGTTTCATTAAAATCCTTTGGCTTTGGAAGTCTCAGCCCTGTTTCTGAAGTTTGGATAGTTCCTGATATGAGATATGGTAGTGTAGTGGTTATGTTACTGGATTAATAATCCAGTGAATTGTTATTCCACAATGGCAGTTTGAGAATTTGAATTCAGTGCAATAAAAATCTGGAAATAAAAAACTGGTATCGGTAAAAGTGACCATTAAGCTGTCAAATTATTATTAAATCCCAACTGGTGCTCTTCAGGGAATGATACATGCTATCGTTACCTAGTCTGGTTGATATATGACTCCAGTTCCACACCAACATTGCTGACTTTTAACTGTGTTCCAAAGTGGCCTAGCAAACCACTCATTTGTATGAATAGGATTGGGCAATAAATTCTAGCCATGCCAGAATTGCCCACAGTCTGAAAATGAATTACAAAATATCATGAAACAATTATCTTTGGACTGCAGTCCAGAGCTAATTATAAAGGGGGCATTTGGAAAAGACTGTTAATTTCTAAATTATGATGATGTATGTTCTGCAAAGCAATGAGCCATAAGGTCAGATGCAATCTGACAAATTATATTTGTCAGTATAAGCACCAGCCTCACATTGCACTTTGGAACTAAAAATCAGTTCTCTGGGAACACTACTTAATTGAATCTCGTTGCTAATAAATTAAACTAATTAAGAAAAATACATTGAATTACAAAGCAGTTGTACCAGACCAGGATACAGGCTGCAGGGAACCACAGCATTTGTTTCTATTTGACTTCTTCAGCAGTACATTAGTATACATATTAAAACTCTGAAACTGATGGAGTTAAAATGATGTGTACCACACACTTCCATTTGCATCAACGTGGGCAAATTTCTAAGTCCACTTCCAACAGCTGTTTTATGATTCTCAGTGACTTATGTGTCATTCTATCATCTGGTAATTAGTTGATATTTACAAATAAACATCAGGAATAGAAAATATCAGCGACAGGTGCAATTGATAAATTGGTCCATTTCAAACATATATTTGTTTTCCATTCATTACCAGCATTGTTGTATCATGTCACTTATTATTTGCAATGGTTGAGTTATGGGGTGAGGGGTGATGGGGGCTGGGTGGTGATGTGCGGTGGTAGTGGTGGAGAATGGTATTGCACACACATAGGGCTGAATTTTATTGGTGTGCGCGCTCCGGGCCGGCACCCTTTGAACTAATCATGGGGGCCCATTTCCATAGAGGCCGCATGCCGCCCCCGCCCCCACCGCCCCCCAAGTAGTACGTGGGAAGAGGCGGGACATTCGACCCAGCAAGAGTTTTGACACTTGTCCTATTTTAAGCGCCCCAGCACCTGCTTCCTGACAGCTGTCAAAGAATACTTACCTGACTGCTGAAGAGTGGGACTGCTGTCAATCTGGCAGCAAAGCAGGAAGTGCTGCAGAAATCCAGCAGGTCAGGCAGCATCTGTGGAGAGAGAAGCAGAGTTAACTTGTCCAAGTTCACAGACCTGAAAGTTAACTCTGCTTCTCTGTCCACAGATGCTGCCTGACCTGCTAGGTGACCCCAGCATTTTCTGCTTTGCCACCATATACTTACCCTGCTGTGTCCCAGTATCCTGTGAAGGTGTGATCATGTTCTCCCACTCAAGTGTAATATTCCTTCTGTAGGCGTGCCACACCTGGGTGAATAATCATACATTTGCACATTCCAGGATGTGAGACTTAAATATACCATAAAAGGTATTACAGAGGTTTACAGAGAACACACTGAAACAAATGGGAATGCACGGGAGTCACAGCAATGTAAATACGTCTTTCACAAAATGTTCCTCACCAACACGTGTGTTCTTTTCGCTGTGCGAATGATGTGTGCCAGCATGTAGCGCCAATGTCACATCCCTTTGCACTGTTGGCCCTTCAGGAGAGCCAACGTATGCAACAACATCATTGCCATGTCACCATTACTTGTGAGCGTCTCCACGGATGCGGTGATATGGACATTGGCTCAGTCAGCTGCTGCCTCAAACGGTTTACACAGGGATGCTGCAGATGTGGACCCATGCACAGCAGGTGAGCGAGGGTGATGTGTGGCTTGCAGAGCTCATGTCGGTTCCTATGGTGCAGAGAGGCTTTGTCTGATAAGCCACTTCCGTACATCCCTACCTCACTGCTAGCCCTGCTTGCAGAGCCTGGGTGGCATCTGCCCTCCCATGCGTCTTTCATGTTGTAGGTCCTCAGCGGCGTCATAGTCCGAGGAGGAATCCTGTTGACGTCTCTCCTCATCATGCCACGCCAGGCCCCTATTGGGTGCGTAGTTGTGCAGAGCAGCAAATGAAGGAGCTAGCCTTTTCGGCCTGTAGTACAGGGCATCACTCTATCCATACAGGCATTGGAGGCACTCTTTCAGCATGCTGATCTCCTGTTCAATGGTGGCTCATGTAGCTCAGTGGCTGGCGATGTAACTCTCCTCTGTGGCAGTGGTGGGGTCTCTCACTGGTGTCGGGAGCCATGTCGACAAAGGATAGCCCTTATCTCCAGGAAGCCACCCCTCCATCTGAGCCAGTTCAGTGAACAGCGGTGGCAGCTGGGACTGGCGCAAGACCCAGGTGTCATGGCAGCTGCCTGAGAAGAGGTCGCAGATTCGCAGCAACCATCTGTGGTGATCACAGACCAGCTTCACCTAGATTGAGAGGGCTCCTTTAATGTGACGTCTGCAGGTGGTAGCTTGGCGGGAGGCCTGATGTCCACATGAATGCAATCTATGAACATTACAACCTATGGTTCTCCGGCAATGGTGCCAGAACCAATGGCCTTCTGGGCCTGGCTGTGAGAATCCGTCCTGAAGCGGACATACTCACTGGCCCTCTGGTACAGGGCATTAGTGACCTCCCTGATGCAGCGGCGCACTGTTAACTGTGTGACCCCATAAAGATCTCTGATGGGTCTCAGGTGCAGAGGCATCAGGCTTGAGAACTGCTGCCACTATGAGGAACAAAGGCATGGGATGTCCACTGGAGTCCATGGGCTGCAGGTCATCTTTGAGCAGGGAACAGAGATGTGTCACCACCCTCACTAAATGCACAGTCGCCTGTGACACTGGTCTCTGACATCCGGTGGCATGTCATGTGGGGCCTGTAGATGCACGGCAAACGTAGTGGCGAACTCCCCTTGGGGGCTGCTGCTTATGATTGGGGGCCTCCACGTGGATCGCACCTGCTCATTGATATTGCCTCTGGCGCATACCATTCCTCACGAGCAGAGGATCACACAATGTAGGATGAGCCATACCTATTTCCATGTGATAAATAAAGGTGAACCCTTCAGGTATTCGAAGGTTCCTAACAGGGCAGATTGATGTTGACGGGTACATCAGCTGCTTTCCTGGATCAACCATGTGGCGTGCCATGGCATTGTCCATCTTGGCCAACACTCAGTGTGGCTCAACATGACCACATCAAGATCCTACCAGCTGAATCGATTGGCCCCACTATCCATTCAACCCTAATGCCCCTGCCGTTTCTGTCATCTTTCCCACATACTGGGTGCCTAGTGTGCCATTGCCCCCTCACAACCACGAACAAACACAAACAGTGTACACTGTTAACAGAGGGATGGTACACAGTACCTCCCTTCATGCCAGCAGAGCTTTCCCACCAGTAATTCCAGACCCTTTCCCTTTAAGAATCCAGAGTGAGACCCCTGTAATGCCCCCCACCCTGCTCCCTTTAGAATGCAGAGTGAGACCCCTGAAAAGAAACTTACCTTCTGCTGCAAAACCTTCTGCCTCTGTGGACCCGCCGGCTTTTCCACTGGTGAACGGGATGGCACGCGATGGCCGCCCGTTCATCAAAAAATCAGTAAGTGTCAGTGGAGAGGTGGCAGGCTGCATAATCAGCAAAGGTAAGTACCGTTTACCATATACTAATTGTGGTGCTGCCGCCGTGCGGCGGGGGGCTGCACCGAGGTCCCACCGCTGCTGGTAATATGTGTCGGGCCCTTCTCGACATCGCAGGTCGAGGCGAGCCTCTCCCTGAAGCATTTTACCGGCACCCGCAGCGTTGAGGGACCGGTAAAATTCAGCCTATAGTAATAATAACTAATATCCTCTTTAGACTATTATTCAAATTAGACATTAAACTTGCTACAAAGATCTTTGTTGACCTTGCATAAAAATACTGTACCAGCCATTCTTTACAGCTCTGTATCTTAACTACATGTTATCACACTTGCCACAATGTGCGTGGTGATTTTCTTTTATTCTCGCCGGCATTGCTGACAAGGGTGGCATTTATTGGCCATTCCTAGTTGCTCTTGAAAATATGGCGGTGGGCCTTCTTCTTGAACTACTGCAGTCCATGTGGTGCAGGTGCATTCCATGCAGGGAATTCTCTGACTTTAGCCCAGCAACAATGAAGGAATGGCAATGTAAGTCAAAGTCAGTACGGTGTGCGACTTGGAGGTGATGGTGTTGCTGTGCACCTGTTGCCCTTATTCTTCCAGGTGGTAGAGATCATGGCTTTAGGAGATACTACTGGGCAAGCCTTGGTGAGTTGCTACAGTGTAGCCTGTACGTTGCACACATTTCAACCATGGTATGCCAGTGGTGAAGTCGGTGAATGTTTAGGCTACCAAACAAATCATGATAGGCACTGTGGTAATTGACATGGCCAACCAGTCAGAAAATATGCTGATAACACATACTAAAATGACAATACACCATTTTTGGTTATTGTAGAGCTGAAAGGATATTTGCATTGTAGTGAAGGTTCCAATGTCAGCAAATACATGTAAATAATTTAGTTTCTTGATCTTGATGAATTAATAATTTTGCCATTCTTCTGTGCATTACAGTTTGCTCTCACCAATTCAATATGTTTATGCATAAAATGAACTATTCAGTTATTTGTGTTAAAGAAAAACTGTAAATAGAGCAGCAATGTGGAAATTTAGTGCTTTGAAAACTGATAACAGGTAATTTAAATTATGTGACTTTAAATTAAGAGTAGACAGTGTTTCATTTAACAAATAGTTTTGTTGGGATTGTTTTATTGTGGTTAAAATTAAAGTTGAAAGGGTTGAGAGGAAAAAATCTACTACTCTTACTTGCACAGGTCTGAAGAATCTCAAGATCATTATTCTTTTACCCAGTGAGTCACTGGAAGATTGAAAAATCAGCAGACGCATATCAAAAACACTTGGAAACATCAATAGGGTAAAAGTTTACAGTGTATTAGTAAAAGTACCAAATGACTGTGCTTTTTTTGAATGTTTGCCATGTATGCAAATCTCTCCACTCAGGTACTTGGACACAGCATTGACACAAACTGCTCCCAGAAATTGCTTTATTTCCTGCACATACAAACATTAAAACATAAGGGTTCAGTAAGTCATCACAAGTTTCTTTGCATTATCTTCTCAGGAAAATACATGGAAATTATTTTCATATCTGAATATAGTTCCTGTTCTTCTGCTGAACATGATTTCAAAGACAACCCCTGAGGAATATAATCTACCTTACTTTGTATAGGCTCAAAATTACACTGTTACCTGATTTAACTTTTCTGTTAATGCATCCAGGTCGCCTTCTTTTGACCTAGCTGTACATAATTTTTTTATTTTATAAGTGCTTGTCTTGAATCCAGAGCATGTATTTTACTTTTTCAAGTGTGCCACTTTGGGATAAGTCAGGTTTGCTAATTAAATATCATCTTGGTAGAACATCAACCAATCATAACTGAACAGTTGGAGAATAGAGCAATTCATTTTTTCTGGGGGTTATTTGATGAAAGGGTGAAAGCAGGTGCTGAATGGGTTGTGCTAATAAGATACGTCTGTTCAAAGGTCTGTTTGGGCCTAGTTGTGGATTGCCCAAATTTGAACTTGCCTGGAGATGCTAAACCAGAAGTATGCAGGTTTAGTACTCAAGCATTGATTAGACACAAATTTTGTAGAATAGTATATGTGGGGTCTTCGCACCCACTTTCACTGAAGGTGTGGAATGCCAGCATACAGTGGCAAGTTTCAGGATGTCTGAAGGAGAGGGTGCACTGGTTTCTGGTTGACATTGGAGGTCCTTGTGGAGGAGGACCAGAAGAGATGGGATATTCTGTACCCACAGAAGGGAAGGAGTCCATCTTGCCTGCCTGTTCCTCTCTCCTCCCCAGCTGCTGGTGCTCCTCCGCCTGGCCTCATGACCTCCTCCCATTCCTCTTGCAAGTAAAACTTCTAGCAAGATGCCCAAGACATGCACTCCTTTGCTCCTGATGACTCCTATAAGGTGTCCATAAAGTAGGGTCACACAGTACTGAGTCTTTTTAGGTGAAGTCCTCAGAGAATTTCTGGAATCAATATGATTAGAGTGCTGGTGAAGTCTTGACAAAGTGTCCCAAAAGGTTTTCCCATGTGTTTCAATAGTCCGCTCCAAATCTCTCGCAGCAATTGAACAGGAAAAGGTGATATACCTTGAAGCAGTGTTTGCAATCCCCTCAGTCACTTGTTTGCTCCCAATCAACTGGTCATTGTTAAAGCTTGACCTAACACCTTCTCTTATCCAGCAAAATGCTGTGCAGCTTCCTCAATAAGTGCTAGCAGACAATTTAATTGGCAATCAGTCTCATAACAATCCTCAAGGCATTCATTCTGAGTGTAAGCTTCAATTCCTTTACCAAGATTGTGGCTCACACTAACTGTGGGTTAAACTGGTATTTCAGCACGAGACCCCATCTTGACCACTTCGGAGACTTTTTAGTGCCTAAAGGAGCCTGTGAAAATCATTCTGCAAATTACTAATAAAACAGGAGCAGGGGAAATTACAAAATCTCTATCATACATTTTGCACCTGTAGTATCACACCTCAAAGGTTTCATTTCAGTGTGTCATATACATCTAGGACACAAATTATTGAGTGGCTGAAGTGAACTGTTAAATTACCAGTGAAATATCTGGCTGATTAACCATTGTTAAATCCAAATCAGTTTGGTTCAGCCTGTAGTTAATAATGAGGAGCAAATAGGTAAGAGAAAACTGGCCAATCAAATCGGTCATTTTTAAAAAACTATCATTCACCTACAAGAATCCCAGAAACAATCAGATCACTCATAATGTCAAGTCTTCAATGAGCTGAGGATATTTAGAAAGAAATAGCAATTAAGGATCTTAAAATACTAAGTATATAGAAAACATTGGTTAATTAGAGTTAGAAATAACAGCAAGAAGTTTCTTTTATGTAGGTCTGCCTATCTGGCTTCATCTTGGGAGTTGAGTTGGATGTAGCAAGGTCTGAATGTTGGAATTTCCAACTAATATTGCTATGTTTATAATACAGTATCATCAGAGGTTTCATCCTGCTCCTGTGGGACTACAATACTCATTGTTCACACCACTTCTCTTAATAGTCAGATAGTAAGGACTGGCATGTTCTAGTTCTTATGGACAAATTCTGTTTATATCTTTTGTGCTTTTGATCGAGACAGAGAGTGAGACAGTGCAAGAGATAGAGGGATTTGTAATGAGAGTTGTTTTCTCCTGCATAACTATAATTTCCAGAATCTACCGTAGCTCAGGCAGAAAGTTTACAAATATCTGAAGTAGAAGTGAAGTGGTGAAACAACTCCATTCCAATTTATATGTTGTTAAAAATTTAGTTTGCAGAGATCCAGGTGTAAAGTATTTTTTTAATATCCTTTAAACCTGTAGCTGATATTCTCAGATTTTAATGCATCCACAACCAGGGAGACCTTCACCTTTATCCAGTTAGTATCCGGTTAGTCTTCTAATCACCATTCGTATCAGATTGCTGCATCCTATCATAAAGTGCTTAGTCATTCCTGTGGTCTTTTGGGACAGAAGAAAATGTAGTTTCTAATGTCACCAAATTTGTTGGCAAATGATTTGAGCTTCCAGTATAATTACCTTTTCTAGTGCTACTTTGTCCTACTAATCTCCCCAGTTCCTGTCAGAAACATAAAGCAACATACAGTCTCCCAATTACATTTTTATAGGCTTTGAGAGTCCAGCTGTGAGTTTGATGAGAACTGTATTAAATGCTAATTCTATCTCAGCACGAAAAGCCTGCAGTTAGTCACAGTACCTGCAGGCAGCTTGCAACTTAACCTTCTTGGGCTTATAATTTAAAATTTTCAGAGGTCACAGAAACTTTCATTCTTGGGGGAGAGGGGGTGATAGTGGTGTGGTGGGTGTGTTGTGAGACTTTGGAAAGCATTCCATAATATAAGTTTAAGAATTCAAAGGCTGCATGCCATTGTGTGCACTCTGAATGAATAACAAGGGAGGTAGATGAGATAGAGCTTAGGTGCAGAATTTCTAGTGGAATTAAACTAAACAGTATCATGCCTTGATAATCAACAAGAAAATGGACAACTTGTTGGTCGTGGAGCCAAATGTGCTGACAGAGGTAGAGCTGTGTATCATCAGCATACATATGTTGTTGAGGGGTAGTATGTAGACCAATATTAGGACAGTTGAGTGATGAAATTTGTGAACAGGGTTGGGGGGATGCAATGTAGGAAGACAGAAGTGGCCATCTTTAGCCCCTGTCACACAGTTCCAGTAAAGGGAAGTCCTGAAGTATAGGAGCAGTTCTGGATTCAGTATCTGGAAACAGTGGGCATGGGAGCTTTGGAGCTCTGGGGAGGGATCTAGCAGTGTTGTGAGGGAGCAGTAATTAGAAAAGTAAAGACTGACTAGCCCTCAACTGTGTTCCTTTTATGTAAACCTGAGTTTATCCAAGACTCTACTGCCTATATTTTAACTTGCAACAAGTCCCATTCAACCATCCCCCTTCAGCTCACTGTTCTACATTGTCTCCCAAACCACCAATGCCTCAATTTAAAAATTCTCATCCTTGCATTGAAATCCCTAGAAGGCTTCGCCTGTCCCTATCTCTGTAGCCTCTTCTAACCTTACCACTATCTGATAACTCAGGGCTCCTTGTGCATTCCCAACTTCCTTCACCCTGCCATTGAAGGCCGAACCTTTTGTATTAAGCTGTGGAATTCTCTCCCTAAACCTCTGCATCTGTCACTTCCTTTAAGATGTTCCCTAAAACCAACCACTAGCAAACTTTTAGTCACGTGTCCTAATATCTCCTCCTTTGCCTCAATATTAATTTGTCTCTCTGATTTGTCTTGTGTGAAGTGTGTCAAAGGTAGTGGTGGTAGGGGTAATAGAAGTAGTATGCACTCAATCTTACTTGGTACCTTTTTAAGTTCATACTGCACAATAAGTTTGCAGGTGACATGTATCAGGTTGGAGGCAGTTTAGTTGCATTTAGCAGTTTAGGTGGTTGGGTGGGGGAGGGTGGAGGGGCTTTTGGGTTTTTGCAGAACAAGAATGGGGGCCTTGGAGTATGATGTAAGTTAATAATGGGTACAATGTGAAAGCTCCTTTTCAACCGCCCACTGTAGCAGGATAAATAGCAGCCACAGTTAAGTAAT
This sequence comes from Heterodontus francisci, assembly GCF_036365525.1. NCBI lineage: Eukaryota > Metazoa > Chordata > Chondrichthyes > Heterodontiformes > Heterodontidae > Heterodontus > Heterodontus francisci. Next base: position 88,114,057 of record NC_090377.1, read on the forward strand.
TAAATGCTTTTGTAAACGAATCATTGCCATTAAATGTTATATTTGACCAAAGTAAGGACAGTGAGTCTTAATCATTCTATTTCTCTGTATGTATCCATTTGTACTTGTCCCTGTTTTATTAAGCTCCCTTTCTGAAGTTAAAAATTACTACATTCATAATAGTTTGTTGTGGAAACTTTATTCTAAACAATTTCTAAATGGTAGGCCTTGGAAGACTGATGCATTAAGAACTGGCGCAGCAAGTTAAAAAAAAGACTTGCATTTATGTAGCGCTTTTCACAACCACCAGATGTCTCAAGTCTTGACAGCTAATGAAGTACTTTTGAAGTGTAGTCACTGTTGTATTGCAGGAAATGCAGCAGCAAATTTGCAACAGCAAACTCCCACAAACAGCAAATGTGATAATGACCAGATAATCTGTCTTTGTGATGTTGACTGAGGGATAAATATCGGCCAGGACACCAGGGATAACTCCGATGCTCATCCTCAAAAAAGTGCCATGGGATCTTTTGTATCCACCAGAGCAGGCAGATGGGGCATTGGTTTAACATGACATCCGAAAGACAGCATCTCCAACAGTACAGCACGCCCTCAGTGCTGCACTCGAGTGTCAGCCTTTGTTTTTATTGCTCAATCCCTGGAGTGGGACTCAAACCCAGAACTTTTGTGCTTTAGAGATAAGAGTACGACCAACTGAGCTGCAGCTAACACAAAACTCAGGAGGAATTTTCAGTCACATTCTGGTGGAGCTACACTGGTTCCTGGATGTAATTTCAGCAGAAGATCAAGGTCGTACTTTCCGCACAAAGTGCAATTCCTGAGGTATAACATTTGAAATACGTACAGATAGGGGTCATGTTGCACAAATGGCTATTTCTTATTTGAAACTAGCATGAGGGAGGATAGAAAGGAAGTAGCAGGTTCTGAAATTTGTCTGATCAGACTCAAATTCAGGTAAGATAGTAGGTAGAAATTGGTTAGAATGAGGTTTCTACAACAAACTATTTTGAGCGTTGTATTTTTTATATAATTTTTTCATGACTGTTAAATAGAAACAGAAATTTTGTGCATTTCTATGTAAAAACAAAGAATATTGTAAGGCTTTTGAATGTTAGAGTAGTCACAGCAGTTGTATTTTGAATTAGCACTAGCCTAAAGTTCAATTTACACCTTGTAAAGTTCACAATTCTTGTGCCACTATTAGCAAATGGACTGAAAAAGTGTTTCCTCCATCTAGCATAAGTAATTATGTTTGTTTTGTAGTGTGAAAGTAAAGTCCTTTTTGCCTCTCTCAGGAGGTGTCTGCTGCTGAGCAGAAAGCATTAAGGGTTACGTTGTATAATTGCAACAGAGCTGAATGGGAAGACTCAATACACCAGCTTGTTGTCTTCTGGACATCTTCCTTTTGTATGTTTATATGTATAATATGCCTCCCATATATCTGAGGCTATACATATTGAGAAGTGCACTGGTCCTAACACAGATCCCTGGAGGACACCACTCCCTGAAAAACGTCCTCAATCTTATTCTTTAGAGCCCACTTTAACTCCCAGCAGAAAGTCAACAGGAGCGGACGACAATCTCACCCAAGAGTTTTCAGCGGAACGATCATCCGCACCATTGAGCTCCTCTGTAAAAGCTAAAGAAAAGTATTCATTTATTCAAGTATTGACTTTACCTTTCGTTTAACTATTTTACTTTTTGTGCGTCTATAAAATTATTTACAATTTCCTTTCATGTTCCTTGCTAGCCTTTGTTCATAAACCAGTTGTTCTTCTTAATCTTTTGTTGGCCCCTTGTTTTCCGTACTTTGCTGATTTGCTTTTGTATTATTCACCCCAGATATGCCACATGCTGCTTTTAAAAGTCTCATTTTAATTTCTCTACCCAGTCCAAGCTGCTCCAGCTTTTGCTGCACCTTCTTTCCTCCTTCGAGGCTTATTTCTAGTTTGGCCCCAATCACCATGCTTAAATGCCGGCCATTGGTCCAGATTTTGCGATCAGCAGCGAAGTAAGTAATGGCACTTGCTGCTGACCTCAAAACTGCCCACAAAGATCTAGTGATCTCTTTGGCATTGATTTTACCTTTCCAGATGTTAGTTTAATTCAGGAATCTCCGGAGTCCAATAACAGTAATGTTACTGATGCTAAGCAGCCAATCACATTGAAGAGTTCTCACAGGCAGAAAACCAGTGAAATACACTGACTGTCCTTCACTTCCTATAAGTTTTACAGAAAGCAAAATAAAGTTGGGTCATACACATGGGATTAAGGTAGACGCTGAAAAAAATAAAAATACTTTTAAAAAGTATTAATTTAAAAATCTACGGAATTTTAATCATAATGGAGAAATTTGATAGTCCATAACTATGCAATTAGATTTTCAGAGGTTGTTCAGTAATTATGATGTGATGCAATGTTAAAAACCACAACCACAAAATCAGGCCAATGTTTATACAGTGTTTTATGTGTCAGTTTTTCTTTCCAATTTCGAAGAGCTAATTTCCTATTAATAGCAATGAAATTAACTATTCTTCCCCCAGTCAAGTACCTTTCATTTTTGGCAGTTTATTCCCCCTTTCAGCTTTCTTTTTATCAAATGTAATTACATTATTAAAGGTTATGATTGCTGTTTCCAAGATGTTTCTCTACCAGTAGAATACTTACTTGCCTCACTTCATTTCTTGGAACTCTCCTTCATTGCGAACGAAAATTGTATTGATCTGGAAGGTAGTCCTAGATATGTTTGATAAACTCCTCCTTGCTTATATCACTTTTATTCCAGTCCATCCTAAGATAATTGGTGTACCCCATTATTTTGACCCTGTTATTTCTGCAGCTAATTGCTTTACATGTCTCCCTCTCTGTCCACTCTCCACTATTCAGAGGCTGTTAATAAACTACCAACAGAGTAACAGGTCCCCCTTTTTTACCTTAACTCTAATTAAATAGATTTATATTTTCATCATTCCTCATAACATCATTTGTGTTTTCGTGCTGTAATAGAATCTTTGATTAGTACTGCTGCCACTCCTCCCTTTATTCCTGCTCTATCCTTCATGAATATTTTATAACCAGAATATTTCTCTCCCGTTCTCGTCCTAATAGCCTATGCCACATCTGTTAAGCTACTATATCATATCTCCCATAATTCATCAATTATAATCTCATTAAGGAGTTCAAAAAACATTTTGAATCTCAAAAGTTTGAATTTCCAGAGATTAATTTCATTATAATCACTTCAACAATTCTTAAAATGTATAGAAGTGTAAAAGCTCTTATTATTAAACTCAAATTGTTGCTGTGGAAGGCAATTTATGGGTGTGGATTTCTTGGCTTATATCAATAGTCACACTATTCCATTAATAGCATTGAAGAAATAAACAAAGATTAAAAATACCAAATGATAAAAATGTTCAGCTACCCAGCAGTAATTAATTGTTCTTGTGACACAGTTAACCCTTCAAAATGCTGGAGAGGGAACATTCTTTGAAAATACTTTCAATTTTCATGAATGGTTTTACTTATTTCATGTTGTTAAGCTGGGAAAGCTCATGATGGACAAATATAGTAATTTGCTTGAACCCACACTCCCAACAGAGGGTTGTGCTTTACGGGAGCGTGGGTTAGAGATAGTGCTATAACACAGTGTAGTTTCAGTTCACTAGCCTGCGTTCCCTTAAAGTGTGACTTCCTATTGGGCATAGGCTGAATTTATTCTCATATCCCGAAAATATGTAAAATATGCTGTTTACCTCCAGTCACCTTGATTTTAGCTATGTCAATTACATGTGTCTTTCTGTGTTCCATATTGTTGTATGACCATTCATTCGTTCTGCAGGCTGTCTGTTAATTTTTGCTTGAAATGTTTGTTCTCTTCTCTTTCAGCCTATTTTTTCTATGTTTCACCTTCTGTCTTCATTTATGTTTATGTTCTATCTTTATCCATCCATATCCTTTTATCTGTCTTTGTGCATCTCTGTTGTCTGTATGTTTTATCACTCTCTAAACTCTTTGTTTATCAATCTTGTAAGTGTTTACCTCTCTCGAGATCGTTTGTTGTCTGATTACTGTCTGCTTCATATCGTCACATCTGTCTTGTTTCTAATTTTTTTTTAGTCTGTATCTCATCCTTTTTTTTTTATCTTTCTGTCTCTTATATCTCTGCTCTAGTTTTCCTCGTGTATTTTTGTATCTTGTTTGTCTTATTTCTGTTCACTTTTGGACATGTGTTATCTCTTTGTTTTGTGTTTTCTTTGTTCTCGGTGTGTCCTTTGTCCTTTCTCAGAAATACAAGCTTTTCTCAGTGATGGACTATCCTCCCTTGCCTGGATCTCTTCTGTTACCTTCTCTGTTTTACTTATAAGAATTTTGTCCTCTCTTGTATCTCAATTTTATTTTATACTTCTCTGCTTCATGTCTCTGTCCCTTTTTTGTTCACACTTTCAAAATTCTGCTATGTTAGCTGTTGAAACTAATGATAAGAAGTATTCATTCTACAGTACAAATCAAATGGTGTAGAAGTTTCCCACACAATCAAAAGAGTCATAGAGTCGTACAGCATAGAAACAGACCCTTCGGCCCACCCCGTCCATGCCGACCATAATGCCCATCCATACTAATCCCACCTGCCTGCATTAATTCCATATCCCTCTACGTCTTTCTCATTCAAGTACCTGTCCAGATGCCTCTTAAATGTCTCTACTGTTCCTGCCTCCACCACCTCCTCTGGCAGCTCATTCCAGATACCCACTATTCTTTGTGTGAAAAATGTACCCCTTTGATCCCCTTTAAAACTCCTCCCTCTCACCTTAAATCTATGCGTTCTAGTTTTAGACACCCCTATCATGGGAAACAGACTCTGTCTATCTAGCCTATCTATGCCTCTCATAATTTTATATACCTCTATCATATCCCCTCTCAGCCTCCTTCGCTCCAGGGAAAACAGACCCAGCTATCCAATCTCTCTTTATAACTCAAGCCCTCCAAACCAGGCAACATCCTTGTGAATCTTTTCTGCACCCTCTCTAGCTTAATCACATCCTTCCTGTAGTGCGGCGACCAGAACTGCACACAGTACTCCAAGTACAGCCTAATCAACATTATGGACAACTGCAACATAACATCCCAGCTACTGTACTCAGTGCCTGAGCCGATGAAGGCAAGCATGCCATACACCTTCCTCACCACCCTGTCTACCTGTGTTGCCACTTTTAGGGAACTATGTACTTGCACCCCAAGGTTTCTCTGCTCAACAACACTCCCCAAGGCCCTGCCATTCACTGAATATGTCCTGCCCTAGTTTGACTTCCCAAAATGCATCACTTCTCACTTGTCTTCGTTAAATTCCATTTGCCAATCCCTTGCCCACTTTCCCAGTTGATCTATATCCTGTTGTAACCTTAGACAACCTTCCTCACTGTCCACTATACCACCAATTTTGGTGTCATCTGCAAACTTACTAATCATACCCCCTACATTCTCATCCAAGTCATTAATATATATGACTAACAACAGAGGGCCCAGCACCGATCCCTGCGGCACACCACTGGTCACCGGCCTCCAATCTGAAAAACAACCCTCCATTACTACCCCAGCATCCTATCACCAAGCCAATTTTGTATCCAATTGGCTAGCTCACCCTGGATCCCATGTGTTCGAACCTTCCGGACCAGCCTACCATGCGGGAGCTTGTCAAAGGCCTTGCTAGAGTCCATGTAGACAACGTCCACCGCCCTGCCCTCATCAATCCTCTTGGTCACCTCCTCAAAAGAAACTCAATCAAATTCGTGAGACATGATTTCCCACGGACAAAGCCATGCTGACTATCCCTAATCAGACCTTGCCTTTCCAAATGCATATAAATCCTGTTCATTTAAGACCTCGTCCATTTCCCGTGGCTCCACACATAGATTATCACACTGATCCTCAAGGGGACCTACTCTCTCCCTAGCTACCCTTTTACTCTTAATATACTTAATGAATCTTTTATGATTCTCCTTCATCTTATCTGCCAGGGAAATCTCATGGCCCCTTTTCGCCTTCCTAATTTCCTTCTTAAGTGTACTCCTACATCCCTTATACGCCTCAAGGGAGTCCAACCTTAGACACTGGATTTTATAAAATAATTTATTGCTCATTTGAAAATAATGTATCTGTTTAGCTAAAAAAAAATTCAGCTTGTAGAATAACAAGCATTCTAACTTATTGCAGTTTCTGATAAGGACATAGATGAAATAAACCAAGTGTAATAGAAAGCAGATGCAGGACTAAAATTCATGTGCCCTGTTTTTGAGCGTGGAGGTTGCTATTTGTGACTTGCCTGTGCTGGTTCTGATCGAATTGGTGCTCCCATGTCATCTGCATAATTGTTGCGTGTGGCCGAGCGGGTTCCACACTGCTTCATTCTTCTTCATGCTGCTGGCCGCCTCTGCGACCTACAGGGGGCTGAGCAGCGTGTGCAGAAACGTGGTACAATCAGTCTGTTCTTCTTGAAAGCAGGCTATTTCTCTTCAAGGGAAGTTGCACTGAATAATATTGGTGAAATGTAAATGATGGAAACTGAACACCAGGGCACAGCGAGGGTTCCAGGATGCCCGATGTGGTGCTGGAGGCATTAGTAGTGGAGCTGGGCAGGAGGAGAGACTTTGAGGTTCTGTTGACCGGGGGGGGGGGGGGGGGGGGATGTGGGGTGGGTGGTGGGGGGACCACCCTCAGAAGGAGTGGGATCAAGTTACCAGGAAGGTCAATTCTCAGAGTCTGGACCCAAGGACCTGGCAGCACTGCCACATGAAGTCTAATGACTTCATGCAGGTGGTCAATGTCAGTGAATGTATCTTCACATGATGTCTCCTGCACACCACATCACTAACCTCTCACAATGCTCAGTGCATCACATCCCCATTACTCACCCAGAGGCATTCTCTGGCACTCAGGACTCATGCCTAACTCTAGCTCACTCTTGCACACGAATCAATGCTTCCAGCCTCGTACCCACCTCTCGATGCCTTCACATACCTCTAGCTATTCACCTATGGCAGGAACATCACCCGAATACAGTCCTACACAATCATTGACATTCAGCCCTCCCTCTTGCTGGATAAGGTGGCACACAATCAAAGGTAGCAGAGCAGGACTGGTGAGGGCCAAGGACACCTGCATCTCCTGAGCCCTATGAAGGAGACGGCTGTCAACATATTGAGGCCATCAGCGATGGAGTTAGTGCCATCCGACATCGCTGAGAACATTGAGGATGATGGTAGGTTCCTGCCTTAAGCCCCTTCTCCACTCCCATTTCACCCTCATCCTGCTATTTGGCAGGATGCGTGAACTGAAGATAATTCCCACCCCACCCTGCTTCCCTCACTTCCTCTTATTTCCTGCTTTCAGACACCAAAGAACTGCTGCCTGACCAAAGACAGTGGCGCAAGGAAGAAGAGAGAGAGCCGTAGCACAGCACTGATGAAGCAGCCCTGTTGCTTGACCTGACACTCGCAGCCACCAGCTCAGATAGTGGCACTGCACATACCTTGGAGGCAAGGATAGAGTTGGGGGCGACACAGTGGCACAGGGGGCAGCACAGTGGCGCAGTGGTTAGCACCGCAGCCTCACAGCTCCAGTGACCTGCGTTCAGTTCTGGGTACTGCCTTTGTGGAGTTTGCAAGTTCTCCCTCTGACCACATGGGTTTCCGCCGGGTGCTCCGGTTTCCTCCCACAGCCAAAGAATTGCAGGTTGATAGGTAAATTGGCCATTGTAAATTGCCCCTCGTGTAGGTAGGTGGTAGAAAAATGGTGGGGATGTGGTAGGGAATATGGGATTAATGTAGTATTAGTATAAATGGGTGGTTGTTGGTCGGCACAGACGGTGGGCCGAAGGGCCTGTTTCAGTGCTATATCTCTCTATGACTCTATGAGCACACGGTGACGCATGTGGGCACGAGTGAGCTGCAGCCAGGCGAGGGGTAACAGATGGTTTGTGTGCCAGCACACTGGATGTTGAGGTGGCAGACAGATTTTGCTGCAGAGGACTTAGATGAGGACCTCAAAGGGGTGGCACACAGGAGAGATGTTGGGTGCATTGGCTGACCTGCCAGACAACCTGCTTGTCACTGTCAAAAATTCTTAAAAATTATCTTACCTGCAACTTAGGTGCCTGGCCCTTTAAGGAATCCTAGTACGGGACCCATCTTGCATCTCTGTGCCTATTGTTAGCAGAATGATGTATGAATATATTGCCAGTCCCTGCGTGGTCCAAATTTGGTATCCTGATGTCACAACTGGTTGGGGTGTGCAACCTCAGGATAGATCGCTTCACAGCCTCCCAGTGCCGGCAGGGGATGCCCCTACATATACCCTAATGAAACATCACATGAGCTGTGTCGGAAGTGGCTGGCAGTGCATTGCATTCCAACAAAGCTAGACTAGGCCTCAAGTGGCACTACAGCAATGAGTTTTCCACTCGAGCTTTCTGTAGACAAAAAAATCTGTACAGAATGTAATCTTAAATCTGTCATTCCATGCATTCAACTGCAATTGCAGATTTGTTCTAACGCTTTTCAAAGTGAAAGCTATGCAAGAGTTATTTTTTTATAAATACAGTGGATTTAATAGGTCACTTCTCTTAAAAAAATACTAAGCAAATAAGTCCTGTTGCAGGATGTTCAGTTTAAAGTGTGCTGAACTAACGAATAAAATATGTCTGCTAAAGCCTAATGCCTGGTGGGAGTTGCAGAGAAATCTCCTCCTCACTTGATCAGAGATAATAGAATCCAAAACAGATGAATAATATTGCAGAAAAATTTGGCATGATCTGGAAGCAATCACTTGATCAGCATCAATTATCTTTACAATCTGGACAGCCTTTTATGTTCATGTTACAGAATGAGGCCTATAATTTCCAGGGTAAAATAGTCTTCTCCAACAGTCAGTATCAATAAAACTAAGGTTTGCAGTATTTTGTAAAATGAGCTACCCACATTTCAGCAAAACAGCCCAGAACACAAGAAAAAGTTGTATGATTGATCATATTGAAAAATACTACTATTCAAAATACATATGGGTCACATACAAAAAACCTCTCATTAAAAATATTCATGTAAATTAATTTCCGTTAATTTTGGACACATCTTCTAGTCACCCAGTTGGCTCCTGTCGGCATAGATGCAAGAACTTAATTTTAATATTTAAATTAATGCCTGATGCATGCAACTTTGAGTACATGCAATTTTCCATTGTTTACAAATGGAGACACATTGTGAGCTCATCCGAGCTATCTAGAATGGATATGAAGAGAGGCTCCAAACACAAAGAAGCTCTTAAAGGGACAGAGGGTTTTTTCTTAACTGAGCAGTTTTTAAAGGTTTTTATTGTTTTAAATAGTTTTCATAAGGCATGCTCAAACAATGGCTTCTTCCTCTAGTTTGCTTTTTTCTGGTAATTTTTGTGGAAACAAAAGTGGCTGAGAATTAGCAGGCAGAAAGTTAGCATATAGGTACAGAAGCAATTAGGAAGGTAAATGGCATGTTAGTGTTTATTGCAAGGGGACTGGAGTACAAAAGTAAGCATGTCCTGCAACAATTGTATAGGGCTTTGGTGAGCCCACACCTAGAGTACCTGCACAGTTTTGGTCTCCTTATCTAAGGAAGGATATACTTGCCTTGGAGGCGGTACAACGAAGGTTCACTAGATTGGTTCCTGGTTTGAGAGGGTTGTTCAATGATGAGAGGTTGAGTAGAATGGACCTATACTCAACTGGAGTTTAGAACAAGAAGAAGTGATCTCATTGAAAAAAATCAGGTACAAGATTTTGATGGAGCTTGACAGGGTAGATACAATGAGGTTATTTTCTCTAGCTGGACAGTCTAGAACGAAGGGGCATAGTCTCAGGATAAGAGGTTGCTCATTGACGACTGAGATGAAGAGAAATTTCTTCACTGCATAATAGCAGGTGTGACCATCCTCCCTGGTGCAAGCCCTGCTCTTGCAAGCCCTGACACACTTACTCAGCAATGACTAAGAATTGTAAATCTTTGCGATTCTCTACGCCAGAGGAGTGTAGATGCTCAGTTGTTGAGTATATTAAAGACAGAGATAGATTTTTGGACTCGAGGGGAATCAAGGGATATGATGATTAGATGAGAAAGTGGAGTTGAGGTTGAAAATCAGCCATGATCTTATTGAATGGAGAAGCAGGCTCAAAGGGCATATGGCCTACTCCTGCTCCTGTTTCTTATGTTCCTAATTGTTTGAAAGATTACCAGGACGCAAATTGTAACTAAAGCCTTTTCAAGAGTTCAACAGAACAGGAAGATGATAAAAGACTGAATTCGAGCAAAACCTGTCCTAATATAAATTTTCCCTCAAGGATTGGCATCTAAGTTCAAGCTGCCCGGGTCATTATGTAACTTGGCAGAATAGTTTAAATTCATGCAAAAGCAAAATACTGTGGATACTGGAAATCTGAAACAAAAACAGAAAATGCTGAAATTTCTCAGCTGGTCCGGCAGCATCTGTGGAGAGTAGAACAGAGTTAACGTTTCAGGTCGATGACCTTTCATCAGAACTGGCAAAGATTGGCAATGTAATCGTTTTTGAGCAAGTGAAAGAGGGGAAGGGGAAGAAGAACAACAAGGAGGTGTGTGATAGGGTGGAGGGCAGGAGACAATAAATGACTAAAGGTTTCATGGTGCAAAGCCAAGTAAAGAAACAAAAGATGTGCCTGGATGAGGTGTAAATGGCAGGATAGCAGCTGTCTGAACACAGAGTAAAGGAACTAAGAGAGAAGCGAGGGGTCGGGGGGGAGGGTGGGGTGGGGGGGGGGGGGGACAAACTAGCAAAAGAAAACATGCAAAAAGGGAAATAAATGGGGGCAGGGGTTATGGTCTAAAATTATTTAACTCAATGTTGAGTATGGAAGGCTGTAAAGTGCCCTGTCGAAAGATAAGGTGCTGTTCCTCAAGCTTGCTAAATTCATGTTTGGAGTATCTTGCATCCTAATTGCAGTATTTCAAGGTTGAAGTTTTACAAGACGATGAGTAATGCCAGGGAGATCAGTGTGCACCAGGTTGGATGGTCACACCTGCCATTATGTTTCTTGCAAGCCCTGACACACATACTCAACAATGATTAAGGCCAACTACTTCTGCAGCCTTCAGATCAGCAGGGAAGCAGGTGCAGAGCTGTGCTATTGCAAGGATGTTTACTGTCAACCCCCAGTTTAGGAATGGCACAGCCAATGTCTATGAAGGTCACAGTCACTTGAATCTATGCATCCACTCCATCCAGGATACCACAAAGGAATTATGCAACATCAGCCACTTACACTGTATAGATGCATCAAGCAGGCTGTTGATGCTTTGTTCACCAAGGTAAACACTGTAATCAATTTTCCTGTAGAAAAGTAACCAGCAGAAAGACAAGTCAGTACAAATTTCTCAGGTCCACAGAACCTGCCAAAGAGAAAAGTGCAATCAATAATTCCCATGTGGCCATCTGGGCTCGAGACAAAATGCCATGCTATTAGGGGTAAAGTTTCCGCTTTTGGTGCAATTGTCGATTCCGATGTGAATTGCACCCATTTTGAAGAGTTTTTCTCCCTCAGTTTCTGCTCAAATTCTTTCGAATTTCGGCAAGTACAAAATCTACCATGAACCAACGTAATTGGGCTATGTTAGAAAACATAATTTTTAAAAAAATGTTGTTTGAAAAATTTTCCTTCATAGATATAAAAGTGATAACTTGATGATTGATCTAAAACAGCTGAATATAGAGTTATCACAAAAAATAAGCATTTTTCATCAGTGTCAATAAATTACCTTTGAGAAACTTGGGACAGAATTTTACACCCCACAAATAAACGGGCTGGCGGCGGGTATTTTACCCTTGGCTGGTGGGCAGCTGAGGCTTCAAAAAGCCTGCCTGTTGAAAGCAGGCGTCCTTCTTGCAGGCTTGGCAGGGGGCCCTCCTGATCAGGTACCCTGTGCCCCGCGAATGGCTGCCCCTAAATCCCAACCACCCCCAACACACAACACTCCCCGCAGCCCCCTAACTGACCCCCCTTGCCTCGCCTGGGCCCGACTGAATGTCCCTGGCGAGGCCCTAAAAGCTTACCTTTTGTCGGGGGCCGTCCTTCACCTTCTTCTACTGGCTGGTTGCGATCCCAGCAGAGGCCACCGCTCCCGGTGGCACTGCTGGGACTAAGAGCTGTCGACCTGCTGATTGGCCGGCAGCTCCATTAGGCAGGACTTCCTGCCTCATGGAGGTAGAAGTCCTGCCCAAGTCCTATTAAGGGCCTGGCGAGCGTAAAATCCAGTCTGGCTCCCCAGGCCCAGCAGAGGCGGGCTCGCCACCAACTTTTCGGCCCATGGACAGGGCCTCCCGCCCCACAAAAAGTTTCATTCCTGATTTGAAATGACTGAAATTCATTTTTGAAAACATATGAAAACTATTTTTTAGTTATATTGGGGGGCATTAGCTAGTTTCTTAGCAAATTGAAATAAAAATCACATTTGAAAATTTCTAAAACATACCTTTTTAGTATCCTTGCACTCCCCAAAAATGTAAATGTCAGCTAAAATTATGTAGTCCAGCTGTTAATGAGACTTGAATCCACAATCTTCTCAGAAGTGAAAATGCCAATAATTAAACCAAAGTAACACGTCAAGAGGTGAATTTGTGGTCCTCCCATTAGGTTTCTTCACTGGAACCATATCGGACCATCATCTTGTAGGTTTTGTGACAGGTGAAATGGACTCCTTGTTTTGTCATGAATTTGATTTTGTTTTTAACTTTCTCTGGCAGTGGATGTGGAACTTTCCTAGGTGTATGCAAACACACTGGCTCTGCATCCTTCTCAGAGTGATGTGGTAAACTGTTTTTAACTTCCCCAATCCTCTGAATAATTTTGGAAATTCATCCCTAAAATCTCTAGGCTACTCCTTTGCACATTTGAGCTCTTCTACTCTACCTATTAGTTGTAGTTCTCTGCAAGCCGTTCTGCTTAAAAGTGAACAACTTTGATTTTTGATTATATATAAAGTCTCAGGAATTTACTTTCCCCGGTAACTCAATATTGTTTTCAACTCTTCTATTACCTTCACTTCGATGCCTCCAGGCCCATATAATTTTTTACCTGTTGATTTGAGAGTTTTCTTTTTCAGCCACTGTTCTGTGTCTGATAGTACTGTTACGATCAGGTGGAGAGGGGTTGAAGGTTCCTCTCTTTTCCCTCTCCTTGTTTGACTGTAACAGGGTTTACTTCATTTTAAAAAGTGAATGTACTTGCCAATTCAGTGAGTGTTTCATGATTTACATGCTATGATCATAGAAGAACCAATTGGATGGTTTTCTTGAGTTTAACAAAGAAAGAGATTAGTTTTATTGTACCTAAACTGATCTAAGTAAAATAATAAACTATGCTCCAACTTTCACACACACACATACACATACACAAATAGGTTACAGAGCAGGGAAGGATAGATTGGTCGTATCAGAGTCTGGAGAAATAAAAAGGGTATACAGTCTTTGGAGTTTGGTGACTCAGTGGTCTTCTGGATGAACTCAGTGGTCCTGAAGCTTCCAGCTTATAGATGTGGCCAGCAGATTTGGATTTTCCTGGAAAACAGCAATGCAAATGGTTTCCTTCATGGGGTCTCTGTCAGCAGCAATGATAGACTTAAGTGGTCACAACCAGCAGGCAGGGTTTGAAACTTGCCAGGTGGACTGGGGAGAGAGAGAGGGAGAGAGAGGGACCCCACTTGGGTCTCTTCTGATCAGTGTCAGTTGCTTTCAGCTGCAGAGAGAAAAAAGCCAGCTTAAAACACACAGATGGTCCACCTATGTGTATTTCTTCTTGCAACTTAACTAGTTCATGTCTAGGGCTTCCCTTCTCTCCATCAGAGTCCCCATTGTTTAAGTGATTACCTTTGAGTGGCCTGTCTCCACCAGTTTAATGTCTCAAGATTGTCTTTAATGCCTTGTTAATGGAGACAGGTCTGGCACTCCAAACTTCTCAATTCATTGGTCTGGAGGGGACTAGCCAGACAATTCAACTCCCTCTCAACACAGTGGAATGCAAGGGATTTTGATGCAAATTTCAGTGGACATTTTAGCTGCTAGCAGACACCTTTTAAAAAAATTTAATTCACGTTTCCAGCTGATGGATTAAAAAAAAAATCATCATTGACATAGCATGTGTTTGTGACAGTACTGAAACTGTTGCTCCAGTGTCCAGTTTGAAATTAATCTTCCTCTGAACTTGCCACACTCCGTTCTCTCAGGTCTAACCCTGACATTATGATCAAACCTGCAGACAAGGGTGGTGCTGTTGTTGTCTGGTGTACTGACCTCTACCTTGCAGCGGTTGAGCGCTAGCTCTCAGACACTTCTTCCTACCTCCCCCTGGATCATAGCCCCACCACCAAACATCAAGCTACTGTCCACAGGACTGTCACTGACCTCATCTCCTCCGGAGATCATCCTTCTACAGCTTCCAACCTCATAGTCCCGCAATCCCAGACAGCCTGCTTCTACCTCCTTCCTAAAATCTACAAACAGGACTGTCCTGGCAGACCCATCATTTCAGCCTGTTCCTGCCCCATTGAACTTATTTCTTCCTATCTTGACTCTATCTTTTCTCCCCTGGTCCAGTCTCTTCCCACCTACATCCATGACTCTTCAGACGTCCTATGTCATTTTGACAGTTTCCAGTTTCCTGGCACTAACTGCTCCCTCTTCACTATGGACATCCAATCTCTCTACACCTCCATCGCCCACCAGGACGGTTTGAGGGCTCTCCGCTTCTTCCTTGAACAGAGGCCCAACCAGTCCCCATCCACCGCCACCCTCCACCGCCTGGCTGCACTTGTTCTCACATTGAACAACTTCTCCATCAACTCCACTCACTTCCTTCAAGTGAAAGGTGTTGTTATGGTTATCCACATGGGTCCTAGTTATGCCTGTCTTTTTGTCAGATATGTCGAACATTCCTTATTCCAGTCCTACTCAGGCCACCTCCCCCAATTCTTATTCCGGTACACTGATGACCATATTGGTGCTGTTTCCTGCTCCCATCCCAAACTGGAAAACTTTATCAACTTTGCTTCCAATTTCCACCCTTCTTTCACCTTTACATGGTCCATCTCTGACACTTCCCTTCCCTTCCTTGCCTTCTCTCTCTCCATCTCTGGGGATAAGCTGTCTACTCATATTCATTATAAGCCAATGACTCCTACAGCTACCTCGACTACACTTCTTCACAGCCTGGCCTCCTGTAAGGACTCCATTCCATTCTCCCAGTTTCTCCATCTCCAATGCATCTGCTCTGATTATGCAACCTTCCACGATAGCGCTTCTGATATGTCTTCCTTTTTCCTCAACCGAGGATTCCCCCTACTGTGGTTGACAGGGCCCTCAACCGTGTCCGGCCCATTTCCCGCACCTCTACCCTCACCCCCTCCCCTCCCTCCCAGAACCGTGACTGGGTTCCCCTTGTCCTCACATTCCATGCCATCAGCCTCCAAATCCAAAGGATCATCCTCCGCCATTTACGCCACGTCCTGCCTGATGCCACTACCACTCCTCCATGACTCCCGACACCTCATCCCCTTCCCATGGCACCTTCCCAAGCAATCACAGGAGGTGATTGCCCTTTTACCTCCTCTCTCCTCACTATCCAAGGCCCCAAACACTCCTTTCAGGTGAAGCAGCAATTTATTTGTACTTCTTTCAATTTAGTATACTGTATTCGCTGCTCATAATGCGGTCTACTCTACACTGAGGAGACCAAACGTAGATTGGGTGACCGCTTTGCGGAACACCTCCACTCAGTCCGAAAGCATGACCCAAGCTTCCTGTCGCTTGCCATTTCAACACACCCTGCTGCTCTCAAGCTCACATCTCTGTCCTGGGCTTGCTGCAATGTTCCAGTGAACATCAACGCAAGCTCGAGGAACAGCATCTCATTTGCCGATTAGGCACGCTACAGCCTACCAGACTGAACATTGAGTTCAATAATTTCAAAGCATGACTGGCCCCCCTTTTTTCTTTTTATTTTTCTATTATTTTATTCTGTTTGTTTCATCATTCATTTTTTTTACCATGTGCCAGCCCACTGTTTTTTTTCATGTTTGTGCTTTTGCCCAGGGCTGTTCTTATTCTGTCATTTAACACCCTCTTTGCACTAACGCTTTGTCTTTCATCACACCATTAACACACCCTTTGCCTTTGCTCCATGACCTTCTTGTCAATTATTCTCTGTGACCCTCTGTCCTATCAACACCTTCCCTTTTGTTATCTTTTGCCACACCCCCGCTTTATTTGCTTAAAACCTATTACATTTCTAACCTTTGCCAGTTCTGATGAAAGGTCACTGACCTGAAACATTAACTTTGCTTCTCTCTCCACAGATGCTGCCAGACCTGCTGAGTATTTCCAGCATTTTTTTCTTTTATTTCAGATTTCCAGCATCTGCAGTATTTTGCTTTTATTGAAATTAATCTTGTTGCCTTCCACAAAAATTTCTGCCATTCAACAATTCCCACTTATTCCTTGGATTTCCCCCCCAAAAAAAGGTATTTCAACACTTTGTACATCATGGACTTCATTAACTTTTTTTATTCTCTCTGGGTTTCTCTTCAATTATTTGCAGCACTATTTCCTTTACTGCGACACACTGACTGAATGTGTCACCTTCTATCCAGCAGATTTCTTCTTCTCATTGTGACAACTGCATTCATCTGCTCACTCATGCTCAATGATTCATTTAATATACCCTCCTCAAGACTGGCTTCTCAAGTACTCTTGGACTGTGCTAGTGTTTGCAATGAGTTGGGTGGTTGGGTGGTACTGAAATGTATACCTGGTTCTTGAGGGATGCTGATAAAATTAGAAGAGGAATGTATTTTAGAATGTTGTCTGCATGAGTAGCTTTTAAATATTACCTTCACTTTTTAAGGTGTTAGTTTGCCAAGAGTTTATGATATTTTGCAGGTAATGTCAGTGTACTGCAGCCATATAGATATGCTTGAGTGCTTTGTATGGGAGTGCAGGGTATGAGGAAACAATGAATAACATACCTACTTTGCTCATCCACTTGATATCAGGTATTGGTGAGTAATCTTGCCTTTACTGATTTCTTCAGGTCTGCAAAATCTTTTTGTATTTGGTGTCACGTCATCTGAGTGGTGTTGATTGATTAACTCTTTGGGCCACTTCCTGCCCAGCACTTTGTATCTTTCTTCTGGTAAGACAATGCTCTGGAATGCCAACAGGGCAACCTTTCATTCCTCATTTCTTGCAACTCTAAATCCAAGGGTTCTGCCTTTCCAGTGCTCAGTTGTAAGTCTACAGACAGCAGTATCTAATTAAATCTTCTCTTCAATGTTTGCCTGGATAGATTAACTTTCAACCCTTTAAATGACTGAAACTGCACCAGATCTCCCAGCTCAGAATTTGCAAACTATCCATGAGTGACATGACATGTATGGAGCTTGCCCCAAAAGACTCTTTCAGGTTGGACATGTACTACTTTGAAAGGACACAAAGGCTTTTGAGAGGATACAGAAGAGATTTGCTTAAATGCTTCCAGGGTCGACTGGAGAAGTTGGGGTTGTTCTCCTTAGATCAGACAAGGCTAAGAGGAGGTTTAATAGTGGGCTTTAAAATCATGAAGGGTTTCATAGAGTAAGTAAAGAGAAATTGTTTCCAATAACTCAAGGGGTGATAACCAGAGGGCACAGATTAAGGTGATTGGCAAAATAATAAATCAGGAAACAGTTTTTACATAACGAGTGGTTAGGGTTTGAAATGCACTGCCTGATAGAGTAGATATAGATTCAAGAGTAGTCTTCAAAAGATAACTGGATAAATAATTGAAGGAGAAAAAATTGCAGGGAAATGGGGAAAGAGCAGAGGAGTGGGACGAACTAGACTGCTCTTTGAAAGCTCCAGTGCAGACTCAATTGGCCAAATGGCTCCTTCTATGGTGTGCAAGTCTATGCAATGCAACATTCTGACAAGATGCACAAAACATTGAGGACAACATTCCTCTATCCCGGTCCACCATCTTAACTGTGTTATGGCCATACTCACACTTGGCCAGAGACCCACAAGCCCTGCCTCCAACAAAATATTCAGGATTAGGACAGGGTTATCTTATAATAATGTCTACTTGTGGCTATACCAGTATGCACATGTCTTGGGTATGCTTGGTGAGGGTGGGGGAGGTGGGAGCTGAAGAGGAAAATACAGAACTTGTTGGTCACATGCATTAACAGCTGACATTCTCAGTTTTTCCAGGAGCTTTTCCAGTTTCAAAGTGTGATCTTCAAATATCTTCCAGACTTGATGACTCTGCTGGATCCCTCTTCCGTCAATACACGGACTTGAATGCTGGTGTTGTTCTGGCATCCAGATTGCAGAGTGCAAAGGATTGGGAAAGACAGATAGTGCTACAGCAAGAAATACTAAGGTCTTACGTAGGGTCAGACTAAGAGGAAATACAATAAGATCTAATTTTGCTTTACAGTACATGTATGTAAACAGATGAAGCATGGTAAATAAGGTTGGTGAGCTGCAGGTGCAGATAGCCATGTGAGAATACGATGTTGTGGTAATAATAGAGACCTGGCTTAAAAAAGGACAGAACTGGATGCGAAAGGATACAAGGGGCAGAATTTTCATTATAGGGTTGGGAACATTTTTGTATCCCAACTGTGGTGTTGTGCTGTTTTCTTAAGTCTTCATTAAATGATGACCGCAGGCTTTATATTCAGATTCAACTCAAACACTATTTATTGACTTACTTATCTACATTGCATGATCTCAGGTCCAGGTCTTTTCCACATTGGGGTGTGTGTGTGTGTGTATGTTCTCTGTAAACCATGTGCTGAGTGTATGTCTCCCAAAATGGTGTCTTCTCCTTATATATGTATACTGATGTCATCAGTTGCATTACTGGCCTGATCTCTTAAAGGTATGGTTTCTTAAAGGTGAAGTTACCACTACACTACATTACATTAGCTCTTCTTTTAAATTTAAAGTTTTGCCCTTTTCTTTAAAATGTGATCATTACTGTCTAGCCACTTAATTATGCAAAATTATATTAAACTAACTCAATTGGACTGAAGTTTGAAAAAAAAATAAAAACAGAAAGTGCTGGAAATACTCAGCAGGTCTGGCAGCATCTTTGGAGAAGGAGCAGAGCTAACGTTTCAGGTCTGTGACCTTTCATCAGAATGTGAAAGGTTAACTCTGCTTCTCTCTCCACAGATGCTACCAGACCTGCTGAGTATTTCCAACACTTTCTGTTTTTATTTCAGATTTCCAGCATCTGCAGTAATTTGCTTTTATTTTACTGAAGTTTCAGCACGTCACCCTCAATACCAGACTTTGTTCGTGCCTGTCTCTGTTCATCACTGATGCATGATATTGTCTTTAAATCAGACAGGTAAGTGATGAGGTCTCAATGATCTCTATGGGTCTTGCAGTATCGATCTTTTAGAGATACAGCACTGAAACAGGCCCTTCGGCCCACCGAGTCTGTGCCGACCATCAACCACCCACTTATACTAATCCTACACTAATCCCATATTCCTACCACATCTTGGCTGTGCTTGATTTGGGTGAGTTGCTTCTTGAGTTGTCATAGGTGTGAAGTCAGCGAAGTCGCCTTCATTACTTTCGTCTGGAACTGTTGTAGCATTGACTCTTTTATAGAAAGTTACATTTCTCTTCACAATGTAGTTTCCTCTCTTCGCTATGATCACGTTTCTTTTTCTCTGAACTCTTGGGTCAATTGGTAGCCAATTTTTGAAGTTTTCTCTTACCAAACCAGGAGTTTGTCTCCTTCTTTTATCTCACTATCTTTTGTATCCACCCATCAGTCTGCATTCGACCTTATCCTTGGTTTTGACTGCTGTTTCTATCCCTCAAACTTTCCGATGAATGCATGAAGGGTTGAGTGGGCATGAGTTGTGGCAGTTCGCACTTTATCTGTCTTCAGTTCAGAGCGAAGCTTGGTCATATATTTGTCATCGAATGAGAGCTTTCCATGTAGGATCTTGGAAATCAAAAGAGTTGTTTTTTCCAGCACTTTCCTACAACGTGAGCTGTTCGTATGGCTTTTATTAGGGTACGATAAAAATGTTCTACCTCTCCATCCGCTCTCAGCCACAAGTTTGTGATTGCTCGATGGGTGAATCCTAGAAACATAGAAACATAGAAAATAGGAGCAGGAGACGGCTCCACCAGTCATTATGATCATGGCTGATCATCTAACTCAGTAACCTGCTTCCGCTTTCCCCCCATATCCTTTGATCCCTTTCGTCCCAAGAGCTACATCTAACTCCTTCTTGAAAACATACAATGTTTTGGCCTCAACTGCTTTCTGGGGTAGCAAATTCCACAGGCTCACCACTCTCTGGGTGAAGAAATTTCTCCTCATCTCAGTCCTGAAAGGTTTACCCCTTATCTTTAGACTATGACCCCTGGTTCTGGACTCCCCCATCATCAGGAACATCCTTCCTGCATCTACCCTGTCAAGTCCTGTTAGAATTTTATAGGTTTCTATGAGATCCCCCCTCACTCTTCTGAACTCCAGCAAATATAATCCTAAGCGACTCAATCTCTCCTCATACGTCAGTCCCACCATCCCAGGAATCAGTCTGGTAAACTTTTGCTGCAAGAACATCCTTCCTCAGATAAGGAGACCAAAACTGCACACAATCTTCCAGCTGTGGCCTCACCAAGGCCTTGTATAATTGCAGTAAGACATTCCTGCTCCTGTAGTCGAATCCTCTCGTTATGAAGGCCAACATACCATTTGCCTTTTTTACCACCTGTTGCACCTGCATGCTTACCTTCAGCGACTGGTGTACAAGAACACCTAGGTCTCGTTGCGTATTCCCCTCTCTCAGTTTATAGCCGTTCAGATAATAATCTGCCTTCCTGTTTTTGCTACCAAAGTGGAGTAGCAAATGAGTAGCAAATTCGATGGATTCATAACTGTTAAATGGTGGGCCGTTGTCTGTTCATACTGTATAAGGAATCCCTTGCCTTGTGAAGACGGCATCAAATTTGGGTAGAGTTGCTCTTGCAGATATCAATGACCACAGCTGATATTCGGAGGTAGAAATAGTGACATTGACATCTGCAAGAGCAACTCTACCCAAATTTGATGCCGTCTTCACAAGGCAAGGGATTCCTTATATAGTATGAACAGACAATGTCCCATCATTTAACAGGCGAAGGTTTCAACCTAAATGGTTCTCTGTGACTTCATTCATGACTACTTAGCATGGTATGCATTCTCTTGTGCTTCTTGTATTTTGTCAATTCCAGGGAACCGTATCTTGTCTCGCAGAAGACCTTTTGTCTTTATGATCGCTCCATGCACGATCTCAACTGCGTTTCTCCTTAATGGTGTAGGGAGGACAAATCTGTTGCCTCTGAGTATGAGTCCGTCATGTGCTGTGAACTCATCCTTGCAGGATTGGTATATTTTACATCAGGATACTTCCAATTGTCATGCTTCTGTGTTTGTAATGCTTTCATGAGAAGTTGTAGCATTTCATCTTTCCCTGTTTCTTCTCTTACTTCGCCTATCGTCATGACTTTAGGCACGGCGTGACTGCATCTGCAATTTAGGCAGTCAATGTCTAGTTCAGGCTCAGCAAGATTGTCATTGATTTGGATTTCATCTTCAAATGTTGGTTGGGTTCTCTTCGTCTGCCTGGTTTATATATTAGTTGGTAGTGGTAGGGCATGAGCCTTAATCTCCATCTCTTGATTCTTGCGGACATTGGTTTCTGTTTAGTAAAAATGCCCAGCAATAGCTCATGATCTGTCATGACATTAAACTTTGCTCCGTTTAGGTATAGGTATGGGTGGAAATGTTCTACTCCCATAAAACTGCGAGTATTTCTTTCTCTGTCTGCAAATATCTTGTTTCTGTGTCTGTCAATGATCTGCTTGCGTATGATATTGGTTTGTTGTCTTAGCAGAGCATGGCTCCGAGATCAACTGGACTGGCATCCATTATCAACTCAGTGTGTCTTCTGGGATCAAAATAAGGCATTGTTCATGTGTTTATCAGAGCTTTCTTTAAGTTATGAAATGCCAATACTTCTGTCTCATCCCATTTCCAATTGACATCTGTCGAGTGTGCTGTCAAAGTGGTGCTGCGATGGAGGCATACTCTGGGATAAATTTTGTGATGTACAATGCTATCCTAAGAGAGATTTGACTTGTTTTGTACTCACGGGAAGATCTGCTTTCAAGATTGCCTTTATCTACTTAGAATCTGGACCTTTTTGTTAAATGTGTGTCTGTAGAGCTGCACTTCCATAGCTAAAGAAATGCACTTGTCTTTAGTTAGTCACAAATTGTGCAATTGGAATTGATCCAAGACTGTTTGTAAGTGCTTCTCATATTCTGATTGTGTTTTCTTATATACAATAATGTCATCCGAGACATTCTTGACTCCATTCAGGCCTGTAAGTAGTTCTGTTACCACTGATTGAAAAATTTTGTAGGCTGCATTTACTCCAAACATTAAGCGCTTGTACCTTCTTAATCCAACGTGGTAATTAAGGTAATTATGTATCGACTGGATTCATCTAACTCAAATTGGTAATATCCAGTGGTCAAGTCTAGAATCCTGAAGATTGTTGGCCCATTCATGTCTTCAATTATCTCTTCTAACGTTGGCATTGGGTGCCTTTCTTGTTTTATTACTTTGTTCACCTGTCTCACGTCCATGCAAATTTGTACTTGCCCTGTGGGTTTGGGGACGACAACAATTGGGCTGATCCATGGCATTGGCCCTTCTGGCTTTTCAATGATGTTCAACTTCTCCAGTATGTACAAATCTTTTTTATGTTTTTATTTGGTATGGAATAGAATCCTCCTGTGTTTCTGTTGTTTGGGTTGCACTGACTCATCTATGTGGAGCTTGATTTTCTTGTTTTTCATTTTTTCAATGCCTTCAAATTATTGTGGATATTTCTTCAGGATGTCTTCCTGAAGACAGGCATTCTGTCCTCTGATGGTGTTGATCATTATCAGCTCCAATGACTGGCAGTTTCAAAACCTAGCTGATTTCCCTTGCTTGAGTCTACAACATGGAACTCAATCTGACATGTGGACCCATGGGAAGATTTGGATAATCCTTAGGACTGGTAAAGATGTATCTGATCCGTAGGAGAAGATTTTCGATATCGACTTGTTCAATTGCAGTTTCCATTTTCTTTGTAACTGTGGAATGTCAGGACATCCATAATGTTGACTGCTGCTCCTGAGTCAATTACTGCAGAGATTGTCGAATTGCCTATGAACACATGGCACATAGGCAGACATCGGTATTTGTGGTTATGAGCAACAAAAATCTACTCTTGTGCTGTGAATATGTAATATTCTTTCTGGCAGTTAACTCTATTAATGTCTTATGCAAGCTTCAATTGGCATACATATGCAAAATGTCCCATTTTTCCACTTCTTTTCCCTTGCAATATAAATTTTGTAATATGCACCGCAACAATGATTGCACGTTCGAATCTGATATGTTTGTGATTTCTATCTTGGTCTTCCTTGAGATGCCTCAGACCTTTCTCTGGGTTTCCTCTGTGCTCTTGTGTTTGTTGTGTTTCTCTGGTAAAATTTTCCTCTTGTAGCATTCACAGATTCTGTTAACGATCCTGATTTGGCCTCAGGAGATTCTTGTCTTATGTTATTTACCTCTTTCCATTCTAAGACTTTGACTTGTCTTTTGCTGGCTTCCTGTGTTCTGCCAATACTGAGTAGCCTTTGCAAGTTTAACGATTCACCTTCTCTAACAGCTTGCCTTCTTAGTCTTGGTGATTGGCAAGTCATAATGATCTGGAAGATGATTTCTTTGCCCATGTCTGTGAAGTAGCAATTCTGGCTCAGACTTCGGAGTCTTGTCATGTAGTCATCAAGGGTCTTGCACTTATCTTGTTTTGCTTGCCTGAGGACATAAATTTCGCAGTGAGGATTTGCCCTCAGTTGAAAATATCTTGTTAGAGCATTCTTCGCTGTGTCATTGTCGTTTCCGGTGTCAGTGAGTGTAACAAAGATATGATCAACTTCTGGTCCAACATAGTGTAGGAGTAATGCTCTCTTTCTATGGGGTGTATATTCCACCAGTGCAGACACACTCACCTCAGTTGGGCCACAGATTAACATAGAAAGGAGAGCACTGGGTGAACATTACATCATGCATGAGCAGGAAGAGGAGGATGAGGCAGAGTCGTCTGTGGGCTGTCCTCTCAGAGGATGGAGAACAGACACACTGATGCTTCACTGGGCAAAGATGCTGGGCCTCAGGTGTCACAGACAAGGAGGGTTTCCTTGATAACCAAAGGCAGATAAGTTCCTCCTCTCTCCTCACTATCAAGATCCCAAACATGATTGCACTCCTTTCACGTGAAGCAGCAACTTACTTATACTTCTTTCAATTTAGTATACTATATTCGCTGCTCACAATGTGGTCTCCTCTACATTGGGGAGACCAAACGCAAACTGGGTGATTGCTTTGCAGAACACCTCCACTCAGTCCGAAAGCATGACCCCGAGCTTCTGGTTGCTGGCCATTTCAACACTGCCCCCTGCTCTCATGCTTGGATCTCTGTCCTGGGATTGCTGCAGTGTTCCTGTGAACATCAGTGTAAGCTCAAGGAACAGCACCTCATTTACCGATTAGGTACGCTACAGCCTGCCGGACTAAACATGGGAGTTCAATCATTTCAGAGCATGACGGGCCCCCATTTTTATTTTTAGTTATTTTTTCTTTTTTCTTTTTTATGTGTTTATTTTATTTTAGTTTGTTTAGTTTGTTTCTACTGTGCCTACCCACTGTTTTTTTCATGTTTGTGCTTGGGGCCAGGCTGCTCAGTTTTCTGTCCATTAACACCTCCTCTGTACTAATGCTTTGTCTTTCAGCACACCATTAACATACCGTTTGCCTTTGCTCCATGACCTTCTGGTCAGTTATTCTCTGTGACCTTGTCCTATCAACACCTCTTTTGTTATCTCTTGCCCCACCCCCGCTTTACTTGCTTAAAACCTTTTATATTTCTAATATCTGTCAGTTCTGATGAAGGGTCACTGACCTGAAACGTTAACTCTGCTTCTCTCTCCACAGATGCTGCCAGACCTGCTGAGTATTTACTGCATTTCTTGTTTGTGTTACTATAAGTTCTTGCTTGTCAGAGTTCCTTGAGGCCTTGAGGAGCCATTGGGCAGGCAATGGAGGAGTTCATACAGCGTGTGTGCTCTGTCATGACTCAGGAAATCGATCGCATGAGCTCTTCGAGAGTGGGTGCAGGAGCAGCACGCTGATATGCACAGAAAGAGCGAGACTCTACAGCATAGATTGTTCAGTGGTACTGATGGCGCTGAGAAGCTCGGAGTGGGTGCCAGCTGCATCCCAGTCAGTGGCTTCATCCAGCATCGAAGGGCGCCAGGAAAGGGCTGAGACAGTCAAAGCACCAGATGAAGGGACCACCCCTCGTGACCTCCAACCCAGGAGCCATCTGTGTGCCAGGGACCCTTGTCAGAGGCAGCCCCTGCCATGACACAGGCATGGCACCCTGTGGAGGAGCCCCCACAGGCACTTCCAAGATGAGGATAGAAGCCACTGAAATCTCAGCTGATGGCAGAGAATAGGGAGCAGGCTGCCTGCTCCTCATCCTCTACAACAAGGGAAGCACCCCCTAGAAATATTAGGGAGAGGAAGACACCAAGGCATTGAATTCACTTAATGGGTCACCTGGGTGCTGTTGTTTACATCTGTCTGTTATTTAGTTTGCCACACAATATATAACTTCTTCATTTCACCACACTGACAGGTGTATTCTTGATGTCCCATCTCAAAAAGGGGGACGTCGCAATGTAGGGCGAGTGGCAGAGACATGGGGCCCTGAGAATGTTATGTTCCCCTGCCTTGTGATGGTGAATAATGGTGAAGGAAGGAACCCTCAAACTGCATGTTCATGGCTGCAAAAGCGACATTGCAGTTAAGGGTCACAGTAGTGAAATAGCTCAGTGTGCTGGAAGGTGAGCTGTGGGATCATCAGCCATAAGGGCTCGAGGAAGATCAGCTGAAGTGCTGCTGAATCAGCATGGCCCTTGCTGCCATGCCAGTCTGCAGTTCACCCTGAGGTGTGGGACATCATTGACAGGCATCCTCCAGTGCCCGGGCACCGGTCACCTTTTGAGCGATCCCTTCCTCCACCTCCTCTACTTCCTCTTCCCAGTCCTCCTCCAAGGCAGAGTGGCATTCCAGCTGATGCTCTTCATCAATCTCCAGGCCTCTTTCCAGTGTCATGTTGTGCAGGGCGCAGCAGACGACTACGATACGGAACACTCTGGCTGATTCATACTGGAGGGCACCATGTGATCAGTCAAGGCAATGGAAGCACATCTTCAAGAGGCCAGTCGTCTGTTCACTGCAGTTTCTTGTTTGGAGATGGCTCTGGTTGTAACCTCTCTCCATCCATGCCTGGGTTTCGAACAAGAGTCAGGAGCCACATCCTTAGAGGATAACCCTTATCTTCCAGCAGCCACACATGGAGTTTGGGTGTGGGCCTGAAGAGGTACGGCACCTGGGACTCTCACAGGATAAAGGAGTCATGACAGCTGCACAGGAACTGGGCGCAGACCTGTAAGATTCACTTCCTGTGTGGTAGCCCCTTACGTTCAGGAATCTGACTGGCGGGTGGGTCGGTGCCTTCATGGCTACATTGGTGCAATCAATGACTGCCCCCGCCCCGGACCCCAGAGAATCCCTCGATGGTGGCAAAGCCCAAAGCCCTCTGTGCCTGCACTGATCCATCTGTGTTACAGTGGATGTAGTCCCCTGCCCTCCTAAATATGGCATCTGTGACCTACTTGATGGGGCCTAGACAGAATAGATAGAGAGAAACTGTTCCCATTGATAGATGGATTGAGAACCAGAGGACACAGATAGAAAGTGATTGACAAAAGAACCAATGGTGACATGAGGACGAACTTTTTTTTATGCAGAGTAGTTACAATGTGAATTGCACTGCCTGAAAGGATGGCGGCGACAGATTCAATTGTGGCTTTCATAAGGGAGTTGGATAAGCATCAGAAGAGATAAAGAAAACCCAGGGCTACGAGGAAAGAGCCAGGGAATGAGACTAGCTAAATTGTTCTTGCAGAAAGCCAGCAGGGACAAGATGGGCCTGTTGCGACCAGGTGAGAAAGGGCTCTAAGGGTTCCCTCTCAGCCTTTTCCTGATTTGGCCATAACAGGGTTTAATTTTTTAAACACCATATTTTAGCTTCCCTCTCAGTGAGTCCTTGCTCACAGCTCTATAATTGTAATGGACAAGAAATCAACCAGACAGGTTTTATCATATTTAAACAAGAAAGGTGTAAGTTAATTAACTTTAAAACTCTAATTCAGTTAAAACTACTAAAAATACATGACGCGACCATGCTATCATGCATATGCGATAAACACACACACAAATAGAGACAGAGGAGGAGAAAAAAGGGGAAAGGTTTGAAATAATAGCTGGAGTTCAGTTACTGACTTTGGATTTGATGTAAAGTCTTTGACTGCAGTTAAATCTTGCAGTTCTCATTGGGGCCCAGTGCGCACTTTCAAACTTGTTTTGATGGTCTTCTGTCTTGAGGTTTGAGTTACTTCCATGGGTCCCTGGAACTGTGCATGAGAGATACAGAAAGAGAGAGAGGGAGACATTCCTGCTCTTTGATCTTCAAATTGCAATCTCTACCAAAAACTCTTCAGTGAGCACAATTCAAATAACTTCTAGTTGGCCAGCAGTTTAGTCATGTGACTAACTCCTTATTTAGAACAACCAGTCCTACAGTTTTTGGATTTCCCCCAAGTGTAGCAGGCACTCTCAGTGGGGCTGCGGGGTGGGGGGGGGTGGGCGGTGATGGGGCATGATTGGGGTTGGTGGTGGAATGCTGGCTTTTACACATTCAATGTCTCTCGATCAAAATCCATCTGGCTAATTCAATCAGGGAGGCACTCCCATTGTCTTTTTCAGGAACTGTCTTTAAACAAGTTAGATCAAGTCCAGTAACAGTTCAAAATTAATGTTCTATATGACAAAATTAATATGTCTCATTTTGGCAGGTGTGGTTTCTGTTACAGGCCAAATGGCCTCCTTCTATGATTCAAAGGAAGTGACGCTATCCCTATGTTAGGCAAATGAGACAGTGATCCAGAACCAACTTGAGTCCCCCATTAGGAATTCCCCTTTGTCACTCCAGGCTTTTTGAGTCCTACCTCTACCTGTCCTCTCCCACCTCCCTTCACTGAGGAATTGCACTCCTGGCAGCCAATTGCAGCCACTTAATTACTGTGTATATTTATAGCTAGAATTAAGCAAAACCCCAGATGATATCCTAAATTGAAAATCAACCAACTGATTTTGTTTCAGACTACATTATATTACTTTATTCCCAAAAGAGCTCTGAACCTCAAAGGATGGTAATAGTTTAAGTCTTGACTCTGATGGAAGCTTAACTACTTTATATTGAAATGGGCTGAGCCGAGCCCCTTGGGAGAACAATCTTAGGAGCAGCACAATTAATAGCAAAAAAGATAGTAAAGGTTAAATTAATGGATGGTAGTTCATTTAACTTTATTCAGCTAGAAAAATAAAGCATTTTGTTTTGTTAATACAATTGATAGACTAGATCTCAAAACCTATGTCCAGGATATAAGGAACATGATTTCCTGTAAGGAAGTGTAAGTAATCTCAGAGGCTGCAATGTTTCTTTTTGAAAATGATTTAAATCTTCTATGTAGCTTATAATGACTCCATGTAATAAACATCTTTTAAAAATTAGCAGTGATCTATATCAGAAAATTTACTCTTTAGAGAGATTAACATCTTCCTGTTGCATACCTCGTGCTTTCTTTAGAATATATTGACTTCTGCAGTAAGGTCAACTGTAAGCAATTTTTTTCTCTCTGTAATGGGCTACCGATAATTTGCACCTACTGCATTGAGAGAACTGAGGCAAAATGTTGATTTCATAAATAAAATTCTAGATAGAGCTTACTATAGTTATTTCCACCTATTGATTAAACAATAGTGCACTAAACTTTGTTTCAACAGTGACACTTTATCCATAAATTTTATTCAATAAGTATTATTGTAACAATGTGATTGGATGTCTAAAAGGAATAGATCATCTTACAAAATGTATGAGTGAAAAAAAAACTGAAGGGGCCATTTCAGAGATCGCCAGTATCATGAGAGTCAGGAAATATAGAGTGGCTTACATAATAATTATTATTCTCAATAATTTTAAAGACACCATCAAGGTTACATCCTTGAAAGTGTTCAGAATCATTCAGAATACAGTTCTGGATATTGGTAGTAATTCTTACCGTCTAATTGCATCTGAAAGGTGATATGTACAGGACGTGAGGCAAGTATAGACAAAGACTTCAAACATAAATTTATGATGTCAGAAGAGGGTTTGCAAACTGTCATAAAAATGCCAATGCCAGCTAATCTCATTAACTGTGTATATGTATGTGATTGACTAAAGGTAGAGGAGTCAGGGGAAGTGGTGCAGAAGATCCAATCACCTACATGCCTTTTAAGCGCTATCTAGAATTTTATTTGTCAAATCAACACACTGACAAGGAGTCAGTCCTGGATCGCTGGTCAGAGCACTTTGAAACTCTCTTCAGCATCAAGTGCACAGTGCACGATACTGCCATCAATTGCATCCAACAACAGCCTGTCAAAGAAGAACTGGATGAGAGCTCAACTCTGGAGGAAACTGTGACTGCCATCAACCAGATGAAGAGCAACAAAGCCCCCAGAGCCAATGGAATTCCACCCGAAGCCTTGACGCATAGTGGCCCTGCCCTATACACCAAGCTCCATGAGATAATAATGGCTTGCTGGGAACAGGGCAGGATTCCACAGGATCTTCGTGATGCCATTCTCATCACCTTGTACAAAAACATAGGAGAATAATCAGACTGCTCCAACTACAATGGGATCACCCTCCTTTCTATTGCTGGAAAGTTCCTGGCGAGAATACTTCTGAACAGGCTTGTGCCTATCATTGTAGAAGAAAACCTCCCAGAGAGCCAGTGTCATTTCAGAGCAAACAGAGGCACCACAAACATGGTATTTGGACTCAGACAATTACAAGAAAAGTGTCATGAGCAAAATAAAGGCCTGTACGGCACTTTCGTAGACCTCACCAAGGCATTCGACACTGTGATCAGAGATGGATTTTGGAAAATCCTTGAAAAACCTGGATGTCCACCCAGGTTCCTGGCCATGGTGAAGCAATTTTATGAAAATTAGTACGGACCCTATTCACCATCTTGTTCAGCATGATGCTGCAGCAGGCAATGGAAGACCTTCAGGAGGGTGTTTATGTACATTTCCGGACTGATGGAAGCCTTTTCTCGCTCAGGCATCTTCAGGTACACATAAAGACACAAGAAAAACTTATTTGTTAACTTCTTTTTGCTGATGATTGTGCTCTCCTGCCCACAGTCAGTCAGACCTGCAAAGTATAACAACACACTTTTCCGAAATGCCACAACTCTTTGGACTAAAAATCAGCTTAAAGAAAACTGAAGTCCTGCAGCAGCCTGCACCCCAGGAAGAATAAAGACCACCAAGCATTGTCATCGAGGGAACTGAGCTGAATGCCATCAAGCAATTTATTTATTTGGGGAGAGTCATCTCGTTTGATGCCACCATAGACAAGGAAGTGGACAAAAGGCTTTCAAAAGCAAACAGAACATTTGGCAGACTGTACAAACGTGTGTGGAGCAACCACAGCCTCAGAGCACAGACCAAACACAAAGTGCACAAAACCATAGTCCTCACCACCCTGCAGAGTAATGGGTCCTATACCGTCATCATATACACCTTCTAGAGCGCTTCCATCAGCGATACCTCCACAGCATCCTCAAGATCCGTTGGCAGGACCACATCACAAACATTGAAGTCCTGGAAACGGCTAACATCACCAGCATCGAGGCCATCCTCCTGCAAAGTCAACTACGTTGGGCAGGTCACGTTGCCCGGAAGACAACAGTCGCCTGCCCAATATCGTGTTGTATGGCGAGCTAACCACTGGTAAAAGTAACAGAGGGGCCCCATGCAAATGTTTCAAGGACTCCCTGAAGAAGTCCTTTTCTGTGTGCCACATCGATCATCGCCAGTGGGAAGCACAGGCCATACATCGTGATGCCTGGAGATGCTACATCAGGAGGGCTACAGGCACCTTTGAGATTGAGCAGGGAACCAGCATTAAAGAGAAAAGGAGGAGAAGGATAGATCTAATTGCCCCCAGCAGCAACGACACCTTCACTTGTACCCACTGTGGGAGAATCTGCCGTTCACAGATAGCCCTGACTAGCCGCCAGCGGGCCCACAACCAATGACTACAACCTTCCCAAAATCTTCATCTGCAAGGAAATACCAAGAGGGGTGAAATTCGTCTTTCAGCAGGTACGCAAAACAGGCAGGATCGCATTTGCTGCCAGTTATTCATCCCGCTCTGTATTCAGTTCTGTAGAATTTAAGGGGCATGAAATTCATTGTGGATGCTGTTACAATGCAGTTGGGAGGGGTGCACTCTGTAATCTAGTCCCACTTCTCCACAGGTCACAACATATATTTTTTCATTTACCCACTTACTGATACGGTCAATCATATACTCTATTTTTTCCAGAATAGAACACATTAACCAGGTTTCTTTAATGAACAACAAAATTATCAGTTTATTATAGAACAAGTCTGAACTGGTAATGAAGTAAAGCATAAACATACAGATTTCAAATTTTAAAGTCCCCTTTCTACCTTAGCCAAATTTTAAAGTCCCATTTTACCCTCGCCCCTCATACTCACACATATAAAAAACCCCAGGATGTTTTAAAAAATTCAGAGCTCTGTTACAGACAAAAAAAAACACTAGGGCTGATTACTTGCTAACTTTTGAAGAAAACAGCAGATGAGGTATGTTGTTCCAAAACTGGCAAACAGTCTAGCTTCTGATTACACATAGACAGGTCACTAGGATCTTTTAGAACAGTTCTTTTCAGGTGGCGTTGAGAATTATTTTAGCAGGCTTGCTTCAAAGACAGGAGACGAGCTGAATTGACACAGTGGACTTCTCAGGGTCTTCAGAGACTTGCTGGAAAGCAAACTGGGTTGTGGTCTTCTCGCCTTCCTTCACATCTTCTTCAGGCTTACTTTATCAGCCACTCACTCCAAAAGGTAAAACACACACTCTGACTGCTACAACCGAAAGCCTACGGATTTTCTGCTCTCTCAGGTGCACTCTGCTGCCTCTGGGCTTGTCCAATCAATGGGCGCACAACTGACTTCACTGCTCACATCTCCTTGTTACCAGGGTTTCTGTTCTATTTTCAACTTGAGTCATGTGACAACCAGTAAACATTGTTGCCAAATTAGTTCCTTCAGTTCACTCTTGAAAAAAAACTGGTCCAACATTTATTCAGTTTGACTATGAATTCCTCAAAAAATTTTCAACAAAAAAAAAATCACTTCCATAATAATGTGTGGCTGTGATTTGTGGTGTGCCACGCCCGTTGGAAACAAAGCAGTAAAAACACAAAATTTGTCTGCCCACCTGACATCCCTGATAGTAACAAAAACAAGAAATGCTGGATTCACTCAGCAGGTCTGGCAGCATCTGTGGAAAGAGAAGCAGAGTCAACGTTTCGGGTCAGTGACCCTTCTTCGGAACTGACCCGAAACGTTGACTCTGCTTCTCTTTCCACAGATGCTGCCAGACCTGCTGAGTGAATCCAGCATTTCTTGTTTTTGTTTCAGATTTCCAGCATCCGCAGTATTTTGCTTTTATCCCTGACAGTAAAGTGGCCACGAGCAGCTCCTGCACAGCCCTGGACTCCATTGCGCTGCTGGCATTCTCTGCGTACTGCAGAGGGACAAGTAGCATTGTGAAGAAACCACATGCTCTAGGCAACTTTCTCTTTTTAAAGATGCAGTCTCTGTAAAAGTAAAGCTACAGTAATGCATTGTAGGCTGCTGGATAATCACATTTTGCCACTGAGGGAGAAGGAGGATAGCACACCAGGCAAAGGAAAGGGTTCCCTGCTTTAGTGATGCTGCCCTGGATACACTAATCAGAGAGGTGGAGGCCAGGAAGGAAACCATGTTTCCACTGACGGTACATTAAGCCCTTGGAACTAACCCTCCAAAGGGCAGCACAGGTGGCAAGTGGTCAGTGCCGACAGTGTAGCTCTTGGCACATGGCAGCAGTGCCAGAAAAAGTTTAATGACCTCACCTCGGTGGTCAAGGTGAATGAATACATCTGCACATCACATCTCATGATACCACCCACCTCTCACACTGTTTAATGCACCACACCCCATCACTCACCCAACAGCACACCTTGGCACTCAGGACTCATTCCTAATATCTGATACTACACCTCACCCACGCACACCTTCCAATCATGCCAGCCACGCACACACCTCTACACACCTCTGCAAACCTACAGCTATTCAGCTATGGCATGCGCATCACCCAACCACACTAGCACACAATCACTGACATTCTGCCCCCTTTCTTGCAGGAAAAGGTGGACATCAACAGAAGGGAGACTCACAGGACTGACAAAGGACCACCACAAATGCATCCTCTCAGCAACTCGAGGAGATGGTCTGAGGGATAATGGGCACCAATGCCACAAAGCCAGTGGCAGCTGTTTCTGTTGAGGCTATCCTGAATGACAGTAAGTTGCTGCTTCATTCACCTTCTCCACTCACATCTTACCCTCATACTGAAAGATGACATGAAATGGAAACTGCAGATGGAGTGACCATGTACCTTCTGCTTTCCTCCCCACACCCCCTCCCCTCCCCTCTCTTTAGGCTTTTGTGCTTTTAGATAGTCAAGAACTGCCAGCTGATCAGACACTGCAGCCTCAGGTGGAAGGGTGAGAGGAAGAGCAGACCTCTAAGTAAGAAGCACCATCACTTGACCTTACAGCCACCAGCTCAGATACTGGCACTGGCACCTTAGAGATGAGTAGAGAGTGCAGATCTGCATGTGGTGAGTCAGCCCTGTGACTCTGCAAAGTCCTCCTTACTAACATCTGGGGGCTTGTGTCAAAACTGGCAGAGCCGTCCCACAGATCAGTTCAGCAACAGCCTGACATAGTCACACACACAGAAACATACCAAACATCCAATGTCCCAGACACCACCATCACTGTCCCTGGGTTTATCTTGTCCCACCGGCAAGACAGACCCATCAGAGGTGGTGGCACAGTGGTATACAGTTGAGAGGGAGTTGCCCTGGGAGTCCTCAAAATTAACTCCAAACCCCATAAATTCTTGTGGCATCAGGTCAAACATGCGCAAAGAAACTACCTGCTGATTACCATCTACCGCCCTCTCTCAGCTGATGAATCAGTACCCATCCATGTTGAACGTCAATTGGAAGAAGCACTGAGGGTGGAAAGGGCACAGAATGTACACTGGGTGTGGGACTTCAATATCCATCACCAAGAATGGCTCAGTAGCACCACTACTGACTGAGCCCTTAAGGAAGTATCTGCCAGACTGGGCCTGCGGCAGGTGGTGAGGGAACGAACATGAGGGAAAAACCTACATCTTGTTCTCACCAATCAACCTGTTTCAGTTGTATCTGTCCATAACAATATTATTAAGAGTGACCACCGCACAATCCGTGTGAACCATAGAACCACAGAAGAATTATGAAAACAAAGTCCTATTTTCACACTGAGGGTACCCTCCATCGTGTTGTGTGGCACTACATAAACAGAATAGATTCAGAACAGATCTGGCAGCTCAAAATTGGGCATCCATGAGACGCTGTGGACCATCAGCAGCAGAATTGTATTCAAACACAATCTGTAACCTCATGGCCCAGCATATCCCTCACTCTATCACTACCATCAAGGCAGGGGATCAACTCTGGTTCAATAAGGAGTGGAGGAGAGCATGCCAGGAGCGCCATCAAACATACCTGGAGCAGCATAAAGCATACCTAATAATGAGGAGTCAACATGGGGAAGCTACAACACAGAACACTTGCATGCCAAATAGCAGAAGCAGCATACAGCAGACAGAGCTAAGCAATCCCACAACCAACGAATCAGATCAAAGCTCTGCAGTCCTGCCATATCCAGTCAAGAAGGATAGTTGATAATAAAATAATTAACAGGAGCAGCAGGCTCCTAAATCTCCCCATCCTCAATGATGGGGGAGCCAATACAAGGCTGAAATATTCTTAACCATCTTCAGCCAGAGGTGCCGAGTGGATGATCCATCTTGGCCTCCTCCTGAAGTCCCCAGCATCACAGATGCCAGTCTTCAGCCAATCTGATTCACTACATGTGTTATCAAGAAATGGCTAAAGGCACTGGATACAGCAAAGTCTACAGGTCCTGACACATCCTAGCTGTAGTTCTGAAGACGTGCCGTAGAATTCACTGCTCCCCTTAGCCAAGCTGTTCCAGTACAGCTACAAACACTGGCAGCTACCTAAAAATGTGAAAAATTGCCCAGGTATGTCCTATCCACAAAAAGCAGGACAAATCCAATCCGGCCAATTACCGCCCCATCAGTCCACTCTCGATCATCAGCAAAGTGATGGAAGGTGCTGTCAACAGTGCTATCAAGCACCTCTTAAACAGCAATAGCCTGCTCACTGATGCTCAGTTTGGGATCCGCCAGGGCCACTCGGCTCCTGAGCTCATTACAGCCTTGGTCCAAGCATGGACAAAACAGCTGCATTCCAAAGGTGAGGTGAGAGTGACTGCCCTTGACATCAAGGCAGCATTTGACTGAGTGTAGCATCAAGGAGCCCTAGCTAAACTGAAGTCAATGGGAATCAAAGGGAAAACCTTTCTCTGGTAGGAGTCATATCTAGCACAAAGCAAGAAGCCCCAGGACATTGCTGCAGGAGTTCCTCAGGTAGTGTCCTAGGCCTAACCATCTTCAGCTGCTTCATCAATGACCTACCCTCCATCATAAGGTCAGAAGTGTGAATGTTTGCACAGTGATCAAAAACATTCACAACTCCTTAGGTACTGAAGCAGTCCATGTCCAGATGTAGCAAGAGCTGGACAACATTCAGGCTTGGGCTGATAAGTGGTAAGTAATATTCACGCCACACAAGTGTCAGGCAATGACCATCTCCAACAAGTGAGAATCTAACCATCTCCCCTTGACATTCAAAAGCATAATCATCGCTGAACTCCCCCACTGTCAACAACATGTGGGTTACCATTGACCAAAAGCTTAACTGGACTAAGCCAAATAAATGCTGTGGCTACAAGCACAGGTCAGAGGCTGGAAATTCTGCAGTGAGTAATTCATTTCCTGCCTCCCCAAAGCCTGTCCACCAGTTACAAGGCACAAGTCAAGAGTATGATGGATAAACTCTCCACTTGCCTGGATGAGTGCAGCTCCAGCACACTGAAAAAGCTTGACACCATCCAGTTCAAAGCAGCTCACTTGATTGACATAATAAAAGTAAAATAATGCAGATGCGGGAAATCTGAAATAAAAACAGTAGGTGCTGGAAATACTCAGCAGGTCTGTCAGTATCTGTGGAAAGAGAAACAGAGTGAACTTTTCGGCTCTGTGACCATTCAGTGGTTGTAGACCAGCTGAACATTGATGGAGTGAAATCCCTTTCAGTTGACAAACTCCCCTGGATGATCTGGGGGTGCCTTGATTGCCACATATGTGCAGTCTATGACTCCCTGGACCTACTGGAATCCACCCGGAGCAGTAAATCCGAGCGCCCTCTTGTTCTGACTGGCCTCATCAGCAACAAAGTGTGGGCAAACATGGCATCTGTCACCTGGGAGATGCACTTGTGGGCAGTTCATTGTGAGATTCTACAAATATCACAGCAGATCCCTGCAAGGAGCCGGAGGTGAAGAAATTCAAGGCTGTGGTGACCTTTACTGCCGTTGGCAATGCTTGCCCATCTGGTCCACTTGAAAGAAGATCATCTAAGGAGGCTGCAAATGTCAACAACCACCTGATGGGAAAGCTTGAGCTTCCTGAGGCACTGGTGCTCACTCATGTCAAGGCAGCTCATTCTCCAAAAGAAAATGCTGGAAATACTCAGCAGGTCAGGCAGCATCTGTGGAGACAAAAGCAGAGTTAATGTTTCAGGTCCCTGTGACCTTTCATCAGAACTGACAAAAGTAAAAAATGTAATAGGTTTTGAACTAGTGAAAGGGGGGCAAGGAAAAGAACAAAAGGGAAAATCTGTGATAGGTTGGAGGGCAGGACAGAATAAATGACAAAAGGTTTCATGGTATAAAGCCAAGGTGAGTCATAACGGGACAAGTAAAGAAACAAAAGATGTATCTGAATGAGGTGTAAATGCCAGGATAGCAGCCATCCAAACACAAGGTAAAGGGTTTAAGAAAGAAATAAGATGGTGGCGGGGTGGGGGAACAAAAACTTTTTCTCTGCCTGTATATCCTATGTTGAGGCTATCACCCACTGTGAGCTGGAGCCCTGTGTTCATCCCCTTTGTCTTGTGGAACAGCAGATGGGTTGAGGAGAAGACTGCTGCTGCTCCTGATGCTGCTGTTGGTGTTCCAGGTGCTGCTGCTCTTGTTCCTTATCAGAGATCCAAGGTAAAATTGCTTAAGTGGATCCCATGCTGCTGTGAAGGCTGACAACAGGGATGTCCTGATCAAAGGCCACAAAACTCCAAAGTAGCAGAAAAGACCTCCAGAGTTTTGGAAACCACCACCAAACCAGTGAAGCACATTCTCAGAACAAGTTCTATGAGCAAAAGCCTTTTACTTAGGCAAGGAAACAAGTGTCTGGTTGGTTGGCAACCTGCTACCTACGAAAGATGGTGGACATGCAGCAAACAATCCATTTAGATGGGATATCTTCTCTTGATGCGTCTTTGCTGATGGCTGTGAAGGCCAATCCTTGAGGCAGGATCTGCCACAAGTGCCACACTTGTAGGTTCCTGCTGGCTTCTCAACACACTGGCAGCTTCATCTATTTTAACCTGGCAGGTTAAAAATCCTGCACCCCCACCCTCATGGTTTTTGTGCTATATCTTCTGAGTGATATTTAGATTCCAAAATAATTTTTCAGAATAGAAATTCAGGAAGCAGTAAATATTTCTGGACATTGTGATATTTTTAAGAATTTTTTTTCTGGTTTAGTGCTAGGTTCCTTTTGAAGTAATTTCAATTTCTT
Source organism: Heterodontus francisci (assembly GCF_036365525.1). Classification (NCBI taxonomy): domain Eukaryota; kingdom Metazoa; phylum Chordata; class Chondrichthyes; order Heterodontiformes; family Heterodontidae; genus Heterodontus; species Heterodontus francisci. The sequence continues at coordinate 88,152,323 of NC_090377.1, forward strand.
GCTAAGTGACAGGTGGTGAAATTGGTGAAAGGGTGAAAAAAGGCACTAAATGGGTTTTAATAGGATACACCTGTTGGAAAGTCTACTTTTAGCTCGCAATTTTAGTTCTAATTGCTGATTACCATAATTTGAACTTGCCTGGAGGAGCTATAACTGACATTTGCAGGTTTACTACTCAAATGTTGATTAGACACAATTTTCCTGGAGCAGTGCACATGGGCTCCACAGACCCACTTCAACTGAAGATGTAGAGTGTACTGGCTTGTACACAGCGGCAGGTTTCAGGGTGGCTAAGCGACTGAGGAAGAAGGCGCACAGGTTTTCAGATGCAGCACTGGAGGTACTGGTGGAGGAGGTCCAGAGAAAGAGGAAAGGAGTCCGCCTCACCATCCCGTCCCTCTCCTGCAGCAGCTGGTGCTGCTCTGTCAGACCTTATGTCTCCTCCCATTCCTCCTGCAGACCAAAGGAGGACCCTTAGCAAGATGCTGATGACCAAGCACTCCCTTTCTCCCAGCAACTCCTATAAGATGCAGTAGCACAATACTTACTGTTTTTAGGTGAAGTCCTCAGAGAATCTTTGGAATAAATGCGAGTTAGAGTGATGGTGAAGTCTTGGCAGAGTGATCCAAAGTGTTCCCATATGTTTCAAAAGTCCTCTTCAAACCTTCAGCTGCAAATGGACACAAGAAGGCAATATATCTTTAACTAGCACTCGCAATCCTCAGTAATGAGTTGTTCATTCCTAATCAGCTGGTCACTGTTAGGAGATGGCACAAGGTAAAGCGCTGTCTACCAAAATACCACGCAGCCTCCTTAATAAGCACGAGAAGGCAACTTAAGTGGCAATCAGCCTCATAACAATCCTCCAGGTGGCTATTCCTAGCACAAGCTTCAACTCAGTTACCCAATGGGCTAAACCAATGTTTCAACATAAAACCCCATCTTGGCCACCTCGGAGGCTCTTTAACATGTTAAGTATCCAGGGAAAATCACCCTCCAAGGGGCTAGATTTTGTGCAGGAGATGGCCCCAGTGCCGGGCCAAATAGGCAGGGGGAACCCCGCCTCTGCATTTTTTTGGCCTCACAGAGTGATCCACCATTCTTTTGGGGTGAAAGTTTTATGAGGTGGGATACCCGTCCCTTTAAAGACTTTATAGGGATGGGTATCCCACTTCCAAGAGCTGCTGACCAATCAGAGGGCTGGCAGCTCAGCGGTATCAGCAGCGCCACCAGCAACGGTGGCCACTGTCAGTCCTGCAGAGAATTCGGACCCAGGCCCAGTGTTGGAATCCCGGAGAAGAAGTAGGTGAGGTGGAGTCGTCGGGGCCAGCCTGGAAGTCCCCTCTGAGGGGGGTGAGGGGTTGGTCTTGTGGTCCAGTGGGAGGATGTCCCCGGGGGGTGAATTGGTTCCTGGTGGGGGTCTTCCATGGGCTACAAATTGCCCACGAAGGAGGGACCTCCACAAGCCCGCAGGGAGGACACCACATTTTACAAGGTGTCCTCCCTGTGTGGTGGAAACCACCCCCACCACTGGTAAGATCCTGGTGGTGGCCGGAAGAGGCCTTTAATTGCCCCTTAATAGGCCACTTAAGGACCTTAATTGGCCTCTGGGCGGGAAGGCCATCATTGGAATATCCCGCCCCCAGGAAGACCTGAACTGGGAATCCCAGCAGGATTCGGGTTCTGTGGCGGGCGGTTCCGCTCCAATCCTCCGGCGCCCACCCCCCCCCCCCCCCCCACCACCATCGCACCATGAAACCCACCTTCCGGACAAGCACAAGATCCGGCCCCGAATATTTGTTAAGATATAACAGTGTTAAATGTTTTAATTGATTTTGGGGATAGCTTGGTTTCCTTTTAAACCATGGCATCTCAATGATGTGATTTTAATCATCAGATGTAGTCACCATATAAAATAATATGAGCACACTGTGGGAGAATAGACTAATTTCCAAGGAGTGTAATGAACACACAATAAATCTTGGTATGATGTTTGATGAGAATGGGACCTGATTACATACCAATCACACATATTGAAAACAAAGCCAATTCTTCTTGTGCCTTGATTGCAGTGGTAGATCTTTTCAGAATGATGCATGTGACCAAAAATGCAATCTAACAAGCAAGATGCAAATAGAAATAATGATTGTACATAAATTTAAACAAATGATTGCGCCTGTAATCATAGTTACTTAAGTGCAATTTTAATATCATTTATTTTGCCCTGTTTGCTCTCGATTTGGACCTTGTCTGTAACTTTATATTGTAAATGTCTTGCAGTATTATTTTTATCTAAAATTGTATTTTTTTCTCCCACCCACTTCATTGGTTTCTGTGTTGTGTACTTCCTCTGCAACAGACAAAGCAAACTGGCAAACCATTCTCAAGACTCTTTCAATACTACTTTATGACTCGCAACCAGGTGTGAAGAATGGATTCAGATGATTCTGTCTCATTTACTTCCCCTGCATGTGGGAAACTTTCTAGCCTCCACATGACTGTTCCCCATGAAAAAATAATTAAGACCAGGAAGTCATGCTACTTGTTTATATTGTTAGTCTCTTCAGATCAGACTTTGCAGAGACACAAACACATGAAAAGTGACGGACAGAAAAGGACCAATGGTCCATCCAGCCTGCCCCATACAGTTCTGATGCCTTAAGTACTCCACCCACCCAGAGCTCCTGGGTGAAGTAAAAAAGATTAAAAACCCAGACCAATTAGAGGAAGAAAAATCTTGAAAATTCTTCTCTGACCCCCCCTTAGATGATTAGAACTAGCCAGGAGACTATCCCAGCCTGAATAACTTGACAAAATACCTAACTATTGCACAAAATGATCTCAGCCCCAGTCAGAATCAAAATTCACCACACATGACCTGTTCCATCTGTCCGCTATCCCCTGGAAAAACAACAACCTAACATCTTACCCTAGTTCTTGTTTCTCCCAGGTTCTAGGTCGTCCCAAACCTATTTACTTGAAGCAATTTGTCTACAAAAGCACAGTCTCGTCCCACCATTATCTTATAAATCTTGACCAAATTACCCTTGAGTCATTGCTACTCCAAAGTATTGTTATAACCAGGTGAGAAAGATGTCTAGGGGTTCCTCTCAGCCTTCACCTGGTCTTAACGTAACAGGATTTAATTTTAAACACAGTGTTTTGAGCTCCCTCTTAGTGAATCCTTGTTCACTTTCCAATTATAAGGCAAAGAAACGAGCACAAACAGGCTTTCTTAGGTTTAAAGAAGAAAGATTGAAATTTATTAAACTTACTTAAATTCTAATTTTATTGAAGCCTACGGATACATGACATGCATATGCAATACACACATGCAAATAGAGACAGAAAAGAGCAGAAGAAATATAAAGTGGACATGTTTAAGGCAATATCTGAAGAGTTGCTGTTATGGTTCTGGTTCTTCGAGCTCACTGTAGAGTCCTTGATTGTAGGTAGATCTTGCTTTTCATCGGGACCCAGTATTCTTCTTAAACCTTGTTCACTGTAGGAGACTTTTCTCTCTTGGGGTTCAGTGTCTTCAGTGGGTTTTGGAGTTCCGTGAGAAAGATATGGGAGCAAACAGGAGAGGCTGTGGCGAGCCAGCCAGGAGAGGTCTTTTCAATCCAGGAGCAAACAGCTTTCTCCAGACTCTCAGTTTAAACTGTTCAATTCAGAAAAATAAACACAGACTGCCAAGCAGGTTAGTCATGTGACTAACTGGTTTGACCACATCTGTTTGTGGACTGTATTGGAGCAGGGGATAGCTCCTTTGTTCCAAACACTGTCTGTTAATATGCAAAAATGTCTTTCCAGCCAGGGGCCTGACGACCCCTTGTCACAGGCCTTCTCTTCTTCCCAGCAACAATTTGAAATTTAATGTCCATGTGGCGAAATTAATGTGCCTCATTCTTGGTAGGTGGGAGCCTGCATGACAGCATAGAAACCCAGCACTTTGAGTCTGCCTGGAAGTAAGATGCTTTAAATTGGGTATTGACATTGTGATCCTCGTCTACACCCTTTCCAAAGCTTTAAGATCACCCACCACGTGAGGAGACCAAAACTGGACACAGTATTCTAACTGAGGGGTAACTAAAGACTGATAAAAGGACAAAATCATATGTTTTGTTATATCATAAATTGCCCTGTAATGCACACAAGTACCCTACTTTCTTTAGCTATTGTTGCGACCAAGGGTGGAGGAATGCACTGTCTTTCTCTAGTTCCATTTCTCCATGGGTCATAACATATATTTAAATGTTTTACCCAGTTACCGATACAATCAATTATCTACTTTATCTATTTTAGTTTCAGATTAAAGATCCGCCAACCAGGTTTCCTTCAGAAACAACAAAGTTATTAATTTATTATAAAACAATACTCATTCAATAAAGATGCAAAACTTCTCAATACACAGGCTGAAATATGGAAGTATAAATACACTCCTTTCCAAATAACCCAACACACCAGTTAAAGAAAAAATAAAGAAGCTTTCTCTGCAGAGATCAATTTTACAAAAACAAAAATACTTTAGCCAAATACTTGTTAATTATTGAAGAAAAAAGGGTAAAATATGGAATTTTCCAGATAGTTCTTTGGTCTGGCATCCAGGTACACATAGACAGGTGTCACTGCACACATGCGGTGGTCACTGGGATGTGACGGAAACCACACCTGCCCAATGGAAACATATTAATTTCATCATATGGGGCACTGCTTGAAACTTTTTACTGGACATGGCAAATAACCTTTTTAAAAAGCAGAACTGAACAGCTGAAAACATGGTTGCACATTTGCATTCTGAGAAGACAAGGGCTGGCAGAGAGGCAGACGAATAGAGAGACAATGGGGGTGATCCTTGATTCATTTGGCAAGATTGGTCTTGGCAATAGTGGTGATCAACACACTTTGACTTCGTAGGAGCCAAACTTCACCCCTCCACCGAGTATGTCTGAAAGATTTTGAAATCCAAAAGCCCTCCAAGAAGTTGCTGTTTCAAACAAAGAGATGGTCACATGACCTACCTGCTGGTAAGACTGGGGCTTTTGAATTGTGCCTCACAGAAAGGAAACAGACTGCAATTCTGAACCTGAAGAGGAAGGCATTTCTCTCTGTCACTCTCGCTCCAGAAAAGCCCCAGGAAAACCACGATAGCAGCTGCTACGCTTCAAGACTACAGACAAAGTCTTTCTTCGGCCTTATGGTACCAGGGAAGCCAGCCTGGAATTGTGCGCATAGTCCCAGCAAGGACTCCAAAACCGTAACTTCAATTGATGACATTATACCAAGGACATTAAGAACTGTATCTCCACTTCAACACTCCCTAACTCTTTTTCTCCTCTGTATCTATTTGTGTGTGTGTGTGCCACTCCATGCCTGTGAGCGTGGCTGCATCACGTATTTTTGTAATTTTAACCAGGTTAGAATGATAAGGCAAATAAACTTATATCTTTCTTGTTTGAACCCAAGAAAACCTATTTGATTGGTTCATTTGTAATTGTAATTACAAGGGCTCACTGAGGTGGTAAACTAAAATCACTGTGTTTGAAAAGATAAACCCTGTTATGGCAAACCAGAGAAGGGGCGAGAGGGGAGCCTGAGACCCCTTCCTCACCTGTCGTAACAGGGAACTTTTCGGAAGCAGTTTATTCAGGAAATGTTAAGAGAAAGATTTGCAGAAGCTTCTCAGGAGAAATTCTCACACTGGATTCTCACAGTTTCTCAAAGAGGTGTAACAGGATGAGCTGATTGTCTCTCCCTCTTAGCAGGCTTATACCCCAACTGACATTCAAACAGTTCAAAAATAAAACCAACTCCAGACCACCATAAATCTAGACATGTCACTTCTCTATAAACAACTGCAATATTCAGCAAGGCTCCTGCTGTTTACATAGCTAAAGACATGTGACTTCCAGTAAGTGTTTGTTTTTAAACAAAGTCCCAAGTGTCCTTCCAGTGACCCTTTAAAAAAAACAAGTCCAGCATCTCCCAGGTATTTCCACAGTCTTAAGAACACGAGTCCTCAAAAATATTAAAAACGGAAGCACATTCAGAACACTATAGCTTCAGGCATTGGTCATGAAGCTTTAGAGACTGATGCACAAAAATATCCAAATCTCTTTCTTTCACCACTGGCTTTAGTTATTTTCCCTGAAGGGTGTGTGATGTTCAGCATTTGACATGCTCACATCTATAACTATATTTTCTAAGTTAAATGTTATTTGTCAATCACTGGCCCAATTCCCCAATGCATCAAGATCTACTTGCAGCAATCGAGCATCCTCTAAACTTCAAATCCTCTGTTAGAACCTAGAATGCTTTCCGAGAAGCATCTATTCAGGCAGAGACAATCACAACATCTAAAAAAGCAATAAAAATGTTGACACCAAGCCATAGAGGAGATTGCAGAACCTATAATTAATAAGTTGGTCAAAAAAGTAGGTTATAAGGAGCATCTTAAAGGAGGAGAGAGAGAGGTAGAGAAGCAGAGATGTAAATGCAGGAAAAAGTACACTGAATGTGTGAAAGTTCCAGCTCAGTGTCTTTTTATTCCACTGGCACCAAACCTGAAAGTACAGGCCTGAAGACTAAAAACTTATCTTAAAGAAACAAATTAATTACAGTGGATGACCATTGCTCGCCATCCCGAAGCTGGAGAACCATTGAGAGCTTCACTCTTTGTTTCAAATTAGCAGTGTTTCAGTCTTGTTTGTTAAACAACAGGATGCAGGAACATAGGCTTGTGATCCTGAATATTTCTCTCTTGACCTCTTATCCCCACTCTTTGTAAGGGGGTTTTAGGCTTAAATACTGTACTTGAAGAACAGCAAGAACAAAGTTAAGAGCAGGTCCTCCTATTGCTAGTTCCACTTGAATGCATGAGCCACAGATTACCTAGATATCCAGATATACAGAGGCCTCTTCAGCATTTCAGGGCTTCTCGATCTCTGGCGCTTCCATGCTCCTTATTAGTCCTTCCTGGGTCTTGGAGCTGGATACAGATCTGACCTCCCCTTGCTGCCATTGTTTCCCAATTGCCGACGCAGACCTTAGGCCACTTCCTCCAACTCTTTCTTCTCCTGCCCACATTTCTGCCTGCTTCCCGTGGCTCTCTGGTTCCACCCCTAATCCCACCAAAGACACTGCTCCAGTCCCCGAAGGACCTTCTAGGTGCTGAAAAATGTTCAGCCAGCGCTCTCCACCATCACCTACTGGCCTGGAGGTGCGCACCCTGAGGAGAATGTCCAAGGAAGCAGAACCTGCTCCAAACTCAGTGGAAATGCTTGCTCGTTACTAAGTAGCTGCAGAATTAACAAGTGCTTTTGAGATACGATAGCTCAAAGATTGGAATCTGCAGTAGTGACAACATTTCATTCATTAATCACAGATCTGGGAAAATGGTGAGGATTAGGATAGCCAGCATTCACCTGAGATGATCTTCTCATTGCATCATCTGTACGGGTACTCTCAACAGATGTTATAAGAACAGCCAAGACATTAGAAACACTCTTACCTTCTTGTGTTTCAATATGACTTGAGCTAGGTGGTGGGTCAGCCACGGTGGGGTCTATGTCATTCATGTCTTCAGGGACTTCATGAGCAGGAATACTTGCTGCTTCAGCTGCAGTCTTACTACGTGATGTTTCTGCATCTTCTTCAGGCACTGGAATGGACCTCCTTGCACTAGATGCACCCTCTAAATTCTTGACGCACAGGTCATCCCAGGAGTCAACATCACGGTACGATTCCTCATCACTTGCGACATGGCCAGCCAGCATCATTGAGTGTATTATTTGTTCCCACATCATCTACAAGGCATCAAGCAGCTCCCCTCTGTGAACCGTCTTCTGAGGTTACCCTCCAGTCGCCGGTTCCACGACATAAGTGTGACCAGCAGTGTCAAGACGCTTAACAATATCATTGCACAATCGCGAATGCAGACCTTAGGCCACACCCTCCAGCTCTTTCTTCTCCTGCCCATGCTTCTGTCTACTCTCTGGCTCCGTCCCCGAGCTCGCCAAAGACACTGCTCCAGTCCCCAAAGGGACTTCTGGCTGCTGAAAACTGCCCCAACCTGGCACTCTCCATTGTCACTGCCAGCGCTACCTTCTGGCCCAGAGGTGCTCACCCTGAGGAGAGTGTCTGATGAAGCAGAAGCTGCTCCAAACTCTGAGGAAATGCTTGCTCATCAGTTCACAGCAGCTGATGAGAAGACAGCGCGACCCTTCCGCTGCACACAGGTTTCGAGAGTAAATTTCAGAGCTTAGAGCCAAAATAGCTGAAAACATAACAGTCAACTGAGGAGCAATTAAAATCAGGGATGCACAAGATGCTAGAATTGGAGGAGCACAGCGTTCTCAAAGGCTTGCAGGACTGAAGGGGGTGGATAGGGAGGGGCGAGCCAATGGAGGGATTTGAAAACAAGGATGATAATTTTAAAATTGAGGTATTGTCAGACCCGGAGCCAGTGTCGGTCAGCAAGCACAGGGGTGATCAGTGAATGTGATTTGGTGTGACTTAAGATACAGGAAGCAGAGTTTTGGATGAGCATAAGATTATATAACTTGGAAGATGGGAAGCAAGCCAGGACAGTCATGGATAAGGGTTTCAGAAGCAGATGAGCTAAGGTTGAGCCGAAGCCATGCGATGTTATGGAGCTGAAAGTAAGCAGGCTTGGTGACGCAATTGATATGTGGTCGGAAACTTATCTCGGGATAGCACAAGAAAGATGAGGCAGACAATATTTCTATACATTAACATATGTTTAACAAGCAATTTCTGATGACAATTTAAGGGTAATTTTTTTTAGTCCTAGCACTGAGTAGTGAAATTGCAGCACAGTAAGATTTGTATTTGATGAAATTGTGTAGGACCAAACTCATCGGATTTCCTGAGGAAAACTTTATTAAATATGGAGAACAATCCCCTAGCTCACATCAGGCTGAACAACAGAGGCTTGTTTTCAGCACGTGGCAGAAAATAGCTTATAGTTCAAAAAGGGAAGAGTAAGGGGTGACATGATAAAACTCTTCAAGCTTATGAAAGGATTTGATAGGGAAGACATAGAGAAGATGTTTTCACTTGCAGGCAAGATCAGAATTAGGGGCCATAAATATAATGTAGTCAATAATAAATCCGATAGGGAATTCAGGAGGAAGTTCTTTACCCAGAAAGTGGTTAGAACTTGGAACTCACTGCCACAGGGAGTAAATGAGACAAATAGCACAGAGCCTTTAAGGGAAAGCTAGATGAGGATATGATGCAGAAAGCAATAGAAAAATATGTTGTGTAAGACCCTCTGTCTGGTCTAAAGGTTCTAGCCTTTACTCTGGGTATCAATGGCACACAACAACTTGGATATTGTTCCACTAGATGTGGTACACCTTTGTTACATCACGAAGCAATACTACATACTCATGATAATACTAGTTGCTTAGCAACCCTGCAAGCCGGAGTTACCTCGGTGGTCAATCCACCACCCAAATCTTCCGTGCTCAACTTCCAGTTGGCCGACCATGCCACCCTAACCACTGCAGCAAAGATGTTCCTGTGGGCTCTTTCTTTACACCTTTTTTTGCTATGGCCCTGTTCCTGTCTTTAACTCCTTCAATTGCTCTACAGTTACCTCGCTGTCCTTTTCAAAATCAAGACAATTACTTCTCCAGGTGGTGGCCAACTTGGGCCTCATGTAGAAATTACAAGGCCCACTGCTTCAGATAACAAAGCTGGTTTGCCTCCACTTCATTATCTCCTGCACTTTTATCAAACTCCAGGTTGGTACCTACGGACATTTCTTTTTAGCCCTTAATGAGCAAGGTCTGTATCGCTTCCCAAATTATAGCACTTTTGCAGTTTAATTGGTTTTGCAGACATTGCTAATTCTGGCAAGGCTCTGTCATGACCAAATTGACCATCTTGCTTTGTGCCTTCAGGCCAACAAAACAGTTCATTAGATGTCTTTGGTCTGGGTGCTTCAATGCTCCATGTTGCCACCATGAGACAGACTCCACACACACAGGACTTCACCACAACCAGTCTACATTCATTAACACAAAAGAAAATAAAGGAATAGTTACATGGTTAAGTGATTGTACATTAAAAAGTGAAAACACATTGACTTACAGTTGATGGGGTTAAACGAAGAGTGTTTGGAGGAGGCTAATCTGGAGCATTAATACTAGCATCAACCTGTTGGGCTGAAAGGACCATTTCTATGCTGTAAATACTTTGCAATACTTTGTAATGTCTTGAAAATACTTACGTTATACGATGTAGCTGCAGCTCTTAAAGACTACAGCTGCAATTTGGCTCAGTTTGGGTTCCACGCAGCTCCTGACCTCATTACAGCCTTGGTTCAAACATGGACAGAAGAGCTGAACTCAAGAGGTGAGGTGAGAGTAATTGCCCTTGACAACAAGGCAGCATTTGACTGAGTATGGCATCAAGGAGCCCTAGCAAAACTAGAGTCAACTGCTGGTTGGAGTCTACATAGCACAAAGGAAGGTGTTTGTGGTTGTTGGATGCCAATCATATCAGTCCCAGGACATCACTGCAGGAGTTCCTCAGGGTAGTATCCTTGGCCCAACCATCTTCAGCTGCTTCATCAATGACCTTCCCTCCATCATAAGGTCAGAAGTGAGGATGTTCACTGATGATTGAACAATTTTCAACACCATTCGCAACTCCTCAGATACTTAAGCAGCCCATGTCCATATGCAGCAAGACCTGGACAACATCCAGGCTTGGGCTGATAACTGGCAAGTCACTTTCACGCCACACAAGTGCCAGGCAGTGACCATCTCCAGCAAGAGAGAATCTAACCATCTCCCCTTGACTTTCAATGGCATTACCATTGCTGAATCCCCAACTATCAACATTCTGGGGGTCACCATTGACCAGAAACTGAACTGAAGTAGCCAAATAAATGCTGTGGCTACAAGAGGAGGTCAGATGCTGGGAATTCTGCACCGAGTAACTCACCTCCGGTCTACCCAATGCTTGTTCGCTGTACAAGTCAGGAGTGTGATGGAATACCCTCCACTTGTCTGGTTGGGTGCAGCTCCAACAATAATCAAAAAGTTCGACACCATCCAGGACAAAGCAGCCTACTTGATTGGCAACCCATCCACCACGTTCAATATTTCCTCCCTCCACCACTGACGCACAGTGGCAGCAGTGTGTACCATCTACAAGATGCACTGCAGCAACTCACCAAGGCTCCTTCCGTAAACACTACCACCCCAATGGACAAGGGCAGCAGATGAATGGGAACACCACCACTTGCAAGTTCCCCTCCAAGACACACACCATCTTGACTTGGAACTATATCGCCGTTCCTTCACTGTCGGTGGGTCAAAATCCTGGATCTCCCTTTCTAACAGCATTGTTGGTGTACCTACACCCCAAGGACTGCAGCAGTTCATGAAGGCAGCTCACCACCACCTTCTCAAGGGTAATTAGGGATGGGCAATAAATGCTGACCTAGCCAGTGATGCCCACATCCCACGAGTGAATAAAAAAAAGCACACCAAATTTAATAAGCGTACTCAGCAGAAAAGAGAAAGCATTATATATATTATATATATATATTATATTATATCTTTTAATGATTTATATAAACTCATTGAAGATTGCGAATATGGCAGCTTACAGGAAGAGCAGATTAGAGACAGGATTGTGGTCAGAGTAGTAGACAACACCCTCTCCGATCATCGACAGTCAAGGAACGATCTTATGTTAACCAAAACGTTTCAGTTGAGCAGGCAAGCAGAGGTTAGAAAATTTAACCGATTTGTCATTTGAAGGGACAGGGAGAGTCCGATCTCGAAAATAGTAGACGTCATTGAATACATAAAGAAAGCAAAATTGAAAAATGGCGGTCAAAGACAGGAAAGACGGGAAGAGCATCTAGAGGCAACAGCATCGAATTGCAGTAGGTATGGCCGAGTGAGGCACCGGCAGGAAAATCGCCCAGCCAGAGAAGCAAAGTGTTTCTTTTGTAAAAATAGGGGACATTTCCAACTCGTATGTCGCAGTAAGGAACCAGTGCTGCAAATTATAAAAGGAAAATCCACAGAAAATAAATAAGTTAACGATGTGCAGGATGTACAATGTTTTGAAATACCGTTTCTGGGGGAAATCCACGGAGCAAGTGAAGATGCTGGCCGGCTGAAATTCTTGGAGAAGGCAACAAGACAAAGTTCAAACTAGACACTGGGCCAGCAGTTTCAGTACTATCAAACACAGAACGGTGGCTGAAGAAGATAAGCCTTAAACCTACAGGTAAAAAATTGTATGGACCTGGAGGTATCGAGTTGAAGGTTGAGGACCCAACTTCCTATACTTCCAAGAACATTCAAGCCACAAGTGAGTGCAGGAGATTTGGAAAAAGTGGGTGAGAAAGAGGATAGAGAGAGATCTAATCAATTAGAGAATTATGACGGATGTCACAGAACCAAAAGCTTGACAGACATACAACCTGGAGAATCAGTTTGGGTTAGAGACCAGAGAAGGTATGGAGAAGTGATAGAACAATCACCATATCCACAATCATACATTGTCCAAACTGACCAAGGAATGATAAGAAGAAATAGAAGGTGGTAATACCAAAGAAGCAGCAAATACAGGATTGATGAACCAACGATGCTGGAATCAGCCATCAACCTGGAGGACAACCCAGGTGAAGAACTTGAGTCATCCAATAGTTATACTGAAGTACAACAGAACAAGAAGGAGGAACTGGAAGACTCAAAACCTCAAACCCCTTTGAAAGAAAGAAGAATGTGTTATGGCAGACTTATAAAAGGCCACAGTGGTTAACAATCTGAAAAGAGAAGTCAGAGATTTGGGGGAAGATGTAGTGTGATATATTATAGGGTTGTTACTGGGCAGAATATGTAAATAGTCTGTGAGCATCATCACAGGAAGTAATGTAATAGAACTTGTGCAGAACCTCATGTCGAGTGTCATGTAGAAGCCATCGATGCAAGATGTGTGTAAATAAACTCCTGTTCCTGTAATCATCAGTCTCTTAGATATTCTGTACTAAGCCTTAATTGTTATCAGAATATTACACTGACCTGCTCTTGTAGCCACAGTATTTATGTGGCTGGTCCAGTTAAGTTTCTAGTTAATGATAACCCCCAGGATGTTGGTTGTGGAGGATTCAGTGATGGTAATGCCGTAGAACATCAAGAAAAGATGGTTAGATTCTCTTTTGTTAGAGATGGACACTTCTCGGCAATCCAGAATGTGCCTGACTCTGATCTCCCATCTTATAGAGGCAAACTGAGTGCACAGTGCATTCTCCTTGAAAGATCGGGGAATTGTACCCGCAGTTACTTTAATATAATTTGAATTTTTGTTTTCATATTGAAATTAGACCTTTATCCCTTTTGGACAAGAGTACTGTAGGTGGGCAAGAAGATGGTGACTGACCCAGAATGAAATCCAGCAAGAACAATCACTGCCTGAATTCTTGGCCCTTGTTCACCCATTCTGTGCCAGTGCAATGAGGCACATAACAGAAAATCTGCCCTAATACAAAAACAAATTTCTGCAGATTCTGGAAATCCAAAATTAAAAGAAACAATGCTGGGAATACTCTGCAGGTCTGGCAGCATCTGTGGAGAGAGAAACAGAGTTAATGTTTCAGATCTCTGACCTTTCATCAGAACTATTGAGATTGCCTGTCGGGGCATTTGATGAAATGTCATCGACCTGAAACTTTACCTTTGTTTCTCTCTCCACAGATGCTGCCAGACTTGCAAAGTAGATCTTTAAGTCATCGAGTTATACAGCACAGAAACAGGCCCTTTGGCCCATCATGTTATTATTTTAAAAATTCCCTTTCATTTTAAATTCAGCTTAATTGTTAATTAGTGTCCATCAAATGACCCCTATTTTGAGTGATGAAAAGATATTTGATATAAATATTAGTAAAACATGCTTTGCCTGTAATTCTATAGCAATAAGCTATTAAAGGAACTAGCTACAATAATAAACTAATTTCATTCAAGACCTCTGAAACTTTGATGTGAGAAAATGTTTGAGAATGTCCAGTTATGTTTTTTACAATTTCTATAATTAATGCAAATGACAGAGATTTACATCTTTCAAAGGAAATGCTTGGCTCATGTTATTCAGTTTAGTTGCATTAGACTGATTGCAAGGCATATAGATGATTGTGGTCACTGGCCTAATTAATCAAATTACATTCAAAACCACTAACATTGCATAAAATGTGATTGGGATTCACAGCAGCATTGCTGAACAGCTGAGCGCTTAGATTTATTAGCAATTCTTTTAATGGTTGAACTACAGAAAAATAAAAATAAATATTATTGAGGATGCAATTAACAAATGGCTTCTAAAATACGACTGTACTGATTTCCTTTATTAATAACCTGAAATAACATTTTATTCAAGTATATACATGTGATGAGAGTTACTATACTAAGCAAGCATTGTACTATCTTTATGCTTTGAAGAATAGAAAGTTCATTATGTTCATGTCATCACAATTCTCTTGATCCAGCTTGTAACATTTGGGGAAGGTTGATTTAGTATATTGCTGCTCCAGTGTCACTCAGTGTTTGGAGGTTAATTTGTGTAACATCACTTGACAAACTTGTGTAGCAGTTTATTGCCTAAATCCCACAAATTTGAATAACAGAGGCAGTGGAGAAGCTGGTTTTGAAGTGGATTTGAGCAATACCCTATCACTTGCTGCAACAAATCACTTGCCCTAGGGTAGACCTTCACAAGGAGGAATGAGAATTTAGAAGGACAAGTCCTTGCAGATTTCTTTCTTGTATAAATATGTGGTATGATGAGATGTAGAATGGAAAAGAGAAGCTGTAACCTTTCTGGAATTTCTGATACTTTTATTTTTTTTCACAGGATTTTGGGATTGAGTTACGTTTGAGAGTTACATTTTAAAACAAAATTAATTTACACAGTTTAAAATGAAAGGCACAGGCTGCAGGGATTGATGATGTGTAATAAAACCAAATGAGTCAGTTTGGGGGATGTCACAGCTCTCAGTCTATTTCAAATTGATACCATGAGATTCTATTGTTTTATCCTGGCTTCTCATCTTGGGTGACTGAGGATATTAAGCAATTCATCATCTCATCTTGGATGGCTAACAAATATTCACATCTATTCTGGCAAGGATGATTATATTCATGCGTCATGGCACAAGTGACTGTAGAGAATATATTCCTGGGAGAGGAAGTGGTTGGTTTGTTAACAGGTCTGCTGGTGAATCCCTGCTTGGGAAGATGTCAGAGAGACCAACCAGAAACAACAAAAAAGGGGAAATCCACAGTCAGCATTAGTCAGTTTTTGAACAAAGGAGTGTCAGAGACAGGTTACAAAAGAGACAGTAAAATAAAATCAAAAAACTGCAGATGCTGGAAATCTGAAATAAAAACAAGAAATGCTGGAAATACTCAGCAAGTCTGGCAGCATCTGTGGAGAGAAGCAGAGTTAACGTTTCAGGTCAGTGACCTTTCATCAGAACTGTGATAGGGTGGGTGGTTTATTATCTCCCTCCACTTTTCAAGAAAACAAGAGAAAGAAAGACTTACACTTAAATAGCAACCTTTATAACCTCAGGACATCCCAAAGTGCTTTAGAACCAATGAAGTACTTTTGGTGTGTAGTCACTGTTGTAGGAAACACAGTAGCCAATTAGCACACAGCAAGGTCACACAAACAACAATAAGATAACAACCAGTTCATCTGTTTTTTAATAATGTTGCTTAAGCAATAAATATTGGCGATGACAGTGAGGAGAATTGCCTTGATCTTCTTTGAATAAGTGCCACGGGATCTTTTATGTCCACCTGAGAGGGTAAACAAAACCTCAATTTAATGTCTCACTCAAATAGACACCTCAACAGTGTAGCACTCCTTCAGTACAGCACTGGATTATTGGCTTAAACCCACAATCTTCTGTCTCAGAGGCGAGAGATAAAAGTGATGTAAATGGAACTTGCATTAACTGTTATTCCATATATTCAATCATCTGTAAAATAAAACAGTTTAATAATTGGTATTTGGTGTCATCTCACTAAGTGGATGGAATTTTGTTAACGTGCTGGAGATGGACTGGGAGGCAGAAGGGGCGGCAAAATAGTAATGGATAGCATAGGAAGGGGAAGCCCGACATGTTTACCACACTAAGGGATATTCCCAGAGGTAGCCAGGCTGGCATGTGGAGTCATCACATTGAGCATGGAAAATGCTGTTAGCTGAGTTGGAATCACGCTGCTGATCTTTCTGCTCTGTGGCTTTCGATGGCCATCGTCTGGTTAGGGGCCTCCTGCACAGTTTCCTCAGGCCTTGGTGTCACAATCAGAGGAGACAAGGACCTTCCATCCAGGCCAGGAGCACCCTGAAAGGAGCCCCCAGGTGCTTCAGGCAGCTGCTTCTCTACCCTTTCAGGGAACACTTGTCCCTCCCTGCTTACCTGAGGATTTTGAGCACCTGCCAATGACTCCAGGTGTCCTGCTCCCTGCTCACCCAGCTATTGCTTCTCAAAGCTCATGGAGGAGGTGATGGCATGCAGGTCTGTGCGCATCTCTGTTATCCACGATGTGGTTTGCTGCATGTGGCTTTCCATGAGGATCACCACTCTCTCAATGGAGGATTCCATGTGTGCACACGCCAGAGACATGGCTGCACTTATGACCTGGATGGACTCCTCCATCAATTGTGCATGAGCGCGCAAAGCTCTGGAAGCTCTGCCAGACGTTCATGCCCTCCCACAGTCCCCTGAGTGTGAGTGGCTGCAACTGCCACTGCCTCTGTCAGCGGCTTGGGTGTGGTTGTGCTGTGCTTACCAGATTGTGGCCCTTTACTACTTGCACACGACTACCCACTGACCTGAGAGTGTCTGTGCTGGTGGAGGGTGTGGGGGAATGGTGTGACACTGCATTATCTGAGGTCCCTTGCTCCTCCTCAGAGGTGGAAGGCTATTCTGCAGGCTCTGCATCTGCCTGTTCTTGTGCATGACCTGCAACAGAGAGAAGAGTGATGAGAGGGCAATGCGGTTTCCAGCACATCCTTCTGACTACTCATCATCTGGAGATCTATGTGACCAGTGGTGGATACATGAGCATTATGCTTTGTGCTTACCAGATGGTCTCCTGCATCAGTCCATTAGGCCACTCATTCTTTCTGGGCTCCAAGCTCAGCTCATCATCATTGATAGCCTGCCCTACCTCCGTGCCTCCCAGCTCCAATGCATCTTCTTCCATTGGCAGGAGGATTGCCATATTAGGGACGCCGCCTCCAGTTCATGCTCTTTCTCGCACCTTGCGATCTCTTTTCTCCTGCAAGTATATATATTTACATTGTCACTTTCCCATCATAGATATGCACCACACCTATCTTGGTGGCAGCCTAACTGTCCATCAGTGCACCACAGATATGCCTCCTGCATGTGCCCATTCAGTACTGGCAGTGCAGGGGTGAACTCTGACTGACTGGTGTCCTCCACAGAGAGGCTCCCATGCATGTGGTAGCCAATGCTGCTGCCTGAGCATTGCCGCTGATTTTCTCTGAATTCATTCTCATCTTTAGTCCCATTTAAGGCTGCAAGCTTAATAGTATGCACTGCATTCACCTTGCCAGAATGCATCAGGTCATTGATCCTCTTTCTACACTGCAGCCACCCTACGGCTGCTCACCTCCTCTGCTATGTCCATCCATGCCTCTTCTGTCTGCCAGGCCAGTCTCCTCTTCCCATGCCAAGGGAAAAGGACTTCCCTCCAAGCCGGTACAATCTGGAGGAGCACCTTCAAGGAGGCACCAGAGAACCTGGGCAGTGCCCTGCTCTGCCTTCTGCCATTTCCCAATCCCTCCAGTTGCCAGGGTTCCCTCTCAGTCTCCTCCAGGCCTGCTGTCTTTAAAACTACTGCTGGCTGCTTTTTAAATATTGTTCCAGCCTTGCCTGACCCAGTAATTCCTCCTGCCCGCACTTCCTAACTGATCGGCTCCCAAGCCTGTCGGCCATTAATTGAACAGCCCCAACAATATCACTCTCTGATTTCTGCCCCTCACCTGTGCAGCCCACCACCCGCTTTACATCCTGACATCGGGGCTTCGTTGCTGCTGGTAAAATCCCAGACAGTATTTCCGCCTCCCTTCAAGAAATTAGATAAGGACAGTTGAGGGCATATGTGAAAGACTAGTAAAGCTCACAAAGGGATCTTATTGCTTTACCCCATTATCATATAGTTAGATATTAGATATATGGGCATACTCCTGAATGTAAGATCATAGAATCATAGAAATTTACAGCATGGAAGGAGGCCATTCAGCCCATCATGTCCACACCAGTCGACAAGTAGCTGTCCAGCCTAATTCCACTTCCATTTCTTGGTCCGTAGCCTTGTAGGTTACGGCACATCATGTGCATATCCAACTACTTTTTAAATGTTTTGAGGGTTTCTGCCTCTATCTTTCAGACAGTGAGTTCCAGATTCCCACCATCCTCTGGCTGATAAATGTCCCCTCGAATCCCCTCTAAAATTCCTAATTCTTACCCTAAATCTATGCCCCCTGGTTATGGACCTCTCAACCAAGGGGAATAGGACCTTCCTATCCACGCTATCTAGACCTTCATAATTTTATACACTTCAATTAGGTCTCTCCTTAGCCTCCTCCAATTCAAAGAAAACAACCCTAGTCTTTCCAATCGTTCCTCATAACTAAAATTCTACAGTCCAGGCAATATCCTCGTAAATCTCTTCTGTACCCTCTCTAGTGCAATCACATCTTTCCTATAATGCTGTGACCAGAACTGCACGCAATACTCCAGTTGTGGCCCAACTAGTGTTTTATACAGGTCCAGCATAACCTCCCAGCTCTTATATTCTATGCTTAGGCTAATAAAGGCAAGTATCCCATATGCCTTCTTGACCACTATATCTACTTGTCCACCCACCTTCAGGGAACTGCAGACATGCACTCCAAGGTCCCTCCGTTTTTCTATACTTCTCGGTATCCTACCATTTATTGTGTATTCCCTTGCCGTGTAAGCCTTCCCCAAATGCATTACCTCACACTGCTCCGGATTGAACTCCATTTGCCACTGTACTGCCCAGCTGTCTAGTCCAATGATATCTTCCTGCAGTGTACAGCTTTCTTCTTCATTATCAACTACCCGCCCAATTTTTGTATTGTCGGCAAACTTCTTAATCATATCCGTTACATTCAAGTACACATTATTGATATGTACCACAAAAAGCAAGGGACCTTGTACTGAGCCCTGCAGAACCCACTGGAAACAGCCTTCCTGTCACAAATACACCCATCGACCATTACCCTTTCCTTCTTGTCTCTGAACCAATTTTAGATCTAACTTGCCACTGTGCCTTGGATTCCATGTGAATTTACTTTTGTGACCAGTCTGCCATGTAGGACCTTATCAAAAGCCTTGCTAAAATCCATAAAGACTACATCAAATTCAAAACCCTCATTGGCCTTCCTTCTTACCTCCTCAAAAAATTCAATCATGTTAGTGAGACACAACCTTCCTTTAACAAATTTGCGCTGTCTTTAGTTAATCCATGTCTTTCTAAATAAAGATTTATCCTGTTCTTCAGAATGTTTTCCAATAATTTTCCCACCACTGAGGTTAGGCTGACTGGCCTGCAATTACTCATCTATCCCTTTCTCCCTTTTTTAAACTATGGTACAAAGTTAGCTGTCCTCCAGTCCTCTGGCACCACCCCTGTAGTTACAGAGGATTGGAGAATGATTGTCAGATGCTCAGGCTATTTATAAGAGCAATGAGCATTGCTGCACCTAAAGAACATCTAAGGCAGACTCAAAACTTATGGCAGGAGAAAAAGCATTTTGTTAAAAATAAGTCAAGATTTATTGGCCTTTAGTCAATCCTCAGTTGAAGTATTGAGGATTGACATTGACATCATCCATGGAGAATAACCTAAATGCACAAGTGAAGGAAATTGTGCAGATCCCATGGGAAGAAAGAACGGGCTGAAGAATACTGTTTAATGATGGTGTGACAAATGTTAAAACTTAAAGCATTGTCACTGTAAATTGATGACAAAGCCTGGCCAGTCCCACAAAATCTCCTTCACTTCAAAGAAAGGGTTGGGTTCTAAATTGCTCCCCAGACATAAACTGTGATTTATTTATGATAATGGCACACTCACGGGGTTTGGATGGTATCATGAAGGTGCCTACAGATGAGAATTTTCTTTTCAAATGGAAACTGCTGGCACATTTGAAATGTATTATCCAAAAGCAGTATGTTCATGAGTTGCCAATCATTCACACTAACCTCACTCATTGTGTTCTAACATAAGAGAAGCTGACTTTAGCTTCACTTCTTCATTAAAAAGATTCAAAAGAGTAACTGATCCCATGTGTATATTGCTACAAACATTTGACTAACGTACTGCTCTGGTGTTGCCTAATTCTAATGCTTCATTGTGTTCTTTAATTTGTAAAGATACCTTCAATCATTTCAGCTTGTAAACAATTGGCTTTTTATTCCGATATTCTGTTATACTGAGTGATTGAAAATTTAGTACATTAATGTATGTTAGAAAAGTAGGTAACAAAAAGAGTAAACATGTTAAAGATACTCATCTGTTATGCATTAACCTCAATATGTGTGGTGTACTGTTCATTGAAAATGTATTATTAGTACCAGGTACTTTTATAGGAGGCACAGTGATAGGTATTTTCAATATTAAAGGTGTCACACTGTGTGACACAAATCAGCTGCTGTTTTAAAGTAAAAGTACATCAACCATTGAATGTCTTCTGTGTCTTTTAATGCGACCATTAAAAGGTTTGCTTGAAAGCCTCAGCATCTCACAAAAGCTTGGGCTTGGATGTGATTGGCTGAATTTTAACATTTCCTCGGAGAGGAAAGTAAAAATTAAAATTTAGGGGGCAAAGAGCGGTAGGCCCTGGGGGATGGAGGGGACTGGTTGGGGCCTTTCATGCCCGCAGCCCATACTTTGGATCATGGAGCCTCTGCTCCAATGGCCCCCGGGCTGCTGCAGGGAGGCCACTTCCATGATGCTGTCGACCTCCCCAACTGGCAGGGAGGCCACTTTGCTTTTGCCAAAAAGCCAGAGGCCCTGTAAAATGGTCCTTAATAGGTCTTTAATTATGCAAATTGACTGCCCGCCTCTGTGGAGCAAGCAGCCGATCCGCCTCACAGCCTACCTTCTGCCCGCCACTGGGAAACTTCCCCAGTGGCAGGATAGGGATGGGGCACCATCCCGACACGGCCTTCTGCTATTTACCAGCAGCACTACCTCTATTCCTGCCACCCGGGGCCCAGTAAAATTCAGCCTGATATTTATGTCCAGAGCTGTGACTCTGTCAGCTGAATTTGAATTCTACAGTCTGTATAGTGCTCCAAATGTTCCAGGATGCTCTAGTATTCAGTCAGCGCTGCTGAAAGGGTCTTTTTCTCCTGGCACTTTATGTTCATTAGAAAAACCAGAGGGAATATTTCAAAAGTTTTTATTGAAGTAGACTTCACATGGCTTTGATTTTTTTAAAAATTGTGTGTAAGAGTGGTAAATGATAGTGTTCTGAGATTTAAAAATTTGCAGCTTTTGTTTCATGTTCTAAAAACTAAGTACATTAAATTGAGGGAAATGAGAGATACACAGACTTGGGTCAGAGAAAGGTAGTGCATCTTTCTTCATTTAATATGACTTCAATTTTGAAAAAGCAGTTGGATTTTGAACCAACTACCGATCTCCACGTGAGTTGTGCTGACAAAAAAATCTCAATGCCAATCATATGTGAAAATGATTCAAATTTATTTTATTTGTAGGGGAGAAAGAAAGAGAGAGAGAAGAGGACAAAGATTTTTTTTTATTCATTCATGGGATGAGGGCATCGCTGGCTAGGACAGCATTTATTGCCCATTCCTAATTGCCCTTGGGAAACATAGAAACATAGAAAATAGGAGCAGGAGTAGGCCATTCAGCCCTTTGAGCCTGCTCTGCCATTCATTATGATCATGGCTGATCTTCCAACTCAGTAACCTGCTCCCTCTTTCCCCCATAAGAGAAGGTGGTGGTGAGCTGCTTTCTTGAACCTCTGCAGTCCATGTGGGCTAGGTACATCAACAGTGCTGTTAGGAACGGAGTTCCAGGATTTTGACCGAGTGACAGAAAGAAGGGCAACATAGTTCCAAGTCAGGATGGTGTGTGGCTTGGAGGGGAACTTGCAGGTGGTGGTGTTCCCATGCATCTGCTACTTTTGTCCTTCTAGTTGGTAGAGGTTGGGGGTTGGAAGATATTGTCTAAGGAGTCTTGATGCATTGCTACAGTGCATCTTGTAGATGGTACACACTGCTGCCACTGTGCATCGGTGGTTGAGGGAGTGAATGTTTATAGATGGGGTGCCAATCAAGCGGGTTGCCTTGTCCTGGATGGTGTCGAACTTCTTGAGTGTTGTTGGAGCTGCACCCATCCAGGCAATGGAGCGTATTCCATCACACTCCTGACTTGTGCCTTGTAGATGGTGGACAGGCTTTGGAAAGTCAGGAGGTGAGTTACTTGCCGCAGGATTCCTAGCCTCTGACTGGCTCTTGTAGCCATGGCATTTATATGGCTACTCAGTTCAGTTTCTGGTCAATGGTAGCCCTTAGGATGTTGCTAGTGGGGGATTCAGCGATGGTAATGCCATCGAATGTCAAGGGAAGATGGTTAGATTCACTCTTGCTGGAGATGGTCATTGCCTGGCACTTGTGTGGCACAAATGTTACTTGCCAGTTATCAGCCCAAGCCTGGATATTGTCCAGGTCTTGCTGCATTTGTACACGGACTGCTTCAGTATCTGAGGAGTTGCAAATAGTGCTGAACATTATGCAATCATCAGCAAACACCACTTTTGACCTTATGAATGAAGGAAGGTCAGAGATGAAGCAGCTGAAGATGGTTGGGCCTAGGACATTACCCTGAGGAACTCCTGCAGTGATGTCCTGGAGCTGAGATGATTGGCCTCCAACAACCACAACCACCTTCTTTTGGGCGAGGTATGACTCCAACCAGTGGAGAGTTTTCCCCCTGATTCCCATTGACTCCAGTTTTGCTTGGGCTCCTTGATGCCATACTTGGTCAAATGCTGCCTTCATGTCAAGGGCAGTCGCTCTCACCTCACCTCTTGAGTTTAGCATTTTTGTCCAAGTTTGAAACAAGGCTGTAATGAGGTCAGGAGCTGAGTGACCCTGATGGAACCCAAACTGAGCGTCACTGAGCAGGTCATTGCGAAGCAAGTGCCGCTTGATAATACTGTTGATGACACCTTCCATCACTTTACTGATGAACGAGAGTAGACTGATGGGGCAGTAATTGACTGGGTTGGACTTGTCCTGCTTTTTGTGTACAGGGCATACCTGGGCAATTTTCCACATTGTCGGGTAGATGCCAGTGTTGTAGCTGTACTGGAACAGGTTGGCTAGGGGTGCAGCAGGTTCTGGAGCACAGGTCTTCAGTACTATTGCTGGAATGTTGTCAGAACCCATAGCCTTTGCAGTATCCAATGCCTTCAGTTGTTTTTTGATATCACGTGGAGTGAATCGAATTGGCTGAAGTCTGGCATCTGTGATTCTGGGGACGTAAGGAGGAGGTTGAGATGAATCATCCACTTGGCACTTCTGGCTGAAGATTGTTGCAAATGCTTCAGCCTTATCTTTTGCACTGATGTGCTGGGCTCCCCCATCATTGAGGATGGGGATATTTGTGAAGCCACCTCCTCCAGTTAGTTGTTTAATTGTCCACCACAATTCACGACTGGATGTGGCAGGACTGCAGAGCTGAGAACTGATCCGTTGGTTGTGGGATCGCTTTGCTCTGTCTATTGCATGCTGTTATGCTGTTTGTCACACAAGTAGTCCTGGGTTGTAGCTTCACCAGGTTGATTCCTCATTTTGAGGTATGCCTGGTGCTCTTCCTGGCATACCCTTCTACATTCTTCATTGTTCCAGGGTTATCCCCAGGCTTGATGGTAATGGTAGAGTGGGGGATATGCTGGGTCATGAGGTTACAGATTGTGGTTGAGTACAGTTCTGCTGCTGCTGATGGCCCACAGTGCCTCATGGATGCCCAGTTTTGCATTGCGAGATCTGTTCGAATTCTATCCCATTTAGCACGGTGGTATTGCCACAGAACACGATGGAAGATATCCTCAATGTGAAAACAGAACTTCATCTCCACAAGGACTGTGCAGTGGTCACTCCTACCAATACTGTCATGGAAAGATGCATCTGTGACAGGCAGATTGGTGAGGACAAGGTCAAGTATGCTTTTCCCTCTTGTTGTTTCCCTCACTACCTGCTGCAGACCCAGTCTAGTAGCAATGTCCTTTCGTTACTCGGCCGGCTTGGTCAGTAGTGGTGCTACTGAGCCACTCTTGGTGATGGACACAGAGTACATTCTGTGCCCTTGCCACGCTCAGTGCTTCCTCCAAGTGGTGTTCACATGGAGGAGTATTGATTCATCAGCTGGTGGGGGGGCGGGGCGGAAGGAGGTTTCCTTGCCCATGTTTGACCTGATGCCATGAAACTTCATGGGGTCTGGAATCGATACTGAGGACTCCCAGGGCAACTCCCTCCCGACTGTATACAACAGTGCAGCCACCTCTGCTGGTTCTGTCCTGCTGGTGGGACAGGACATACCCAGGGATGGCAATGGCGGTATCTGGGACATTGTCTGCAAGGTATGATTCCATGAATATGACTATGTCAGGCTGTTGCTTGACTAGTCTGTGGGACAGCTCTCCCAACTTTAGCACAAGGCCCCAGATGTTAGTAACGAGGACTTTGCAGGGGCGATTGGGCTGGGTTTCCCATTGGCATAACTGGTGCCGAGGTCAATGCCAGGTGGTCCATCTGGTTTCATTCTTTATTGACTTTGTAGCGGTTTGATACAACTGGGTGGTGTGCGCGGCCATTTCAGAGGGCAGTTTAAAGTCAGCCACATTGCTGTTTGTCTGGAGTGACATGTAGGCCAGACAGGTAAGGACAGCATATTTCTTTCCCTAAAGGGCATTAGTGAACTAGATGGGTTTTTACAATAATTGACATTGGTTTCGTGGCCATCATTACACTAGCTGAAATAGTGAAATAGAGGGACAAACGGACAGACAGGACTGAGTTTTCCTGGTTGGTTTGTGAACTCAACATTAGTTTCAATTCGGCGTCGGTAACCCGGAAGTGGCCATGACATGGCGTCGATCATGATCTTCCCAGTGGTGGACAATTAAAAAGGCGCCCCAGGAGCCCTGATTGGATGTCATGCGGACCATGGAAGAGGGAGGACCATTAGGAGGGCCCACAGCGATGTCTGGCTGGAAGCCCCACCAGGAGAGTTGGGCGCTGCTGACACAGGTAGGAGAATGCGAGGGTGCCACAAAATGGAGGCGCTCTCTGCAGCAATGGTTGACATGTCTTAGGATTATTTAGACATGTTTTTCATAGAAAATGTCTAGATATGAGTTACTTTAAAATATGTTCTGAGCTGAAGCTTGCTTGACTGTTTAAATTCACAGGACTATTGTGGGCTGTGAATCCAAAGACAGATGAAAGGTGGTTAGCATGTTTAGTGGAAGTAGTTTTTTTTTCCTTACAGCCCACACACTAAGCAAGTTAGTGGTTTGTTTCCATTAGGGATAATTGTGTTGGGAGGGTTTTCATCTCTTGATGCTTGTAAACTGTCAGAAATAAAGCAGAATTTCAACCACATAAAAAGTCAATCTAGACTTTGGAAATGGATTTGCACAGACAGAGAAGCAGTGCAATACTGCAGGAAGGTTGAAAAGATAAGAGACTGAAAGAGGTGTGATTCTGACCTGGGCTGTACAACAGAATGCAGAGATATTATTTTGTTTAAATTAAGTAAAATAGCTCATCATCAATATACGAGTACAAGTTCTACCAATTGAACTCACTGTGCAGAATTTTAACTGCTGGGGGCATGGGGAGGGAGGGGGGGTGAGGGGGGAGATGGTGGGGGTGGTCGTGGGTGGCGGGTTCGAGTGCGGGCTGTGGGTTAAATACAACATGATCCTGCCCACTTCTGGGTTTAACCCAAATGGGTTTGCAGGCATACAGGAAACCCCTTTGAAGCTGTCAGGTACAAATTAAAATATTTAAATCCCAAATTACCTCAAGATTTAACCCAGATTTCTGGCTTTAACAGCCAGTGCATGTACTTCTCGAGCTGTATTGAACTCACCAGGGTCAGCCAGGCAAGTGCACAGCGGCCAGTGCTTCTTCAGTGAAATTGACAAGCTGGGAAGCCTTTGAAGAGTGAAATTGAATAGCTGCAGCCATGCTTAGGTGAGAGGATGCTGCTCCCAGCATTTCTCTTTCACTTCAAGACAGGGGATTTCCAACTGCAGCATGGGAGCAGCTTATGCAGCTCTACCATGTACCTCTGATGAGGAACAAGTGGAGCAGCATCAGCAACATCAACAGCACCAGGACCAGCAGTAGCAGCAAGAACAGCACGAGCACCATCTGCCTTCTCCTCAGCCACATGCTACTCCACAGGACACAGAGATTCAGCTTGGAGATGAGACCCCCAACACAGGGTCTACAGGCAGAGGATCAGCTCTCTCGAGCACCAGTGCCTCAGGAGGTTCAGGATTTCATGGCAGGGGGTTGCTAATATTTGCAGCATCCTAGAACAATACTTCCTTCCCAGTGGGCATGCATTGTCAGTGATCATCAAGGTAGCTATCACAGGAGGGCCTCCTTACCACTGACCCCAACCCAACCCCGGTTCTCTGCCTCTCCCTGGAATTCTGCACCTCTCCTGCAATGAGAGAAAGCAAGAGAGTTGTGTGCATGAGAAATGGATTGTGTGGAGAAGAGGAAGGACACCATTGTGGAGGGTGACGGTGAGGTATGGGTGTGAGATGGGACAAAGTTGAGATTGTGAGTGTTGGCCATTCAGGTCGGGCTGTGAGGAGGTACCTTGAGAGACAGGAATGAATGCAGCTGCAAGGTGTGTTGGTTGAGGAATATTGAGGAGGAGAATGCTGCAAAAGTCAGAGTATGGGGGTTAGCACCTGAAAGTGTTATGCCACTCACCTTCCCTGTCCTCCTGAGATCTTGCAGCCCTGTCTCCAGGTTCAAGGGATCACACTCCTGCTGTTGACTTCCTCAGCCACTTCCATCCATGTCTGCTTGGTTACAGAGACTGGCCTCTTCCTCCTGTCCTTGGCAAACATCACCTCACTTCAGTCCCTCCATCCTGCAGCAGGACCTCCAGGTAAGAGTCAGAGACCTGGAGGGCAGCCTTCCTAGGTCTCCTTTCCATTCCTGTGGTTGCTGAAGCCTGAGGAATCAATGCGCAGTTCAGCTATTCTGACCCTTTAACTAGAAATCCTTACTTTGACAGATGCAGTGCATCATCCCACCTGCCGCATGTAATTAGTCGGGAAATCCAGGAAGTGGGATGCTAATGCCTCGATGAGTTAAAGAGCCATGGCAAAGCCCACTTCATTTACAAACAGGTTCCTGACCCAGTATCCCCAGCATCCCCGCACCCCACCTACTCTCCTGCCAACTCCATGTGGATCAGTTAAGATTCTGCCCAGTGACTCTGATCAAATCTATTGCTCTGAACATTTCATTAAACTGGAACAAAGCAACTTCATAACAAACTCCATCTCATCTAGTGTTAACTCTTTTAACACCAACAAAAAGATGGAGCTCAGACCACTTATGGGAATGACTGATGGCATTGAACCCAAGAAGGTACCAACAACATATCTGAATGTGTAATTCATATGCTAATTTAATTTCATTTTCTGAATGAACATTTTTTTGTAAATGAACAAAGTTTCTCTGAGTAAACAGCTAGGAAGAAAACACAGGGGACAGGAGCAGATGGAAACTGGTTGTGGGGAAAGTGGTTGGAGGTTTAAGGATGAAGTGGGTACCAGCAGAGCAAGGGGAAGGAATTGAGTGGATAGTTCAAAGAGGAAGAGGAAGGGGAATGGGAAGTAGGAAGGTGAAGAGTGCTAAGGGCTGCAGTTAAATGCAAGTAATTGGAGAGGGAATGGGAAAAGGAGCTGCTGAGGGCCACATTTTCTAAGAAACCTCCATTCCAAATGTAACTTGCAGCCTTTGGTGGCATCTTTCCTCGTCACACATGTATCGACTGCCATCTCCCAACCAAAGTGATGAAAAAGGCAGAGGGAAGCCAATGAAGACTGACAGAGAAGCAACGAGAAAAGTTAAGAAACAGCAGAGAGAAGAAAGTGACAGCAACATAAAGACAACAGAGCAGAATGAGAGAGTAACCGTATTTTCTGACTGACATGTACAATGCCATGGGAGCTGTACTAGTAATAAATCATTTTAATTATACACAAAGAAACATTTGAGATAAATATCATGAATCTGCTGTATAGTTAGTAATTCATAGGTCCACAGTGAATGATGTCTGAAATTATGAAGATTATTTTTCACAAATCTATATTCGTGTTGCCACTGAAATTCTAACAATAGTCAAGCTTTTGTTTTCTCATTGCTGTAGGATGAATGAGAACTCACTCTGAAAGCTCACAGCAGTGAGAAATCACCTCACACTAATTGAAAAAACACCATAGTGGCCAAGCTTTGATTTACCATTACCATCTAACAGGAATCATAAAACACAGAGCATTTGTCTTACCCCTCAATCATTATCCCTTGTAGCACTTTGACATTTTCCTGCAGACCTTTGCAGAGTTTGCTAGCATTGTAAGCCACTTACTAACAATTTACAGTAACCGGGGCAGGGGTGGAGTAAGTCACTCTCAAAGGTATTTGATCTGAAAGGTATTACTAAATGAATTTCCACAACAGTTTCTCTTCACTCACTTCCTACTTTCACGAACTTGGAAATGCACCATTATTATCTCCATGAAATTGTATAATCTTACATGAAGATTCACATTTTAGAATATAGGGGAAAAATGCAACGTAAGTGACAATTGCAAAGATTAAGAACTGGGTCAATCTTTAGGTCTTTTATATTTCACTCCGTAATTGATAATCCTTTGATATGCTATGTATTAGCTCAGGTTTGATCCTACATTACACCAGTGTCTACATTTCAAAAGTATTTCATTGTCAGTAAAGTGCTTTGGGCCATGCTAACATATTTATGAGTTATTCAGCACTACATGAACTGCTATGCCTGTGCTGGGACGAGGGAGCAGTACCTCAGGACATGCACGATGCCAATATCATCACCCTCTATAAAAACAAAGGTGACCGCGGTGACTGCAACAACTACCGTGGAATCTCCCTGCTCAGCATAGTGGGGAAAGTCTTTGTTCGAGTCGCTCTAAACAGGCTCCAGAAGCTGGCCGAGCGCGTCTACCCTGAGGCACAATGTGGCTTTCGTGCAGAGAGATCAACCGTTGACATGCTGTTCTCCCTTCGTCAGATACAGGAGAAATGCCGTGAACAACAGATGCCCCTCTACATTGCTTTAATTGATCTCACCAAAGCCTTTGACTTCGTCAGCAGACGTGGTCTCTTCAGACTACTAGAAAAGATTGGATGCCCACCAAAGCTACTAAGTATCATCACCTCATTCCATGACAATATGAAAGGCACAATTCAACATGGTGGCTCCTCATCAGACCCCTTTCCTCTCCTGAGTGGCGTGAAACAGGGCTGTGTTCTCGCACCCACACTTTTTGGGATTTTCTTCTCCCTGCTGCTTTCACATGCGTTCAAGTCCTCTGAAGAAGGAATTTTCCTCCACACAAGATCAGGGGGCAGGTTGTTCAACCTTGCCCGTCCAAGAGCGAAGTCCAAAGTACGGAAAGTCCTTATCAGGGAACTCCTCTTTGCTGACGATGCTGCTTTAACATCTCACACTGAAGAGTGCCTGCAGAGTCTCATCGACAGGTTTGCAGCTGCCTGCAATGAATTTGGCCTAACCATCAGCCTCAAGAAAACGAACATCATGGGGCAGGACGTCAGAAATGCTCCATCCATCAATATTGTCGACCACGCTCTGGAAGTGGTTCAAGAGTTCACCTACCTAGGCTCAACTATCACCAGTAACCTGTCTCTAGATGCATAAATCAACAAGCGCATGGGAAAGGCGTCCACTGCAATGTCCAGACTGGCCAAGAGAGTGTGGGAAAATGGCGCACTGACACGGAACACAAAAGTCCGAGTGTGTCAGGCCTGTGTCCTCAGTACCTTGCTCTATGGCAGCGAGGCCTGGACAACGTATGTCAGCCAAGAGCGACGTCTCAATTCATTCCATCTTCGCTGCCTCTGGAGAATACTTGGCATCAGGTGGCAGGACCGTATCTCCAACACAGAAGTCCTCGACGCGGCCAACATCCCCAGCTTATACACCCTACTGAGTCAGCGGCGCTTGAGATGGCTTGGCCATGTGAGCCGCATGGAAGATGGCAGGATCCCCAAAGACACATTGTACAGAGAGCTCACCACTGGTATCAGACCCACCGGCTGTCCATGTCTCCGCTTTAAAGACATCTGCAAACGCGACATGAAATCCTGTGACATTGATCACAAGTCGTGGGAGTCAGTTGCCAGCGTCCGCCAGAGCTGGCGGACAGCCATAAAGGCGGGGTTAAAGTGTGGCGAGTCGAAGAGACTTAGTAGTTGGCAGGAAAAAAGACAGAGGCGCAAGGGGAGAGCCAACTGTGTAACAGCCCCGACAAACAAATTTCTCTGCAGCACCTGTGGAAGAGTCTGTCACTCTAGTATTGGCCTTTATAGCCACTCCAGGCGCTGCTTCACAAACCACTGACCACCTCCAGGCGCTTATCCATTGTCTCTCGAGATAAGGAGGCCAAAGAAGACATAGAGATTCAGTGTAAAAAATGTTTCATGTTGTTTCCAATTCGCTGAAGTATTTTAATTTTGCAGAAAAAATGGATGACAAATATGAGAATATAGACATGAGAATCAGGAGATGTTCAAGTTGGGAAAGAAAGTCATGAGACTAGTTGGACTCAAGAAGGCAGTAAAATGGTGAATCAAAGTAATGTAGCTTTGCTTGGAAAGCCCATCCTAACAATCCAACAGAAGCTTAATATAATCTATTTATCACTATCTGCTTAAATCACCAAATTAATCAATATGATTGTTTTGTGAATATCAAGTATATTAAAAGTATGAATAATGCCAGTAACAACACAAGTTATTCCCAATATCTCAAAGGAAAATGCCGTAATAAAAAGGTAAGCCTGTAATTTACTGTTAGGGCTCAGGTAATGGAACGAACTATTAAAGCTTACAGTTAGGAAGATACCTGCACAATTTTCCATCCAGGAAAACAGAAAACGTTGTGGAACACACTGACTCCAGAATTCCTATTGTGAGCTTGCGTTATGCAAAGCAGTATCCTAAAAATACTAAACTATTAATATGTACTCCAACGTTGAACATGTCATGACCATTACATTCCGTCTTTTAGATTATATGTTAAACTGAGGCTCCATCTGTCCCCTCAGGTAGATGTAGAAGGTCCCATGTCACTGTTTCTAACAAGAGCCGCAAGCTCTCCCTGGTAGCCCAGTCGATATGTATCTCTCAACCAACAGCACTTAAAAGAGGTTATCTGGTCATTATCACATTGTGCACAAATTGGCTGCCACATTTCCCACATTACATTGGTGACTGCACTCCAAAGTAATTTCATTGGGGGGTCCTGAGGGTGTGAAAGGAACAATATAAATGTTAGTCTTTCTTTTCTTTAATTAGGGATTTAATTTAATAATGCCCTTTAGAATGTTGAATATCTGAACAACTTTACTGAGCCTTTCATTTTTTTTTCTTTTTTCCAAAATATACTTTATTCATAAAAATCTGTAAAAATTACATTCCCAAACAGTTTAAAACAGCATCAAGTCAAAAAATACAAACAGTGCAAAGGTGATCAGTTTCCTTCCATACTATCATGAGTTGCCTCACAACTCTTCCATTTCATTGTCATGCCATATACATTTTTACATTTACAGCACACAAAATTTTCCTGATACAGTTCGAGGGATTTCCCATGGATCCAGCCCCTCAGTTCAGCTTGGTGGGGGGACCTTACACTATGGTCTTTCCCCATTGAGCCTTTGCTGCGGCTGCCCCAAGCTTTAGTGCGTCCCTCAGCATGTAGTCCTGGACCTTGGAATGTGCCAGTCTGCAACATTGGGTGGTGGACAACTCTTTGCGCTGGAAGACCAGCAAGTTTCGGGCAGACCAAAGGGTGTCTTTCACTGAATTGATAGTCCTCCAGCAGCAGTTGATGTTTGTCTCGGTGTGCATCCCTGGCAACAGCCCATAGAGCACAGACTCCTGTGTTACAGAGCTGCTTGGGATGAACCTCGACAAAAACCACTGCATCTCTTTCCACACCTGCTTTGCGAAGACACATTCCAGTGGGAGGTGGGCAACCGTCTCTTCCCCACCACAGCCACCGCGGGGGCATTGTGCGGAGGGGGCGAGACTTCGGGCGTGCATGAAGGATCTGACGGGGAGGGCCCTTCTCACCACCAGCCAAGCTACGTCTTGGTGCTTGTTTGAAAGTTCTGGTGATGAGGCATTCCGCCAAATGACTTTGACAGTCTGCTCGGGGAACCATCCGACAGGATCCACCGTCTCCTTTTCCCGTAGGGTCTTGAGGACGTTCCGTGCAGACCACTGCCTGATGGACCGGTGGTCAAAGGTGTTTTTCCCGCAGAAACTGCTCCACGAAGGATAGGTGGTACGGCACGGCCCAACTGCATGGAGCGTTCCGCAGCAATGTGACCAGGCCCATCCTTCGCAACACCGGGGACAGATAGAACCTCAGCACTTAGTGACACTTGGAGTTTGCGCACACGAAGGTGGTCATCAGGATGAGGGCCACGTTGGGTACATTTTTCCCGCCCTGATCCAGAGATTTGAACATCGTGTCCCTCTGGACCCGGTCCATTTTAGATCCCCAGATGAAGCAGAAAATGGCTCGGGTGACCGCCACAGCGCAGGAGTGGGGTATGGGCCAGACCTGCGCCACGTACAGCAACAACGTGAGCGCCTCGCACCTGATCACCAGGTTCTTACCCACAATGGAGAGAGATCGCTGCCCCCACATGCTCAACTTTTGTTGTACCTTGGCTACTCGCTCCTCCCAGGTTTTGGTGCGCGCCCCGGCCCTTTCGAACCATATCCCCAGCACCTTCAGGTAATCTGACCTTACAGTGAAGGGGACAAAGGATCGGTCAGCCCAGTTCCCAAAGAACATGGCCTCGCTCTTGCCGTGGTTAACTTTGGCTCCCGAGGCCAGTTCGAACTGGTCGCAGATGCTCATCAGTCTGCGCACGGACAGCAGATCTGAGCAGAAGACGGCGACGTCATCCATGTACAGGGAGGTTTTAACCTGAGTGCCTCCGCTGCCTGGGATTGTCACCCCTCTTATGCTCGCATCCTTCCTAATAGACTCAGCAAAGGGTTCAATACAGCAAACAAACAAGACCGGGGAGAGAGGACAGCCCTGTCTGACTCCAGATTTGATCGGGAAACTTTCCGATTCCCACCCGTTGATTGAGACTGCGCTACTGATGTTTGTGTAGAGCAGTTGGATCCAATTGCAGATTCCCTCCCCAAACCCCATTTTGGAAAGCACGTCCATCATGTAGGTGTGCGATATCCTGTCAAAAGCCTTCTCCTGGTCCAGGCTTATGAGGCAGGTGTCCACCCTCCTGTCCCGTACGTAGGCGATCGTATCGCTGAGTAGCGTGAGACTATCAGCGATCTTCCTGCCGGGTACAGTACAGGTCTGATCGGGGTGGATCACCAACTCCAGAGCAGACTTGACTCGACTGGCTATGACTTTGGACAGAGTCTTGTAGTCAACATTAAGCAGTGAGATGGGCCGCCAATTTCTGATTTCTGCCCTCTCCCCCTTCCGCTTGTCGATGAGGGTGATGATGCCTTTCCTCATGGATCCTGACATGCTGCCGGCCAGCAGCATACTCTCGTATACTTCCAGCAGGTCCGGGCCGACCCAGTCCCACAGGGCCGAGTACAACTTGACCGGTAAGTCGTCGCTTCCGGGAGTTTTATTCGTCTTGAAGGACTCAACGGCCTTTGTCAGCTTGTCCAGAGTTAGCGGCTTGTCCAGTCTCTCCTTTCATTCTCCAATGTAAATATTCCCATTTTCTGTCGTCTTTCCTTCTGGCCAAGCTACCTAATCCACTATTTACTTGCACTTCACTGTCATTGTCTCCAACTTCAGGAAGACCTCACTGTAGTATTGTGACCGAAATTGTACACAGTGCTTCATGTGGAGCAAGTGCAGTGCCTTGTACAAGTTCATTGGGTGCAAAATTCTGATCAGTAGCACCACTGGCAGTAGCAGTACTGAAGCTTTCTGGGAGTACACACTGTGCCGCCAGCCACTTCCGATGCAGTCTGCACCATCTTGAGAAGGGTGCTTTCAAGGGCATTCTTTGCAAGTGTCGGAACTGTGATATCTTGACATCACACAGACCTACCAGCTGATGTGATGTTCACTTTCCAAATTGGACCACGCAGGTCCATTCAACACATTTGCATGTCACTCTATAACAATCAAGCATTCAGCTGGAAGAGGTGCCCAGAGCCAGCATTATTTAAA
Source organism: Heterodontus francisci (assembly GCF_036365525.1). Lineage (NCBI taxonomy): Eukaryota > Metazoa > Chordata > Chondrichthyes > Heterodontiformes > Heterodontidae > Heterodontus > Heterodontus francisci. Next base: position 88,186,975 of record NC_090377.1, read on the forward strand.
GGGCCAGGCACCCAAATTGCAGTTAAGGTAATTTTCAAGACCTTTTGCTGTTGCAAACTAAAAGTACTCTGGAGTGCTTTTTGGAGGTGTTGTGTGTGTTCCTGGATTTGGGAGGGAGTACTATTGCTTCCTCATAGGGAGGGTAGAGGAGCAGGTGACCTGTCCACACAAAGGCTGAAACAGGTATGGGAGTTTCAGTTGCAGTGACTCTGGGTCTAATGCACAACAGGGAGATGGAGTGCAGCCTGTGGAGAAGGAAAGTTGTGCGAGATGTCTTTTGCCAACTTACAGCAGGACTCCTCCATGCTCCTTGTTCTTAACAAGAGGATGTCTAACAGGCCAGCCAATGCACCCAGATCTCAGTGTGCATGCCCATCAGGGCTCTCCTGCATGTCATTCAGTTCCTCATCTGAGTCCTCTGCAGCAGAACAAGTCTGCGGCCTCGCTTTCCTGTGAGCTGGCACATGACCATTCTTTCCCCCTGGCCTGGCTGCAGCCACTCGTGCCTGGTGACTTACCACATGCAGATCCCAACTCTGTACCTCCCTCTAAGGTATGTGCAGTGCCAGTATCAGAGCTGGTGGATGCGAGTGTCGGGTCAAGGGACAGGGCCCCTTCATCAGTGCTGTGCTGTTGCTTTCTCTCCTCCACCTTGGGCTGTTGTGGTTGGGCAGACGGCAGTTGTTGGGTGTGTGAAAGCAGAAAATCAGAAAGGGAAGATTGGTCTGAAGGTAAGGGGTGGAGTGGAAAGCAAGAGGTCCAGGGTCATACCATGCTTGTTCATCAGCAGTTTGTTCATCATGCCAGATAGCAGGATGAGGGTGAGCTGGGTGTTAAGAAGGGCAAAAGGAAGGGACGTAACGTAATCCTCAATGTTCTCAGCAATGTCGAATGACACAGACTCTGTCACAGCCGACCCCCTGATGTCAAGAACCATCTCCTCCACAGGGCTCAGAAGATGCAGGTGTCCTTGTACCCCACCAGCTCCACTCTACCCCCTTCTGTTGTGTGTCTGTTCTTTTTCTGCAAAAGAAAGGGAAGAAATTTAGTGGTTGTGTGGCAGTGTGTTTGGGTGATGTGTGCCTGGCATTGCTGAATATCTGGAGGTATGTTCAGGCGGTTAGATGTGGGTGTGAGACTGGCAGCATTGATTAATATGTAAGGGTTAGGTGGAGTATTTGGATGTTAGGTATGTCATGTGTGCCAGCTGGGTGATTGAAGGGGTGGGGTGCATTGAGCAGCATAAGAGGCTGGTGCTGTGGTGGGTAGATGTCATGTGAAGATGCATTCACTGACCCTGCGGTCATTAGACTTCTTGTGGCATTGCTGCCAGGTCCTCAGGTCCAGACGCTGGAAGTTTATCTCCCTGGCTACCTGCTCCCAATACCTTCTGAGGCTGGTCCTTGAGGGCCTCCTGCAGAACCATGGCATCTCTCCTCCTGTTCAACTCCATTATTAAGAGTACCAGTGCTTCATCTGTGACCCTGGAGCCCTCTGTCTGCCTGGGTCTTCAATTTTCCTTTAGAATTTCAGAATTAGCATTCAGCAGCAGCCTCGACTAATTCAGTGCAGCTTCCCTTTTAGAGGGACAGACTGCCTTTAAGAACAGAAGGCTGGCTGCATCACATGCTATCTGTGAACACTTCTCAGGACCATAATGAACACAGAGGCAGCCAACACTCAGCCCTATGCTACAATCATGGAACTATGCTGCCTACAGCCACCAGAACTGGCATGAGCAGGTTGTGAATCTTGACTCTTGCACCCAAATATGGGCAATTTTTAGCCCATTATCCTAAGATCTTATTTAGTTTCAGTGAGCTATCCACTCTTCTATATTATGTCGTAATATGTTTTATCTTATTATTTCCACAACTTATTCCCCTTTCCCAGTCTCATTACTTTTGAGTTATCCACATTAACTGTCTGCTACTTGTCAATCCAAATTCCCAAATGACCCAAATCCCTCTTAATTTACACTCCTGACATCCTCCACCACTCCAGATTGGTATCACAGCCAAATTGAACAGCTTTGTTTCTGCCCCATTTCCAAAGCATTTATCTACATTATGAAACAAAAGTAATGACCTGAGTATTGTCCCCAAAACACCCTACTGGTCACCTCCTTCCATGTTGATGCAGGTCCATGTACTTCTATTCTTTACTTCATCTGATTCTGCCAATATCTTCATTAGTCACTCAGGCAACATCCTTCCTCCCTTCCGTGCAATGCATACCTTCTAACCACTGTAACAAAACCATTAATAAAATCTAAATGTATATTATGCACTGAGCCTTGCCAGGTTTGCCAAACAATGACTTACCTCCTATAAAGTTATGGTGACTCTTTCTTCTTATTTCATAATTTATCGGTACTTCTTCATGGCTTCTTGCAGGATTCCCCCTAATTCTTTATCTTTTAAAGATCTCAGGTTCATTGGAGAGTAGTTCAGAGGTTTTCTTTATACACCTTTCCAATAAACTCGTGCTATGTTCACCCTTCTCTAATCCTTGGGTAACATTCTTATTTCCTGTGATTCTCTGACAATACCGACCAGGATGTGATTAATTTCATTAGCTGCTTCCATCGCAAGTTGACCTTCTCCAGTCAGCGGATACCACTCCTATTTCCAATGATTCCTTAAAGACCTTGCCAGGATGTGATCAGATTCACTAGTTGCTTCCTTGATTACCTTAATGTGCTTGCAGGTGCCTTGTCCTCTTTCAGTGTCCCCACCTATCTGTCACCTCCATATTTGTAAATTATTTTACTTTTTATTGTTCCTTATCTTGCCCTGGAAATTCAACTTCTGTGTTGATAAATAATGCTCATGAATACGACATAAATAATTCACTTATGATATTTGTCATCTTCAATATTTTGTAAATCTTGGAATCTTTCAGGGAAATATTTGTTTTCTCAAATGCCAGGTTGTTTGGAATATATTTACAAATGTCTTTTATATTGTGCTTTATAGTTCTAAGAACTTAATCTTGTTTTTCTACTTTAAATATCCTGATTACTTCCTTAATCACACATACCTTTCAACTCTGTTCTCAATTCCTAGATTTATACTGGAAGAAAGTGTTTTTTGTGCCCTTCTGTAATGCTTTCCCGTTGCCTACTTCTATTGCATTCTTTCCTATTGACTTATGATGCCTAGACATTCCTAACAAGCATTCCTGAGAGTGTTCACTGTTTCCTCTGTAATGCTGTTTCACAGGTCGAGTCCACTTAGTTCCCTTCTTAGCCTCTCATAACCCATTTCCCGAAGGTTGGGAATTTCTGTTTCATCCTTTCTCTATTGTAAAGCTTGAATTGATACACAACCATATTGTGGTTGGTGTTTCCAAGGTGCTCTCTAATTATAAGGTCCTTTAACACCACTAGATTGTTAGCCAGGATCAGGTGCAGTATTCCAGCACCATCAGCCCCTTCACATCTCTGTTTAAGTTTCTTAACTATTTGAGTTATACAGCGCATCAGCATCATGCCCAGTACACATTTTGACTCCCTTTGCTCCCATTATAGTCCTCCCAACTTGTCCCTGGTAAGATGAAGTCACCCACAGTTCCTCACATGCTTTCATTTAGCATCACATTGTGACAGATCTGCCTATCTGAATCTGACTCAGATTATCCAATGCCTCAGCAGCTGCTCTGCTTACAACCATGACGTTAGAAAGCACAGACTATGATAAATTGCTTGAAAAAAATCCTTTTTTCCCTTTATTATTCTTGTTTTAATTCATGTCAGGCAACCCCCCCCCACCCCCCAACTCCACCTGCCAAGACTGAGGCACACATTATTTCGCCACATGAACAAAAACTTTACATTGCATGCCCTGACTGGAAGGACATTTGCATAGTACCAGACAATATTGAAACAATGGGGACCCCAGCAGTTGCTTGCCGAATACACAGAAGTGGTCAAACTAGTTTTAGTCACATGACCAGCTGGCTGGAGTTTTGAATTTGAACTTCCAACAAAGGACTGGAACTCAGAACGCCATGTGCTCATGGACTGAGAACATCTCCTCTCCTGTCAGCCTGCCTTCATTTCTTCCCACGGAACTGAATCTTGTGAAAACATGTGAAATGCAAGGAGAGAAAGGTTTCCTATGTGAACAAGGTTTTAAGTAGACTACTGGGCCCTAACGAAATGCAAGACCATATCTTCAATCAAGGATTACAGCGAGCTCGAGAAACAGTAACCAGATATTGCCTCAAACTGTGCTACTTATCTTTTCTTCTGCTCTTTTCTGTCCCTATCTGCATGTTTATATCGCATGTGATGCTAGCGTTGGTGCATTGTCTATCCATAGGTGTGAACCGTATTAGAATTTAAGTTTAAGGTTTAATAAATTTCATCCTTCTTCTTTAAATCAAAGAAAGCCTGTTTGTGCTCATTTCTTTGCCTTTATTTTATTTTTATTTTTATTTAGAGATACAGCACTGAAACAGGCCCTTCGGCCCACCGAGTCTGTGCCGACCATCAACCACCCATTTATACTAATCCTACACTAATTCCATATTCCTACCACATCCCCACCTGTCCCTATATTTCCCTACCACCTACCTATACTAGGGGCAATTTATAATGGCCAATTTACCTATCAACCTGCAAGTCTTTGGCATGTGGGAGGAAACCGGAGCACCCGGAGGAAACCCACGCAGACACAGGGAGAACTTGCAAACTCCACACAGGCAGTACCCAGAATTGAACCCGGGTCGCTGGAGCTGTGAGGCTGCGGTGCTAACCACTGCGCCACTGTGCTGCCCTTATAATTGAAAAGTTGTGAACAAGGATTCACAAAGGGGGAACTCAAAACACAGTGTGTTTAACATTCAACCCTGTTACAATAAGACCGGGTAAAGACAGCAAAATACCCCTGGACACATTGCACACCTGGTCATAACAGAAATTGGATGCTAGCATCCAGATTGTTACCCACAGACGAACGAGTGAAAATTGAAGTGGGAAGCCAAATTGTTCCCAATCAAAAAGAGCAAATCAATACAGGTTTTCTTGTGGTTGTGTGTGATTGTATACTAACATACATGCAACTGAAGTGAGTAGCTCTCCAAGCCAGGGTGAGGTAACTCGGGATAAGTTAAAAGCACTGTCTATGGAGGAATTGAGAAAAATGGCTGTGCAGTGTGGGATCACTGTACATGGCAAGGCTAGGAAGTCTGAACTCCTAAGGCTAATGGCCAACCATTTTTCTCTTGAATCTGAAGAAGCAGAAGCAGTGTTAGAAGCAGACCCAGACAGGGTATCGCTAGCAAAGATACAATTGGAACAAAATAATCTTGAATTAGAAGACAACGAAAGAGAAAGAGAGAGACAGGAAAAAGAGAGAGAGGCAGGAGGAGGAGAAAGAGAGGGCCTTCCAAATGGAACGTGAAGCAAATGAAAGGCCAGAAGAGAAAGAGAGAAAGACAGGAGAAGGAAAAAGAGAGAGGAGAGAGAGAGAGAAAGAATATTCCGGAAAGAATGTGAAGATCGAGAGTTGAAGCAGCTTGAGTTAGCTAGGGAGCGACAGAGTAACTCTCGTGAAAGCATGGCCAGTATGGAGGATCAGAATTCAGGACTGGGTACAAGATTGCTAAAACTCGCCCAGTTATTTCCAAAAGTCAATGAGGAAGATGTGAAAGCATTTTTCATGTCCTTCAAGGCAGCTAAAATAGCCAGCTGAGACCCGGTCTCTTTTACTGCAAAGCAAACGAACTGGAAAAGCCCATGAGTTCTATCCCTTGCTGCCAGATGAGAGTTCATCAAACTATGAACTGACCAAAAATGCTATCCTCGGGGCATATGAATTAGTACCTGAAGCTTACCGCCAAAGTTTAGAACCCTCAAAAAACAAGCCAATCAAACTTATCCGGAGTTTGAAAGAAGTAAGCAACTGGCTTTTGACCAGTAGTTGAGGGCTTTAAAAATACAACACAGCTATGCGACTCTCAGAGAGGAAATCCTGTTAGAGGAATTTAAAAACTCTCTCCCATTCCCAATAAAAACTCATGCCGAGGAGCAGCAGGTTCAGGGAGACCAGCAAGCGGCCGTTCTGGCCAATGAGTTTGCTTTAATTTATAATTCAGTTTCCCAGAGGAGAACCTTTCCTAACACCCCCACAAATCCGAAAAGGACAAAAGCTGAGAAGGTGATCGAAGCCTAGGTAGTTCTGGAAGAGAAAGGAAAGCAAGAGACACAGGGGGCCCTCCTCCAGCCAAAAAGGAAAGTGCTATGAGCAAGAGTGAGACCCGGAGACCTGTGTGCTTCCATTGTAACAAGGCAGGGAATTTAAAAGCTTACTGCTAGAAACTAAAGGGGAAACCGATAGCGTTAATCAGGGCACACCCACTCAGTGAAGATGAGGGCCTGATGGAAAACACAGAACGGACTGTGGCTTTGACTGCAGTAAAGGTGCTACCCAGGAAGCTTACTAGAGCCAGTGCAGGAAAATTTAATAGGATTCCTGAAGGTTATCAGGGTTTTGTATCTGAAGGGAAAGTAACTCCATATCCCTCAAGTGGGGCAAGCAAGCCCATAGTGATTCTCAGGGATACAAGGGCCACCAGATCCCTTTTACTGAGAAAAGGCCTGACCTTTCCCCCAGAGAGTGCAGTGAATATCAGAATGATGGTGAATGGTATTGGAGGCCAGTGCATGCCTGTACCTGTACACCAGGTGCACCTGGAGTGCGACCTAGTTTCAGGACCGGTGACTGTAGGGATTGTCCCTAGTTTGCCTGTGGACGGGGTTAACCTGCTCCTAGGTAATGATCTGGCAGGGGTGAAGATGGTAGCCCCGCCAGTAGTGAAAGAAAGACCACAGGTGGTCAGAGAGACAGAGCGGTGGCAGGAGATGGTCTTCTGCAGAGTCCCTGAATGTGTTGTGGGTCAGGCCATGATCAAATCAGCTCCCCCAGAGGAGACTGCATTGACACTGCAGGCAAATGACCATGAGGTCTGCCTGTCCGAGACTTTCTTTGGAAAGTTAGGAGACCCACGGAATGAATTAAATGGATTTTCCCTTGCTGAGGCTCAGCGAGATGACCCAGTATTGCGAGAGTTAGCAGCTGCCCAGTCTGAAAGTGAAGCAGAGGGAGAATGAGGCACTGATGAGGAAATGGAGTTCTCCTCATGGACCTGAGGGCAGAGCGGACACTAGTTCACCAGTTAGTGGTGTCACAGAGGTACCTCGGAGAAATATTAAGAAAGGCCCACGAGAATACAGTGGCCGTACATGCCGGTATACAAAAGACCAAAAGCCACATAAGACAGCAGTTTGACTGGCCAAAACTCCACAAGGATGTGGTGGAGTACTGCAGGAGTTGCCACATGTGCCTGGTTGAGCAGAAACCCCAACCTACAGTGAAACCTGCAGCCCTACGTCCTGTACCGGTGTTAGGAGGACCCTCCAGCAGAGGGCTGGTGAACTGTAAGGGACCCCCGCTGAGAACTAAGGGGGACAGGCTGGCACATGGCTAGCAAAAGTTTAGAAAGAGAAGGGGAAAAAGTGACCCAGAGGGCAGGTTAAAGGAAGTCCGGGAAGAATCCCGGGTGAAAACCCCTACTGTCTGGTCAACCAACCCCGGAAAATGTGAAATGTTAAACCCCACATCGTCCTACATAAATACAGACTCTTGAAGCACCCCACCAGGATTGATAACTGCGTTTACAGGAACATGCAGAGACAGAGAGACCTCTAGGGGGCACGAAACCGTGAGGGTGATGCCTCACCTAGTTGAAGTGTCACAGGAGAATGCAGTTAAGACTGTGCAAATACCTGCAAATAGGAGTGTCTCAGAGAACAAAGGGGAGAGTAACAGAGACTCCTCCATCTCAGTCTGAGGAAAGGGGAACCACCCATCCCCTGAAGCCAAAAGTCTTTGCATGAATCAGGGAGTTCAGGATAGACATGCCCCCTACTTACTCTCTTGAGGAAAAAAAGGGGGAAATTAAAGCTGCCCTCGCACCCAGATCAGACCATTTTTAATGAGCTTCAAGATTGGTGAATGAATGGAAATGAATGAGAGGAATGCCTGGTTTCTTTCTATATCTTATATTTATCTCAAACTCTAGAATGAAATGTGCCATTTTCTTCAAATCGCATTTCATTCCCATGGGTGTGGAGGTGTCAGGCAAATTCCCCACCTGCCAAGACTGAGGCAGACATTACTTCGCCACATGAACAAAAACTTAACATTGCAAGCCCTAACTGCATAGTACCAGACAATGTTGAAACAATGGGGACCTCAGCAGTTGCTTCCAGAATACACAAAAGTGGTCAAACCAGTTTTAGTCACATGACCAGCTGGCTGGAGTTTTAAATTTGAACTTCCAACAGAGGATTGGACCTCAGAATGCCATGTGCTCCTGGGCTGAGGATATCTCCTCTCCTGTCAGCCTGCCTTCATCTCTTCGCATGGAACTGAATCTTGTGAAAACACATGAAATGCCAAGAGAGAAAGGTTTCCTATGTGAATAAGGTTTTAAGTAGACTACTGGGCCCCAATGAAACGCAAGATCATATCTTCAATGAAGGACTACAGCGAGCTCGAGAAACAGTAACCAAATATTTCGTCAAACTGTGCTACTTATCTTTTCTTCTGCTCTTTTCTGTCCCTACTGCATGTTTATACCATGTGTGCATGCACGCATGGGCGCGTCATATATCTGTAGGCATGAACTGTATTAGAGTTTAAGTTTAAGGTTTAATAAATTTCATTTTTCTTTCTTAAACCAAAGAAAGCCTGTTTGTGCTCATTTCTTTGCCTTATAATTGAAAAGTTGTAAACAAGGATTCACAAAGGGGGAGCTCAAAACACAGTGTGTTTAACATTAAACCCTGTTACAACAAGACCAGGTAAAGATAGCAAAAGACCCCTAGACACATTGCACACCTGGTCGTAACATTGGTTTCTTTTTAAAAGTTATTTTATAATTTTTTATGTTGCTTTTCTTCCTCGTTTCCTGTTTTTGTTTGCATTCATTCTGACATTTTTAATGTTTGACCAATTATCTGAATCTGGTATTTATCTAACTCCAATTTCTTTCTTTCGTGATTTGCTAACTTCTACACAGTGTGATCTTTGTCTCCCTCTCTCTGATTTATTCTGTCTTTTCATAGTATTACCTTTCGTTTCCTTTCACCGTGCATCATAGCAAAAATTATAACCACCAACAGTCAGTGTACATGTTTTACACATGTGCAGGCTATCCAGAAAATTAATTCTCTCCAGTTCCATCAAATGTTCTTTTTTTTCACCCAAATTTCACCAGTTCCCCTTCAGATATCCAGAATTCAATTTCTACTGTCAAAAAATAGGAAAGGTGAAAAGGCACCAGTGAAAAAATTGAGCAGTCAATCAAATACTGCAGTTTTTTATAACATGTTAGTATCAGTCATGTACCATCCATTAAATAGATAAGCGAACAGTTCCATAACTGAAAATCCAATAGACACAACATTTTCTAAATTCTAGTACAATATTTTGGACTGTAGGTCCTGAAGAATGTACCAATCATAACAGGAAAATTAACATAATCATGTTGTCACTGTTTTACCAAATTATTTGTCTTTAAAAAATTCTGTTTGATTAAAACAATGCACTGAAATGTTCTACAATATTCTACCTGGCTGATTGGAAAAGGTACAGCATTTGAATTAATCATGGATCTCCATTAACTGTAACTACAATAGAAGGTTATGTTAATAGGGTTAGATGAAGGAGAGTTGTGTGGAGCATAAACACCAACATGGACCAGTTGGGACAAATGGCCAATTTCTGTAATGTATATTCTATGTAGTTCTATGTAGTAGACTGTTATGAGTTCCTCACTATTAGAAAATCAAAAGTAAATTACATATGGTAAGTATAAGGTACTCTCCCGTATTTAAGGAAAGATAGTGCGCTAATTTTACCAGCCATCTGGGGACAGGCTGGGAAGTCGGTTGGCAGGGAGGGAATAGACCGTAAAATGGCGAGGGAAGACAGAGGGTTGCAGTCCCCGTCATCTTCCCACTTCCATGACGCTTTACCAGCAACAGGGAAGGTGGAGGATGGCTCTCCCATCCAGAGGCCAATTGAGCCACTTAACTGGCTAATTAAGGGCTTCTTCCCACATTACTGGCATTTTGTCAGTGGTGGATGGGCCCTCCGCTGTGTGGGGAGACTCATGATGGGGGGGCTTCCTATTTGGCCACTCAGTGGCCCACAGAGGGGCCCCCAAGTGGCAATGGCCGGCCCCACGGCAACGACCCCACCCTCACCAAAACACCCCCCCCACAACCCCTCGCCAGGGTATGTCTGATTGGCTGCACACCCTCAGACCCCACTTACCTGGTTAGGAGGGCGGCCTGCTTCCATGGTGTTCTCTCTTCCCAGTAGTGGCCACTGCTCCCGTACTTTAAAGGATGGGAGCCCCGATGGTAACTTATTAGTTGCCAGACGGCTGAAATGTGTGGCTGGGAGTCTCAAAAACGACTGAGGCGGGGATGCCCCCGGACTTTGGGCCCGTCGTCAGGGCCCCCACCTTGCCAATAAAATTCCAGCCAAGGAGACTGATGTCAAAGTATATATTCTGCCTCTACTGATAAATAACAAGCTTGATAAGACTTGGGAAATAAATTCTATCCTTTCAGGTGTAGAAGAATGATAGAAGCAATGAGGTAAATGAGAAAACTAAGAAATAGATACATTCAAGTGGTTTCCATTACAGAACTAGACAGAAATCCAGAATCAAACTATATCAACACCCATAGAAAAAAAAAACTTTTAGTTATTTTATTTCAATCAATTTTTGAAGAATGTAATTTCAGAACTCCCTAAACCCAGGAAAGCATTAAATTCTAGAGCAGAAAGGACATTTTTTTTGCTAACTGCAATTCTATCACATAAAAATCATTCAAGGGTTATGTAAGAATGTGGGATTATTATAATTGATTTTAAATAGTAAGATCTGATTTTCAACTGCAAGCAGAAGAGCTTTGAGAATTTTCCAAAGTTTCTTATTAGCTCCAAGGTTTTCAATGAATAACTTTGATTTTTCTCATAATACTAGGACAGTTGCTTGTTTCCCATAAAGGTCTCAAAGTTCACAAGTACCATAATCAATTTTTGTACTAGGTATGCATAAAATCATGCTGACAAATTAGTGCTAAAATGTAATTCAATATCTTTGGCAATGTAGTAGTTTAGTTTACTGCTAATCAATGGTGGAAGATTTTAATCACTGTTGTTTTTCAAGAAAAAAGCAAGAATCCAAGTTGTCCTGTTCATTGGTACAAATTATGTCAGCATCTGTTAGAAATAATGGACTAGTAACAAATTGAAAGAACCATTTGTGCTATTGACTGTGCTATAGCATATCTGTGTTATCAAGATTAAAGTCATCAAGCATGATTACATTTTCAGGAGTAATACTTGTCAATCACCTGATTCCTTAATAGGTAACCAATTCTTCAATTTTTTCCCCCATTTTATGTCATGATATCCGTCACCTACTGCATAAGGACCTACAGCCATGTTCTTCACCCATACTGCACTCTCTCTGTGGCTATGAAGAAGACCACTGCACTCAACTATTATGGTAGAGGATTATTTCAGGCAGTCGCAGTCGATTTGTCAAGTGACTGACTTACTTTAGAGGAGAGCTAGGCAATTTATTACCCACGGTATCACAGTAAGGTTCCCCAGCTCCATCCTCATAGTTGATGTTTTTTTTACAATCTATTATTTTGTTTTTTTGCACTATCTCTTCCTCTCTCAATCATTGTCTTTAACCTTACATTGCGATCTCCGCTCCCTAGATGTTCTCCCATTTTTATATTGTGATCGCTATGCCCAAGTTATTTTCCAACACTTACTTCTGAAGCATTTAAGTAAAGACTTGAATGGAGGTATTAAAAGATAATTCAAAGGATGACCTTAGCCAAGTTATTAAGCAATTTCTAAAAATATTATTATATTGTTTAAGGTTTAGTTTGGGTATTAAAGGCTAAAAATCCATTGGCAAATCACAATGTGCCCGTGCCGTTCCTGATGAGGCAGGCAGCACACAAACTTTGTGCTGCATCCTCATTTAAATGATTGCACTGTTGAGCCAAGTGGGGCCCACCCTGTTAGCAGGCTGAGTGCTCAGCAGGGGGCCCAGTAACATGTGCTGATAGTACATGATACAGCTAGCCTGCTCCACTTAAAGACAGCCTGTTGTTCCTAGAGGGGATCTGCACTCAGTAAAAGGAAGCTCTGCTGAAAGCTTATATGGACACTGGTTGCAAGTAGGAGCTGCACAAATGGTGCGCCAGGGAAGACAGTGGATTCCTAGCTTCATGGATATGGCACTGGAGGCCATAGTGGTGGACATCAACAGCAGGAGAGAGATCATATTTCTATGGGGGAGAGAGGAGGTGTAGCACTAGCTTTCTGGCCATTTTTATGAATCATATTTTAAATCCAAAACCCCAATAAAGAACTGTACTGCTTGGCAAGCTTGTGGAGGTGGCTTAGGGAACAGGATTGACAGGCAGAAGTTTCAAGCCAGGCTAACCTGACTCAAGTGCATTCATATGCAAACAGATATTTCACACTGACAGGCTGGGTGGAAGGGAACCCAGGTCGATTGACGTCACCACCATCTAACATGATTACTGGGAAGAATACCCCGAGAGGTAACTCAATAAAGCACGGTCACGGCTCAGTCCCAACTGAAACTGGTGAACGGCAGGAGATGGCCGGGCAATTGTCTTCCAGGAGATAAGCCAATTAAGCAAGATCAGTTTGAGATGGAAACTCATTACCTGCTAATGGGGGCCGTCAACTCAGGAAATGACAGACATCCAGTAATCAGCACTCATTGTCTCTCCAGGTGCCAGGCCTGGGAGTGGGAAAACTAAAAATCATTTTTCACAAAAATTTATGAGTCACTCCAGGCCACGGGGGCTGGAGGGGGTGGGGGGGGAGTCCAGACAGATCACCTGAGTCAATGCATCGATCAGGAGAAAAGGTGATGGATTTTGGATCTATATGGAGCCGTTTGGCAACAGTGCTCACTCTTCTCTCTTCTCCTCAGCATCAGTCTACAGCGAGTCTCCCCTGTGGGGCTCAGCTCAATTCAACGGAACACCGCCAGAAGCTGAGCGCTGCTCTTCATCCCTCATCAACGAACCTCGACACAAACTGGAACTTGGATCCTGTATCGGTGGTACGGAACCAGGAGCGAGACATACAGGAAGAAGCTGCAAGCAAGACAATGGGCAATTGGGGTGAGCATATTGCCTATGCCTACACATCCACAAGACCACTTAGCTGTGTGAGGGGGTGATTGTAATCTTAGAGGGGTTTAGTGCTGGGGTTCCTGTGTTAGGTTATTTCATAGGAGGGTTCTTTTATTAGGCCGTGGTAATTTAGCATGGTAGGTCTTGTTGGACAAGCCTGGGTTTTACTGTTTTGTACTGTTTACAAGTGTTATTGTTAATCTTATTAAACACAATACGGTTGAGCCCAAAAAACGTGGGTCCGAGTCTGATCTGTCCATATAATCCTTATTGTCCAGAACTTGTAGTAAGAGGTGTGTTTTTGGTACGCCAGAGAAAACCACTTACAGAGACACTCAAATATTAACCTGAGAAGGGAATGGGAGCAAATGGCCAGGGAGGTCAACGCCCAGAGTCTGGGCCTGAGGACCTGGCAGCAGTGCCCCAAGAAGTTCAATGACCTCACGCAGGTGGTGAAGGTCAGTGAATGCATCTTAACATGACATCTCCTACCCACTGCACCACCAAGCTCTCACACTGCTCAGTGCAGCACATCCCCATCACTCACCCATTTGCAGTCCCTAGAACTCAGGACTCAGGCATTGCATTCAGATTATCCGCCTCACCCTCACATACCTTCCAATGATGTTAACCTCACACCTGTCTCCCACTGCTTCCACCTACCTCTAGCTGGTCAGGTACCACAGCCAAACACAATGCCATCAAATCACTGATAGGACAAGTTGGCCAATAACCATGGGGAGCAGAGCAAAGCTGATGGGGGAGAAGGATACCTGCATCGCCTGAGCACTAGGGAAAAGATAGTTCTCTGAATCATGGGGTCAGCTGCAACAGAGCCCATTGCATTCAATGTCACTGAGAACTTTGAGGATAATGGTACGTTCCTGCCTTTTGTCCCTTCTCAACCCCCACAGCATCCTCATCCTGCTATCTGGCATGATGTGCAAGCTGCTAATTGTGTGGCTTTCCACTCCACCCTCTTCCCTCACCCCAACCCTCCCCTTCTGATTTTCTGCTTTCAGACATCCAAGAACTGCCACCTGCCCAGCACAGCAGACTCACTTGATCTGACATTTGAGCCATCAGCTCAGATACTGGCACTGTGCAAACTTTAGAGGCTAGTATAAGATCTGCATGTGTTGAGTCACTGGCATGAGTGGGCTGCAGCCAGGCCAGAAAGGATAGCTCATGTGCCAGCTCATTGGAGGGCAAAGTTGCACATGAGTTCTGCTGCAGGGGACTCTGATGAGGATTTTGATAAGGGAGCACACAGAGGAATGCTGTTGAACATGCATGCTGAAATGCCTGGTGCTTTGGAAGGCCTGCCAGACAGCATCTTGATACTGTCAAGGAGTATGGAAGAGTCTGGCTCCAACTTGGCACAGGGCATCGCACACAGCTTGGAGCCTATTCTTTCCAATGTGGAAGTGGTGGCCAACTCCATGACTGCACTTGCAGACCCAGAAATAATGCAGCATCTGGTGATCGAAGTTAGCTTCTATTGCGACACAGGCACAAGCCAACCAACATTTCAGTGTTACAGTGAAAGCTCAGACAAAGGTTATGAGATTCATGCTTGCTGCCATGCAGGCTCAGACTGCTGCCATCATGGCTGTGAATCTCAGTGCTCAAAAGGGCTTGCAGGCTTTCATAGCAGTCCAGCAAACTGACCTCCAACAGATTAGTAGAATTGCTGAGGCGTCGCACAAGGGGAGTAGCAGTGGCAGCATGGAGCATGAACCTGCTGTCCTGTCTCAGGATTCATGTTCCCATCACAGCCACTTTGCCAGTGCGCTTGCTGTTTCCCATCAGCTAGCCAGCCCAGACTACTGGGTCAGTTCCGAAGAAAGGTCACTGACCCGAAACATTAACTCTGCTTCTCTTTCCACAGATGCTGCCAGACCTGCTGAGTGATTCCAGCATTTCTTGTTTTTGTTTCAGCCCAGACTACTGCTGTCCATGCTGAGGTGGTGCAGTCCAAAGCCAGGCTCTCAAGGCCCAGAGCTGTTCGAGGTCATTCTGCAAAGTCGTCTGCCGTCTAAGACAGACATCAAGGGAATGCACAAAGATTCTTGCTTGTATAATTGGATGTGCAATTTGATAAAGATGTTATGGCAAGGTTTTTGCTGGGGTCTTTTATTGCAGGATTTTGACTAAGTAAACAATGTGATGGGACATCACAGATGAATGGAAAGGTAGGATATAGTGGAGCAATGACGGTGAAGGGATGCCATCCTAAGGGACCTGGAGTCAAAGTAGGTACTCACTGGCAACCTGTCTTCTGTCTGCCTCATCCTCTTCTTGTTCCCTCTCCCTCCACGCAGAGCTTCCCCTCTCTGCAGCCTCTGCTCCATCTCCTTGCCATGTTGCAAACCCAGAAGCACTGCAACTACAGTCGTTGTAGCCCTTGTGTGGACAGATTGCCAATTCCTCTGCCCCTTTCTGTGAAAATGCAGCAACACTCTCTGCCAACTCACCACAACACCTGCAAAAATACTCTAAAGTACTTCCACAAATTTTGCAATCGCAGATGTTAGTCAAATTTGCCTTACCTGCTAATTGGATGGCTGGTCCTTTAAATAGCGCTAGTGGGTGTTCCTCTTGCAGTTGAATGCAAATTCTTTTGTGAGTGGATATCGCAAGTGTGCAGCGGACATGCACAATCCAAGTTTCAAAAAGGTACCTCAAATCACCTTGAATGGCCATTTGACGTCACGATCTAGCCAGTTGGAAAGCTTCCGGTGCATGAACGGCACACCAGTGCTAGTATTCTTCCCAGCATGGGCCATTATGTGGGCCATGCCAGAGTGGTCAGAAATGCTGTGCGGGTCATTCTGAGGGCATCTGGCTTCCATAACAGTGTCTCTAGCTGTGCTATGGAGTTGAATTTCTAGCCCTAGGAATTTAATTTAGAGAAAAAATTGACAGATAAAAAGAAAACCAGAACATTTTTGAAGGATTTGTGAGAACTTGATAGCCAGAATGTGCAATCACAGGATAATATACACCCAGTGCCAGATCATACCTATTTTGCCTCAAACAGAATGTCACCTTTAACATTGAAAAGGTCAATACCATTTTATCTACAGGAGTAAGGGGCACTGTAGGTACTTTTAATGAGTTTTCAACTAAATGTGTGCCCACATATTGAATTTAATATCTATAAAAGATAGATGATTTTTATGATTAGTATACGTTACATTTTATACCTCCTGCACTCTCTCATCTTTCTTATAAATGTAAATCATGAAATGCTCCAAGTTTCTACTCCTTCTTTCCAAGTGGATACTGGTTCCACAAGATATATGAATCCTGATTGATCCGTCAATCAAAGTAAGCCACATTTTTCATCTCCAACCTAAGCTCTACGTCAACCCATCATTCATTTTAAGAGTGACGAGCAATTACACTTCATAGCCTCAAAGGGATATGCACCGACATTTTGTTTATCATAATTTTCCTATTCCAGGTATCTTCTGGCTTACCATGAACAGTACCAAAGGAGATTCTTATTTCCAAAAGTTTCAAACATATTTTTAAAGTTTCCATCAAATGCAGCTGTTGAAAATCATGGCTATTCTTTTAATAAAGGAGACAAACTATGCAAGACAGATAATATTGCTAATGAATTACAATTAGTATAAAAATATTCTGGAAATGTTTAGACATTATTTATGTACATATGCACAATTTTTGTGCAACATTGTAAGAATAGATTTTAAAAATATCTTTCCTGACTAGTTTCTATCCTGTTGATGTCTTGAGTTAGCCTGTCATGATGGTTGCCCCCCAAAACATTTTGATGTGGAGTAAGTTTGTAGATAGCAGCACACTGAATGCTCAGGGCCAACTATCCTTATAGTACTTGTGCTATCATCATCTGCCATTTGATACCCAAAAGAAATGTTGTAAGTACAGAGTAAATCTCCAGTCTCACTTGTTATTAAGACAAGGCCTTGGTGGAAATATTTGTTTCAAGCTTACTTTGGCAGTGTTTGTGTCTAAGTCTATATTTTTTCTTGGGCTCTGAATTCAATGGTTGTCTTTCATCTTTGATCAGACTGTTTGATTGTACATCTCTGTACATAATTGGGTTTTCTTTTGAGCTAAAGACATGGCTGCCTTGTTCTACTGTAATAACTCGTGTGTTTAACAAAGATGTTTGAATTGTTCCTGTCACACGAATGACCTCTTGTAAATTCAATCTTGTATTTTGTGATCTGTATCTTATCAGTTTATTTGAATTTATGTACAAAGAATTATTTGATTTGTTGGAGAAGTCCCCTATACTAAATTGCAAAATTCCATGTGATATTGATTGATATTATCTGGGAAATAAATCATCTGAAATTTCCCAGACATGCTAGTTTTGACACCAACAGAGATAAAAGCAGGAAATTTGAGCCAATAGAAGATTTTGCCTCAAAGCTCATGGCCGGAAGAAGCCATAAATTACTCTCTAATAGGAAGTTTGTTTTGGAGTGGAGACTGGCATAGTGGAAAATTCATAGTGCAATATCGGGAACTCTGATAACATGTTGGCTGTAGTACTGAAGATATGTGCTCCAGAACTAGCTGTGCCCCTAGCCAGGCTGTTCCAGTACAGCTACAACACTGGCATCTACCCAACAAAGTGGAAAATTACCCAGGTATGTCCTGTCCACAAAAAGCAGTACAAATCTAATTCTGCCAATTTGCCACCCATCAGCCTACTCTCAATCATCAACAAAGTGATGGAAGGTATCATCAACAGTGTTATCAAGTGGCACTTACCAATAACCTGCTCACCGATGTTCCACTCGGCTCCAGATCTTATTATAACCTTGGTCCAAACATGGACAAAAGAGCTGAAGTCCAGTGGTGAGGTGAGAGTGGCTGCCCTTGATATCAAAGCAGCATTTGACCTAGCGTGGCATCAAGGAGCTTGAGTAAAACTGGTCAATGGAAATCAGGGGAAAATTTCTCCACTGGTTGGAATCATACCTAGCTCAAAGGAAAATGGTTGTGGTTGTTGGAGGACAATCATCTCATGCCAGGGACATCACTACAGGAGTTTCTCAGGGCAGTGTTGTAGGCCCAACCACCTTCAGCTGCTTCATCAATGACCTTCCCTCCATCATAAGGTCAGAAGTGGGGATGCTTGCTGAGGAATGCACAGTGTTCAGTTCCATTTTGATAATGAAGCAGTCCCCGGATGCAGCAAGAGCTAGAAATCATTCAGGCTTTGGCTGATAAGTGGTAAGCAACATTTGTGCAACACAAGTGCCAGGTACTGTCCATCTCCAACAAGAAAAAGTATAACCACCTCCCTTTGACATTCAATGGGATTATTATTGCTGAATCCCCCACCATCAACATCTTGGGGGTCACCATTGACCGGATACTTAACTCAGCCAGCCACATAAATGCTTCAGTTGCAAGCAAAGGTCAGTAGCTGGGTATTCTGCAGCAAGTAACTCCCCTGTTGACTCCAAAAAGCCTGTCCAACATCTACAAGGCACAGTGAGGAATGTGATAGAATACTCTCCACTTGCCTAGATGTTCCAACAACACTGAAGAAACTCAACACCACCCAGAGCAAAGCAGCCCGCAAAATTGGCATCCCATACACTACCTTAAACGCTCACTGCCTCCATCATCGGCACACTGGTAGCTGTAGTGTGTACAAGCTATAGGATGTACTACAGCAAGCAAATCACCAAGGTTTCTTTAATAGCACCTTCCAAACCCGCAACCTCTACCACCTAGAAGAACAAGGGGAAGAGGTGCATTGGGACACAACCACCTGCAAGTTCCCCTTCAAGCCACACACCATCCTGACCGAAATATATCACCATTCTTTCACTGTTGTTGGGCCAAAATCCTGGAACTTCTTCCCTAACAGCACTGTAGGAGTACCTACAACTAACCACACCACATGAACTATAGCAATTCAAGAAGGTGTCCCAATAAATTCTTGAGTTGCCAGCAACGTCAACAACCCACAAATGAATTTTTAAAAATGTTATTGGCGAGCCAGGTACTTGAACTAAATCAAAGTTTCAGAACATAAGAAATAGGAGCAGGAGAAAACTATACAGTCCTTTGAGCCTGCATTGTCACTCAATACAATCATGGGTGATCTTCTGCCTCAACTCCACTTTCCTGCCACTCCCTATATCCTTTGATTCCCTAAGAAATCAGAAATCTATCTGCCTGAGGTTTGAATGTATTCGACCATGGAGCATCCACAACCCTCTGGGCTAGAGAATTCCAAAGGCTCACAACCCTCTGAGTGAAGAAATTTCTTCTCATCTCATTCCTAAATAATCGACCCCTTATCCTGAGACTGCACCCCTATGTTTTCGATTCCCCAGCCAGGGGAAACAACTTCTCAGTGTCTATCCTGTTAAGCCCCTCCAGAATCTTGTATATTTCAATGAGATCACCTCTCATTATTCTAAACTCCAGAGAGTATAGGCTTATTCTACTCAATCTCTCCTCGCAGGACAACCATCTCATCTCAGGAACCTTTGCTGTACTGCTCCAACACAAGTATATCCTTCCTTAGAGATGGAGATCTAAACTGTGCACAGTATTCCAGCAAGACTTCCTTTTTCTTGTACTCCAGTCCCCTTGCAATAAAGGCCAACATACCATTTGCCTTCCTAATTGCTTGGTGTACCTGCATGCTCACTTCTAATGTTCCATTTATAAGTACACACAAGTCTCTCTGAACATGAACATTTAGAAGTTTCACGCCTTTTAAAAATATTCTGCTTTTCTACTTTTAGAACCAAAGTGAATTATCTCACACTCTCTCACATTATGTGAGAGGATGGTACTAAAAGCACTGAAACTGTTTTCTGTTTGTATTATGGACATTCACAACGTCCAGAACTTGCTGGCATCTCAGGGCATTTCATGAAGTGCCCATTTGTTTGATCTTTTCCTTCACCCTTTAGCTCGAAAAAATTTTGTACCGCAAATTGCGGGAAATACAAGTTGATAACAATGTGGTGAGGTTAACAAGGCTTGTGGGATCTCGATGAATGACTGGGCCAACAGACCATCTCCTTAACCAATGAGATTTAAGGATACAGAAAAAAAACAGATGAACAATGAAAAAGGAAATGGGATGAATCAGACGCAAATTGGGAAAACAAAAATAAATAAAGTAATGGAAAGAAGGATTGCATTAAGAGAGAGAGAGAGAGAATGAGACAGAAAGGAAAAATAATTTTTAAAAATAAATTTTAAGTTTTTTCTCTTTGATCACTTTACTACCCGCAGCAATGAGACTCCATGATTTCAACTGTTCCCTTTCCAGGTCAGAGAGGTTGAGTGAAAATTAGAAACATAGAAAATAAGAACAACAGTAGGCCATTCAGGCCTGCTCTGCCATTCAAAAAGGATCATGGCTGATCGTCTAATTCAGTACCATGTTCCCGCTTTTCCCCAATATCCCTTGATCCCTTTGGCATTAAGAGATATATCTATCTCCTTCTTGAATATATTTAATGACTTAGCCTCCACTACCATCTGTGGTAGAGAATTCCACAGGTTCGCCACCCTCTGAGTGAGAAAATTTCTCCTCATCTCGGTTCTAAATGGCATACCCCATATCCTGAGACTGTGACCCCTGGTTTTGGACTCCGCAGCCATCGGGAACAACCTCCCTGCATCTAGACTGTCTAGTCCTGTTAGAATTTTATAGGTTTCTCTGAGATCCCCTCTCATTCTTCTAAACTCGAGTGAATATAGGCCTAGTCGACACAATTTCTCCTCATATGTCAATCCTGCCATCCCAGGAATCAGCCTAGTAAATCTTCTTTGCACTCCCTCCACGACAAGAACATGCTTCCTCAGTCAAGGAGACAGAACTGCACACAATACTCCAGTTGTGGTCTCACCAAGGCCCTGTACAACTGCAGTAAGACATCCTTGCTCCTGTACTCAAATCCTTTGCAATGATGGCCAACATACCATTCGCCTTCCTACTGCTTGCTGCACCTGAATGCTTGCTTTCAGCGACTGGCGTAAAGGACACCCAGGTCTTTTTGCTCCTCCCCCTTTCCCAATCTATCACCATTCAAATAATAATCTGCCTTTCTGTTCTTACAACCATAGCGGATGACCTCACATTTATCCACATTATACTGCATCTGCCATGCATTTGCCCACTCACCCAACTTGTCCAAATCACATTGGAGCCTCTTTGCATCCCCCTCACAGCTCACATTCCCCCCCAGCTTTGTGTCATCTGCAAAGTTGGAAATGTTACATTTGTTCCTACACCCAAGTCATTATATATATATTGTGAGTAGCTGGGGCCCAATCACTGATCCCTGTGGTACCCCACTAGCCACTGCCTGCCACCCAGAAAAAGACCCGTTTATTCCTACTCTCTGTTTCCTGTCTGTCAACCAATTCTCAATCCATACCAGTATATTACCCCCAATCCCATGTGCATTAATTTTGCACACTAACCTCTTATGTGGGACCTTATCAAAAGCCTTCTGAAAGTCCAAATATACCATATCCACTGGTTCTCCCTTATCTATTCTACTAGACCCAACAGAGGTGACGGCACAATGGTACACAGTTGGGAGGGAGTTTCTCTGGGAGTCCTCAACATTGACTCCGGACCCCATGAAGTCTCATGGCATCAGGTCAAACATGGGCAAGGAAATCTCCTGCTGATTACCACCTACTGCCCTCCCTCAGCTGATAAGTCAGCACTCCTCCATGTTGAACAGCACTTGGAGGAAGCACTGAGGGTGGCAAGGGCATAGAATATGCTCTGGGTTGGGGACTTCAATGTCCATCTCCAAGAGTGGCTCGGTAGCACCACTACTGACTGAGCTGGCTGAGGCCTAAATGACATAGCTGCTAGACTGGGTATGCAGCAGGTGGTGAGGGAACCAACAAGAGGGAAAAACATACTTGACATTGTCCTCACTAATCTGCCTGCCGCAGATGCATCTGTCCATGACAGTATTGGTAGGAGTGACCACCGCACAGTCCTTGTGGAGACAGAGTCCCGCCTTCACATTGAGGATACTCTCCATCGTGTTGTGTGGCACTTCTTCTTTGGCCTCCTTGTCTCGAGAGACAATGGGTAAGCACCTGGAGGTGGTCAGTGGTTTGTGAAGCCGCGCCTGGAGTGGCTATAAAGGCCAATTCTAGAGTGGCAGACTCTTCCACAGGTGCTGCAGATAAAATTGGTTTACAGGGCTGTTACGCAGTTGGCTCTCTCCTTGCACTTCTGACTTTTTTCCTGCCAACTGCTAAGTCTCTTCAACTCGCCACGCTTTAGCCCCGCCTTTATGGTTGCCCGCCAGCTCTGGCGATCGCTGGCAACTGACTCCCACGACTTGTGATCAATGTCACAGGACTTCATGTCGCGTTTGCAGACGTCTTTAAAGCGGAGACAAGGAACGCTGGTAGGTCTGATATCAGTGTGGCACTACCACCGTGCTAAACAGGATAGATTTCAAACAGATCTAGCAATGCAAAACTGGGCATCCATGAGGCATTGTGGGCCATCAGCAGCAGCAGAATTGTACTCAACCACAATCTGTGACCTCATGGTCTGGCAGATCCCCCACTCTACCATTACCATCAAGCCAGGAGACCAACCCTGGTTCAATGAAGAGTGCAGGAGGGCATGCCAGGAGCAGTGCCAGGCATACCTCAAAATGAGGTGTCAACTTGGTGAAGCTACAACACAGGACTACCTGCATGCCAAACTGCATAAGCAGCACGCGATAGACAGAGCTAAGCGATTCCATAACCAACGGATCAGATCTCAGCTCTGCAGTCCTGCCACATCCAGCCATGAATGGTGTTGGATAATTAAACAACTAACTAGAGGAGGTGGCTTCACAAATATCCCCATCCTCAATGATGGGGGAGCCAAGCACATCAGTGCAAAAGATAAGGCTGAAGCATTTGCAACAATCTTCAGCGAGAAGTGTCGAGTTGATGATCCATCTCGACCTCCTCCTGAAGTCCCCAGCATCACTGATGCCAGACTTCGGCCAATTTGATTCACTCCGCGTGATATCAAGAAATTTTTGAAGGCACTGGATACTGCAAAGGCTATGGGGTTGACAATATTCCGACAATAGTACTGAAGACCTGTGCTACAGAACTTGCTGCGCCCCTAGCCAAGCTGTTCCAGTACAGCTACAACACTGGCATCTACCCTGCAATTTGGAAAATTGCCCAGGTATGTCCTGTACACAAAAAGCAGCACATGTCCAACCCAGCCAATTACCGCCCCATCAGTCGACTCTTGATCATCAGTAAAGTGATGGAAGGTGTCATCAACAGTGCCATCAAGCGGCACTTGATTAGCCATAACCTGCTCAGTGACACTCAGTTTGGGTTCTGCCAGGGCCATTCAGCTCCTGAACTCATTACAGCCTTGGTTCAAACATGGACAAAAGAACTGAACTCAAGAGGTGAGGTGAGAGTGACTGCCCTTGACATCAAGGCAGCATTTTACCGAGTATGGCATCAAGGAGCCCTAGCAAAACTGAAGTTAATGGGAATCAGGGGGCAAACTCTCCGCTGGTTGGAGTCATAGCTAGCGCAAAGGAAGATGGTTGAGGTTGTTGGAGGTCAATCAACTGAGCTCCAGGACATCACTGCAGGAGTTCCTCAGGGTAGTGTCCTAGGCTCAAACATCTTCAGCTGCTTCATCAATGAACTTCCTTCAATCATAAGGTCAGAAGTGGGGATGTTTGCTGATGATTGCGCAATGTTCAGCACCATTCGTGACTCCTCAGATACTGAAGCAGTCCGTGTAGAAATACAGCAAGACCTGGACAATATCCAGGCTTGGGCTGATAAGTGACAAGTAACATTCGCGCCACACAAGTGCCAGGCAATGACCATCTCCAACAAGAGAGAATCTAACCATCTCCCCATGACATTCAATGGCATTACCATTGCTGAATCCCCCACTATCAACATCCTAGGGGCTACCATTGACCATAAACTGAAGTGGAGTAGCCATATAAATACCATGGCTACAAGAGCAGGTCAGAGGCTAGGAATCCTGTGGCGAGAAACTCACCTCCTGACTCCCCAAAGCCTGTCCACCATCTACAAGGCACAAGTCAGGAGTGTGATGGAATACTCTCCACTTGCCTGGATGGGTGCAGCTCCGACAACACTCAAGAAGCTGGACACCATCCAGGACAAAGCAGCCTGCTTGATTGGCACCCCATCTACAAACATTCACTCCCACCACCACCGATGCACAGTGGCAGCAGTGTGTACCATCTACAAGATGCACTGCAGCAATGCACCAAGGCTCCTTAGACAGCACCTTCCAAACCAGTGACCTCTACCAACGAGCAGGACAAGGGCGGCAAATGCATGGGAACACCACCATCTGCAAGTTCCCCTCCAAGTCACACACCTATAGTTCCTGACTTGGAACTATATCGCCGTTCCATCACTATTGCTGGGTCAAAATCCTGGAACTCCCTTCCTAACAGCACTGTGGGTGTACCTACCTCCCATGAACTAAGGCGGTTCAAGAAGGCAGCTCACCATCACCTCCTCAAGGTCAATTAGGGATGGGCATTAAATACTGGCCTAGCCACCGATGCCCACATCCCATGAATGAATAAAAAAAAGTTACATCCTCAAAAAACTCCAGTAAATTTGTTCAGCATGATTTCCCTTTTGTAAACCCATGCTGACTTTGTCCAATCCCGTTTATGCTTTCCAGTTGTCTGCTATCACATCCTTTATAATAGACTCTAGCATTTTCCCCACTACTGATGTAAGGCTAACTGGTCTGTAATTCCCTGTTTTTTCTCTCCCTCTTTATTTATATAATGGGGTTACATTTGCCATCCTCCAATCTGTAGAAACTGCTCCAGAGTCTATAGAAT
Organism: Heterodontus francisci; assembly: GCF_036365525.1. NCBI lineage: Eukaryota > Metazoa > Chordata > Chondrichthyes > Heterodontiformes > Heterodontidae > Heterodontus > Heterodontus francisci. The sequence goes on from NC_090377.1 coordinate 88,212,154, forward strand.
TTTGAAAGATTACCACCAATGCATCCATTATTTCCAGGGCCACTTCCTTTAGTACTCTGGGATGCAGATTATCAGGTCCTGGGGATTTGTCAGCCTTTAACCCCATTAATTTCCCTAGCACTACTTTTTTTACTAATACTGATTTCCTGCAGTTCCTCCCTCTCATTAGACCCTTGGTTCCCTAATATTTCTGGGAGGTTATTTGTGTCCTCCTTTGTGAAGACAGAACCAAAGTATGTATTTAATTGTTCTGTCATTTCTTTATTCCCCATTATAATTTCCCCCGTTTCTGACTGTAAGTGACTTACATTTGTCTTCACTAATTTTTTTCTCTTCACGCATTTATAGAAGCTTTTACAGTCAGTTTTTATGTTCCCCGCAAGTTTACTCTCATACTCTATTTCCCCCCGCTTAATCAACCTCTTTGTCCTCCTTTGCTGAATTCTAAACTGCTCTCAATCCTCAGACTTGCTGCTTTTTTTGGCAATTTTATATGCCTCCTCTTTGGATCTAATACTATCCCTAATTTCTTTTGTAACCCACGGTTGAGCCACATTTCCTTTTTTTTAAAATCCCAACATAAAAAGAGTCCTTACTTCGATAAGTACCAGTCCCAACTAACTGTGGCAAGTTTAATTCATATTATCAGTGGAAATACAGCAATTTCTTGACGCTCATGGGAAGGTGATGTCAAGCTACCATTTTTGCAAGACTAGTGCTGGAGTGATGCCAATCGTGTAACAATCTGTGGTGATTCACAACACATGCCAGGTCTCTTCATCACTGCAAGTCATACAGTAATAACGCAAGTGCACTTAACCTGAGAAAGTTTACAAAATTCTAGATCAATGTTGTGGAACATTCCTATAAGAAAGTTGTCACATTACAACTGACATTTAACTGATGATGTGAAGAAAAATACAGCTGTTTTATTTTTTATGTCAGTGGCTTTCAAGAAAGGACTTCTATTTGGATTGTTATTTCACACTGGGGGAATAAACCTAACCTTAAAAGGTTACCCCACCACCGAACATCAAGCCACCGTCCAAAGGACTGTCACTGACCTCATCTCCTCTGGAGATCTTCCCTCTACAGCTTCCAACCTCATAGTCCAGCAACCCCGGACAGCCCGCTTCTACCTCCTTCCCAAAATCCACAAACGGGCCTGTCCCGGCAGACCCATTGTGTCAGCCTGCTCCTGCCCCACTGAACTTATTTCTTCCTATCTAGACTCTATCTTTTCTCCGCTGGTCCAGTCTCTTCCCACCTACATCTGTGACTCTTCTGACGCCCTACGTCATTTTGACAATTTCCAGTTTCCTGGTCCTAACCGCCTCCTCTTCACTATGGACGTCCAATCGCTCTACACCTCCATCCCCCACCAGGATGGTTTGAGGGCTCTCCGCTTCTTCCTGGAACAGAGGCCCAACCAGTCCCCATCCACCAACACCCTCCTCCGCCTGGCTGAACTTGTTCTCACATTGAACAACTTCTCCTTCAACTCCATGCATTTCCTTCAAGTAAAAGGTGTCGCTATGGGTACCCGCATGGGTCCTAGTTATGCCTGTCTTTTTGTGGGATATGTCGAGCATTCTTTGTTCCAGTCCTACTCAGGCCCCCTCCCCCAACTCTTTTTCCGGTACATTGATGACTGTATCGGTGCCGTTTCCTGCTCCCGCCCCGAACTAGAAAACTTTATCAACTTTGCTTCCAATTTCCACCCTTCTCTCACCTTTACATGGTCCATCTCTGACACTTCCCTTCCCTTCCTCGACTTCTCTGTCTCCATCTCTGGGGATAGGTTGTCTACCAATATCCATTATAAGCCCACTGACTCCCACAGCTACCTCGACTACACTTCTTCACACCCTACCTCCTGTAAGGACTCCATTCCATTCTCCCAGTTTCTCCGTCTCCGACGCATCTGCTCTGATGATGCTACCTTCCATGACGGTGCTTCTGATATGACCTCCTTTTTCCTCAACCGAGGATTTCCCCCCACTGTGGTTGACAGGGCCCTCAAACGTGTCCGACCCATTCCCCGCACCTCTACCCTCACCCCTTCCCCTCCCTCCCAGAACCGTGACAGGGTTCCCCTTGTCCTCACTTTTCATCCCACCAGCCTCCATATCCAAAGGATCATCCTCCGCCATTTTCGCCACCTCCAGCGTGATGCCACTACCAGTCACATCTTCCCCTCCCTTCCCCTGTCAGCATTCCGAAGGGATCGTTCCCTCCGCGACACCCTGGTCCACTCCTCCATTACCCCCACCACCTCGTCCCCGTCCCAGGGCACCTTCCCTTGCAATCGCAGGAGGTGTAATACCTGCCCATTTACCTCCTCTCTCCTCACTATCCCAGGCCCCAAACACTCCTTTCAGGTGAAGCAGCGATTTACTTGTACTTCTTTCAATGTAGTATACTGTATTCGCTGCTCACAGTGTGGTCTCCTCTACATTGGGGAGACCAAGCGCAGACTGGGTGACCGCTTTGCGGAACATCTCCGCTCAGTCCGCAAGCAGGACCCTGAGCTTCCGGTTGCTTGCCATTTCAACACTCCCCCCTGCTCTCATGCTCACATCTCTGTCCTGGGATTGCTGCAGTGTTCCAGTGAACATCAACGCAAGCTCGAGGAACAGCATCTCATCTACCGATTAGGCACACTACAGCCTGCCGGACTGAACATTGAGTTCAATAATGTCAGAGCATGACAGCCCCCCACTTTACTTTCATTTTTAGTTATTTTTTCTTCCTTTTTTTTACATTCCTTTTTACATTTTTTACAATCTTTTTTTGCAATTATTTCATTTCATCTTAGTTTGTTCAGTTTGCTTACCCACTGTTTTTTTCAGGTTGTTTTTCTTCAGGTTTGCACTTGCTGCTGTTCAATATTCAGTGTATTTACACCTAATCTGTACTAATGCTTTGTCTTTCAACACACCATTAACATATGGTTTGCCTTTGCTCCGTGCCCTTTTGGTCAGCTATCTGGCCTGGTCCAATCTGCACCTTCTCCTTTGTTATCTCTTGCCCAACCCCCACCTCACTTGTTTATAATCTGTGACTTTTCTAATATTTGTCAGTTCCGAAGAAGGGTCACTGACCCGAAACGTTAACTCTGCTTCTCTTTCCACAGATGCTGCCAGACCTGCTGAGTGATTCCAGCATTTCTTGTTTTTGCTTAAAAAGTTAAGTCTTGGCCACAAGAGCCCAAAGTTAACAAGATTTCACCACTGAAACAACATATTTGGCCTCAAATGATTTCACATGATAACTGTATTATTATTGAAATATTGCACAAAATTCTGATGATAATTTTAAACATTGTAACCACAAATTACCAAAAAGCTGCATTAAGAAACCTGAACAAATTTACAACTGCAAATGAAGCATCACTGAGACTCATTCTTACTTTCACAGAGGGGGCATAATCTCCGTTTGTAATTAGTTTACTTGAACTTTAAAAGTGATTTCTTCCAGATTGACCATTTTTCAATTTTACTCTTCAAATACTTGCTGTTATTAATATTGCAAACAATGACCTGAAAATAAACATAGAAAATTAAACATTGTATTATTATCTCTCTTTATGTTCTTCCTGGCTCCATTTTTCCGTTTAGTTTTAGGTTTCCTGTCTGATACAGAATCACATGCTAGCTTGTCAACAGACTGAATGTTTTCTTCTTATAGTTTCAACTTCTCACCAAAATTTTAGCTTGCCAGAGAGTAAATTTGTATGTGTATCTGTAAACATGCATGTTTGTGTATACCTCTCTTTCTCCTCTATTTATTCTTAGAAGGGATGAAATTCTTCTTACGCAAGTGCAAAAATGCATGTGTTACAACCAGGTGAGAAAGGTGTCTAGGGGTTACTCTCAGTCTTCACCTGGTCTTAGCGTAACAGGGTTTAATTTTAAACACAATGTGTTTTTAGCTCCCCTTTGGTGAATCCATGTTCACCACTTTCCATATAAGGCAAAGAAACCAGCACAAACAAGCTTTCTTAGGTTTAAAGAAGAAAAGTTGAAATTTATTAAACTTAAACTCTAATTCGGTTGACGCCTACGGATACATGATGCTCCCACACTAGCATGCATATGAGATACACACATACAGAGACAGAAAAGAGCAGAAGAAAAATAAAGTGGAAAGGTTTGAGGCAATATCTGAAGAGTTGTTGTTTCAGTTCTTCGAGCTCACTGGAGAGTCCTTGATTGTAGGGAGATCTTGCTTTTCATTGGGGCCCAGTATTCTTCCTAAACCTTGTTCGCTGTAAGAGACCTTCCTCTCTTGGGGTTCATGTGTCTTCAGTGGTTTCAGAGGCTAGTGAGAAAGAGATGGGAGCAGACAGGAGAGAGATCTTCTAAGTCTAGGAGCAAACAGATTTTCTACCCAAACTGTTTGTACAAATTAAAAAAACCCAGGTTGCCCAGCAGGTTAGTCATATGACTAGCTGGTTTGACCATGTCCGTTTATGTATTCAGCCATCTTAGCAGTCAACCTGGAATGCGAGCTCCCCCACCTGGTGATCAAAAGTCCATTGTGGGTTGAATGTGTCAGGGAATGGCTGCTTTGTCCTTCCAAACACTGTCTGTTAATATGCAAATATCTTTCCAGCCACGGCTGATCTGTTTAACAAGTCCTTTCTTCACTCCAGGAACAGTTTAAAATCAATGTTCATGACAAAATTCATGTGCCTCATTCTTGGCAGGTGGGGGCCTAGCATGACACAAAGGTGTGATTTTTGAGATTATAATTCTGTGAGCAGGTGTTTACTCAAAAAATGCAGCATTTTGTGAACATTCTTTGCTAAAAGAGAGCTCCTGCTTGAGATATTTGTGCCCATTCAATAACTCTAAGTAGTTGGTCTGTAAAATACATTTGTGTTAGCTGAAAATGAAAGGTGTAAATTAGAGGACAGAAATTGCAGAGCTCTGCAGCCAACAGTAGGGTTCATAGAGCTCTTAACAAGTCTAGTTTCAGACCCTTACTCTAGTCGACAATGAATCAGGCAAGATGAAATATACCAGTAAAACACAGTAACCCTTTATTGATCACCAAGTATATTAGCAACACAACAACGTTCTCACCCAAACCTTTTGAGTTTGCCTTTCCGTGGGAGTGGACTCCGTTAGCTTGTTACTCCACTGTCGTCCTGTCTCTCCACATCTTCTAATATTTGACTAGACCACCCATTCCCGACTGCAGTGCCGATCTCTGGGGTATCCTCCTCTTATGTCGAGATTCCCACCTTTTTTTTATTCGTTCAAGGCATGTGGGCGTTGCTGGCTCAGCCAGCATTTATTGCCCATCCCTAATTGCCCTTGAAAAGGTAATGGTAAGCTGCCTTCTTGAACCACTGCAGTTCATGTGGGTAGGTACACCCACACTGCTGTTAGGAAGGGAGTTCCAGGATGTTGACCCAGCAACTGTGAAGGAACAGCATTATAGTTCCAAGTCAGGATGGTGTGTGACTTGGAGGGGAATGTGTAGGTGGTGGTGTTCCCATGCACCTGCTGCCCTTGTCCTTCTAGGTGGTAGAGGTCGTGGGTTTGGAAGGTGCTGTCTAAGGAGCCTTGGTGCATTGCTGCAGTGCATCTTATAGATGGTACACACTGCTGCCACTGTGCGTCGGTGGTGGAGGGAGTGAATGTTTGTGGTTGGGGAGCCAATCAAGCAGGCTGCTTTGTCCTGGATGGTGTCAAGCTTCTTGAACACTGTTGGAACTGCACCCATCCGGGCAAGTGGAGAGTATTCCATCACACCCCTGACTTGTGCCTTGTAGATGGTGGACAGGCTTTGGGGAGTCAGGAGGTGAGTTACTTGCTGCAGGATTCCTAACCTCTGACCTGCTCTTTCTTTTTTATTCATTCACGGGATGTGCGCGTCACTGGCTGGGCCAGCATTTGTTGCCCATCCTTAATTGCCCATGAGAAGGTGGTGGTGAGCTGCCTTCTTGAACCGCTGCAGTCCATGTGGGGTAGGTACACCCACAGTGCTATTAGGAAGGGAGTTCCATGATTTTGACCAAGCGACAGTGAAGGAATGGCAATATAGTTCCAAGTCAGGATGGTGTGTGACTTGGAGGGGAACTTGCAGGTGGTGACATTCCCAACCATTTGCTGCCCTTGTCCTTCTAGGTGGTAGAGATCACAGGTTTGGAAGGTGCTGTCTAAGGAGCCTTGGTGTGTTGCTGCAGTGCATCTTGTAGATGGTACACACTGCTGTCACAGTGTGTTGATGGTGGAGGGAGTGAATGTTTGTAGATGGGGTGCCAATCAAGCAGGCTGCTTTGTCCTGGATTGTGTCGAGCTTCTTGAGTGTTGTCAGAGCTGCACCCATCCAGGCAAGTGGAGAGTATTCCATCACACTCTTGACTTGTGCCTTGTAGATGGTGGACAGGCTTTGGGGAGTCAGGAGGTGAGTTACTCACCGCAGGATTCCTAGCCTCTGACCTGCTCTTGTAGCCACGGTATTTAAATGACTACTCCAGTTCAGTTTCTGGTCAATGGTAACCCCCAGGATGTTGATAGTAGGGAATTCAGCAATGGTAATGCCATTGAATGTCAAGGGGAGATGGTTAGATTCTCTCTTGTTGGAGATGGTCATTGCCTGGCATTTGTGTGGCGCGAATGTTACTGGCCACTTATCAGCCCAAGCCTGGATATTGTCCAGGTCTTGCTACATTTCTACACGGACTGCTTCAGTATCTGAGGAGTCACGAATGGTGCTGAACATTGCGCAATCATCAGCAAACATCCCCACTTCTGACCTTATGATTGAAGGAAGTTCATTGATGAAGCAGCTGAAGATGGTTGGGCCTAGGACACTACCCTGAGGAACTCCTGAAGTGATGTCCTGAAGCTGAGATAATTGATCTCCAAAAACCACAACGATCGTCCTTTGTGCTAGGTACGTCTCCAACCAGCGGAGAGTTCTCCCCCTTTTTGCTGGCCGCTTCTGGCAGCTGCTTCTCTGATGAGAGAATTGCTCTTTTCTCATTTGATTAGGTTATCCGATTGTCCTCACAGAGCACTAATGTTCAGATTCACAGGGTAACCCCTATTCCTTTGTTCCTGTATGTGCAGTTTGTTGAAACAATCAGTTCCGAAATGCCTGCATGTCTAGCAAAGCAATCTTTATCTTGGTCTCCGTTATTCTGGTCTATAACTTGTGATGGACCGCTCCTGGCTCAGGCTGGCCCTTTCGGCTGGGTTCATGGTTGTATTGTTGTAAATAAACAATACAGGGTTTCTGTGACCACATTATTCCGGTAACTAATTAACAACTGAAAAATCGAATCAATTCAATGTTCAACCCCTCCCGATTAGCCCCTTAGTCCTGATAATTGTTAAAATATGAAAAAATATGGTAACATTCTAGGCTCTGGCCTACACAACACAGTACTTCACTAGACATGAGTGAAAGATAGAATTACGGGATTATATTGTAGCTCTGTGACAAGCCAAAATGCAGCTGTTTCTGTGTACAGCATTCATAACTAATAAGACTTTGCACAAGCACTGAAACCTTGCAATATCTGCTCTTGTATCTCTATTGTGTCATTTGTATGCATATTAAACTAGTTTAACTGACATTCTTTCATTCGTTGGTGTCACCTTCTTCCCAGAAGGTTGACTGTCATGGATCGCCATCTCTGTCGGTCCTGTGCTGTCCTTACACATTCTGCATTGGTTAACTGCATCCAGTCCATTATATCTATCAACATTTTCTTCTCTGCTTCCCTCTCCTCTGTTTTCCATCGATCTTTTCTTCCAATAATTGTCTCTATCTACCTTCTGCTGTAATGATGTAACCAAAATATTGTATCTTTCTCTCTTTGATGTTATGCACTAATTTCCTCTTTTCTCCAGCCATTTCCAGCACTTCCTCATTCGTCTTTCTGTCTGTGTAAGATATGTGGAACATCCTCCGATATGTCCACATCTTGAATGCAGTCACCTGATCAATAGTCTCTTTGTTTGTTGTCCATGACTCGGAGGCATATTACATAGACGACAAAATGTAGCACCTCAGCATTCTTTTCCTCAGATTCAGGTCAGTTTCTTTGATGTTAACAAGTCCTTCATTCTGACAAAGCTGGTCTTGGCTATCTCAATTCCCCTTTGGATCTCACAGTCAGATCTCCCACCATCTGTGATAAGCTGCCCAAGGTGTGTAAACATTTTCACTTGTTCCAGGACTTGTCCGTTTACTTCAGTTTTCATTTCCAGGATTAGGTCCCTGCTTATCACCATTGTCTTGGCTTTCTTCACATTCATTCTTAATCCATATTCCACACTCCGTACATTTACTTTGTCCACAATTTCCTGTAGGCCCTCTTATGACTCTGCAATCAGTGCAGTGACATCTGCATATCTCAAACTGTTAATGTTCAAACCACCAATATTGCAAACTGATAGATGTTCTATGTCTCTGAAGATAGTTTCTGTGCACAGGTTGAACAGTTTTGGGGACATAACACAACCCTGACGCACTCCACTTTTGATTGGGAAACTGTCTGACAAGTCGCTATCAAATCTCATCACTGCTGATTGCTTCCAATATAGATTATCTGACATAAACGCATGATATTTTGTTCTTAATCTACGCAACAACATGAATGATGTAGGCTGTGAAGATTAGATGGACATTTCAAAGTTTCATTCGCTTAGCTTTGGGGCAGAGTAAGGAAATACTTTACACAATTTTCTCTCATGACATTTCACAAACTCAGGATGTGCCAGTACACTTTATAGCCAATCAAGTGCTTTTCAACTTTAGTTACTATTGTAATGTAAAAAAGAAAGTCTTGCATTTCTCTCGCCTTTCATGACCACCGGACGTCTTGAAGCACTTTACAGCCAATGAAGTACTTTTTGAAGTGCAGTTGTAATGCAGGAAATGCAGCAGCCATTATGCACACAGCAAACTCCCATAAACAGCAATGTAATAATGACCAGATAATCAATTTTTTGTGATGTTGATTGAGGGTTAAATATTGACCAGAACACCGGGGATAACTCCCCGCTCCTCTTCAAAACAGTGTCATGGGATCTTTTACATCCACCCAAGCAAGCAGATGGGGCCTCGGTTTAATGTCTCCTCTGAAAGAGAGCACCTCTGACAGTGCAGCACTCCTTCAGTACTGCACTGGAGTGTCAACATTGATTTTTTGTGCTCAGGAGTGGGACGTGAATCCAGAACCTTGTGACATACACGGCAGCTGATTTGTGTATAGCCAGGTCTCTCACACAGTGATGACATAATGACCAGATAATCAATTTTAGTGATATTAGTTGAGAAATAAATATTGGTCAAGACATCCTGCTCTTCATTGAACTAGAAACATAGAAAATAGGAGCAGGAGTAGGCCATTCGGCCCTTCAGGCCATTCAAAAAAGATCAAGGCTGGTTGTCTAATTCAGTACCCTGTTCCCACTTTTTCCCCATATCCCCTGATCCCTTTGGTATTAAGAAATATATCTATCCCCTTATTGAATATATTTAATGACTAGGCCTCCAATGCCATCTGTGGTAGAGAATTCCATAGGTTCACCACCCTCTGTGAAGAAATTTCTCCTCATCTCGGTTCTAAATGGCATACCCCATATCCTGAGACTGTGACCCCTGGTTCTGGACTCCCCAGCCATTGGGAACATCCTCCCTGCTTCTAGCCTGTCTAGTCCTGTTAGAATTTTATAGGTTTCTATGAGATCCCCTCTCATTCTTCCAAACTCTACTGAATATAGGCCCAGTCAACCCAATCTCTCCTCATACGTCAATCCTGCCATCCCAGGAAGCAGCCTAGTAAATCTTCTTCACACTCCCTCCATGGCAAGAACATCCTTCCTCAGATAAGGAGACAAAACTGCACACAATACTCCAATTATGGTCTCACCAGGGCCCTGTATAACTGCAGTAAGACATCCTTGCTCCTGTACTCAAATCCCCTTGCAATGAAGGCCAACATACCATTCGCCTTCCTAATTGCTTGCTGCACCTGAATGCTTGCTTTCAGTCACTGGTGTACAAGGACACTCAGATCTCGTTGTACCTCCCCCTTTCCCAATCTATCAACATTCAGATAATAATCTGCCTTTCTGTTTTTGCCACCAAGTGGATAACCTCACATTTATCCATGTTTTACTGCATCTGCCATGCATTTGCCCACTCATGCAACTTGTCCAAATCACATTGGAGCCTCTTTGCATCCCTCTCACAGCTTACATTCCCCCCCAGCTTTGTGTCGTCTGTAAACTTGGAAATATTACATTTAGTTCCCTCACCCAAGTCATTAATATATATTGTGAATAGCTGGCGCCCAAGCACTGATCCCTGCAGTACCCCACTAGTCACTACCTGCCACCCGGAAAAAGACCCGCTTAATTCCTACTCTGTTTCCTGTCTGTCAACCAATTCTCATTCCATGCAGTATATTACCCCCAATCCCATGTGCTATAATTTTGCACACTAACCTCTTATGTGGGACCTTATCAAAAGTCTTCTGAAAATCCAAATACACCACATCCACTGGTTCTCCCTTATCTATTCTACAAGTTACATCCTCAAAAAACTCCAGTAGATTTGTTAATCATGATTTTCCTTTCGTAAACCCATGCTGACTTTGCCCAATCCTGTTTATGCTTTCCAGGTGTTCTGCTATCACATCCTTTATAATACACTGTAGTATTTTCCCCACTACCGATGTAAGGCTAACTGGTCAGTAGTTCCCTGAAATAGTGTCGCAGAATCTTTCACATCCACCTGAGAGTCGGACAGGGCTTCAATTTAATGTCTCATCCTCTGTCAGTGTAGCACTCCCTCAGTGCTGCACTGAAGTATCAGCCTAGATTATGTACTCAAGCCTCTGGAGGAGGACTTGAATCTACAACCTTCTGACCCAGAATCGAGTCCGCTACCATTGAACAAAAGCTGACACCTAATAGAATAATATAGTGGATTATACATAGTATGTGGAATGAATGAGATTAATGGGTCAGATGGTCTTGCTCATTTCCAAGCTTTTTAATAATTTTTACAGCTAAATTATTGGCCCGGATTTTGAGGTTGTAATGACGATGAAACTGTCAACATTTGCTATTATTACAATTGTGAAACTGACACAACCTCTGGCATTTGCACATGTGCAATTAAATGCAGAAATCCCAAAGCTTATGTCAGTGATTCCCTGCTCCTCCAGAGGGTGCAATGCTGTGATCCCAGCAGATGGAATTCTTTTGTAATCACTTGAATTGATGTGAACTTTCATTTTTATATTATTAGTCTCACTGTAAACACTATTGAAAAAGTTATGCTTTGTTGAATGAGGTTTGTTCTGGACAGGTGGGTGATGGTGTGGCTGGTTTCCACTGTTCACCTCCCAATTGACCACAGACAGTGTTTTTGTGTTACTAGTGTTTCAATCCCTGTGTTTTACTTGCCAAATAAATAACAGTGAGAGGTTTTCTTGTAGGTTTAAAACAGAAGATTAAACAATATTCATTCCCTGAAATGTTCACACCAACATTCATGTACATTCACTCTCACATGCACTCTCAAGAGAAGATAGATAGAAGGTAAAGGGGAAGAGTTCAAGGTGTAAAAGTCTGTCATTTCAGAGAAAACCTGTGGGATCCTCTTGGAAATTGAATTTTACAGTTGCAGATCTGGTTGCCTGGTAATTGTTGGGCTGTTGCAGCCTTCTGACAGTCCTCTTTGGGTTAAAGATGGTGCTGATGGCTTATTTCAATTTTCACAGGTAGAAGAGTAGTTTTTACAAAGACACTCTCTTGTCTCTCTATAGCTGGCTTCCAACTTCTCAGCAGTTGTGTTGGCTGAAACTGATCTCTCTCTTTCTCTCTGTCAGTCTTGCTAGAATTCAAGATGGCTTTAGATGTTTTTCTCTATGGCTGAGGAGAGACCAGCTTGATCTTGATGTCTGAAATTCTCTACTGTCCAGACCCCACTGTGTTGCTCAAAACGATGGCCTTTTAAGGTGAACTTACAACAGTTTATTCTGCCCATGTGACATTAGGTTTCAGTTCTTGCTGGGCTGCACAATGGCCTTTCGATGGCCCCATTTTGAGGATATGAAGGCAGTTCACATCCCATTGTAGTGAATGTTAGTTAGAGACAAAAAGTCTGGGGAAGGCCTTTGTCTTAGTTTGTTCGAGTGTAGCTTGCATTCACATTTGATTACCTGTATTATTTCCATGCAGACAGTTGATTGGTTTTCAGTCTTAATAGACAATGGATGTGGATTACAGTGCAGGAGATGGTATGAGTTATGACTTGTCCTCCATTTTATTGACAGCCAATGTCCCAATCTTTTAAATTTGTTCTACGTGTTATAACTATTCAGTTTATTCCTGTATTTCCATCACTATATTCCTCGTAAGCATGACAGGTGTAACTGGGGTTTTGTGTACCAAGTTCATAATGACTGATGAACAACCTCTCCAGCCCTGAAAAACTGATTTTATGTTTGTGGAATGTCAAATTTCTCCGTGATGCTAAAATATTCCACAGGCTTTTAATGTAATAAAAATTGTATTTTTTAAAGATTATTATATTTCAGCTTTTTTCTTAATCCCACATGTAGGTCCCAATCTTTATTTTGATTGACACTAAATTTATAAAAAGTGAAGGATAATCTGTGCATTTTACTTCCAGGCTTGCTTTCTGTGAGAATTCTTCAATATGATTGACTGCTTAGCTTGCCTGATGACACCACTGTTGCCGGAAGCCAGAAATCCCCTATAGTTGGCACCAAAATCAAATTAACATTGGGAAACCTGAAATCCACACCACAGAGAAATTGTGGGCAATTTAATTCGAGGTTAGCGGCAAACACGTTGACCACAAAATCTCTGCCATTGTTCGATCTTGCAACTACAATGAGGGTAGGAGATTAACTAGATGGACTTTGGCCATTTTTCATAGGGTATTTTTTTATCTCTGTTCCTACAGGGAAATGAAAACATGCATTTACTATAGATTCTTTTAATTAAATAACATCATTACAGTTTTGAAGCTAAAATGTATGATGGACATCATTTACACATGATTTACTTCACTAATTGTCAGCTATTTCAGACGAATAGCAACAATTCCCTAATAACTCTCTACAAAGGCTGGCACTTAGTTTACCAACTAAAGCAATTAAGCTGATTGACATACTCTAACAGAGTTTGACAGTTGCTATTGATTTGGCAAACAAGTAATTAATACTGATACAGAAGGTAGTGTTTTTGTATTTTCCATGACATTTTCATTTTCAACTTTCCAATATTGTACCATGAACTTTAACTATAATATACCTATAAAGCCTTGAGCTGAGAAAGCATTGTCTCCTATTTCACTTATTGACAATCAATGGGTGAAAAATCTAATTGAAAATTTGATTAACTGGCCAGCAATTATAAATATTATTGTACAGACTGTTTTATATTTATATCCAAAGAGCAAATTATAATAAAGTATGATGAAGTAATAAAATATAAATATTATTGCACAGCTGGGTCTTGGAATCATAGATATTACTGCCATAGAAGACAAATGTTAACTGTCTAACTGGAGCTATCTTATCTAATTCCATTTCCCTGTTCTTTCCTCAAATCCTTTTATATAGTTCAGTTTCAAATACCTGTATGATTTTAAATGATGTTATAATCTCTGCCTCAATAGCCACTTATGTCCTAATGACCTTGTGTGAGAAACAGTTCTTTCTAACGTCCCCCTAATAGTGTTCCTTTGTCTGTGCTTCCTTGTTACTGACTAGTGAATTAATAGAAACAATCTTACATTATTTACATTCTCAAAACTTTTAACTAATTTGAAAACCTTTATTACATTCCTTCTCTAATCTTCTCTGTTCCAGTGAGAGTTTTTCTTCATACTTGTAACTTCTCACTCCATTATCATTACAGTGACTCCCTGCACCTTTTGCATTGCTCAGACATACTTCCGAAAATGGGGGTGTCCAGAAGTAATGCAATATTCAAACTGTGGCCTAACCAATCCCTTGCATAAATTGATCATCACTTCCTTGCTTTTATAATCAATGCATTTAAATGTACAACTCAGAATCTCATTTACCTTTTCGATGACCTTTTCTAACTGCACTCCAACCTTTAAAGCTCTATACATCTGCACCCCTAGATCTCTTCGTTTTTCCACTCCATTAGAAATCTCACCATTTAAGTTTTATTTTCTTTTACTATTCTTCCACCAAAAATGCATTACTTCATTTTTTTGCATTGAATTGATTCTACCTTTATCTTCCCACTTAACTAACTTGTCTATGACCTCCATGAAACTCTTCAATTCTTCCTTAGCTCGCCACCCACAACCTCGAATTTATTTCCATCAGCAAACTTTGATATCGGGCAGAATTTTGCAGCTTTAGTCCCCGGCGAAATCGTGAGACATGTAGTGTGTTAGGAACCAAATTCCTAAAGGACCGGGCTTTTCTGTGGCTCTTTAACTCAGCCATGGCATTAGCATCCCACTTCTGTGTGTCCCAGCCAATCAGAGAGGATGGGTGGGACATGCATCAGATCGATCAATGGGAGCTATTTAAAGGGACTTCTGCAGGGGTTTGAATAGCTGCAGGAAATCTTGCTGGGGAAGGAACCTGAAAGCTGCATATTGGAAGTAAGGCATGGGAAGGTTTCCCCCTAATTCTCAGATTTGTCCCTGAAGGTCATGATGGAGGTATTAAGGGCCAGGAGAGAAGCTCTGTTCCTTGAAGACAGGAGGAGAAGGTCAGCCAGGAGCAGCTTCAACATGGTACCAAGCACTTGAATCTAGTGCCATAAAAGGTTTAATGACTTTGTTGGGTCTGGCAAGGTGAGTGTCATGCTACTCTCAAGTGGTAGCCATCACCCTCTCACCTCCCCAGCATTCTCCTGCACAGCATTCCTGTCACTGACACACCTTGCTGTTGCACACATTTCTTTCTCTCCAGTTGCCTCCTCAAATCTCCATCTCAACAGACTGCACTCACACTCACCCTCATCCTGTTGCTCTCTCACACCCATCCCATACAGTGACACTTCTCAAATGTTCTCATTCCATCCTCAATACACATTCCACTTATCACACTCATAACTCTCTGTTTTCTCTCACTACAAGAGAAAAAAGTGCACAACTTCAGGGAGAGGCAGAGAAAGGGGGTGGGCCTGTAGCCATAACCACTTTGACTGCATTGGAGGAGGGCACCCTTGAGATTGGCAGGGTGACATGTGCACTGGGCATCGGCGATGGAAAGATAGGCAGGGCCAGAGACCTGTTGACCGCATTAGATTATGCACTGCCTCTTGGTACTTAAAGAGTCACTCATGTTGAATTCATCTCCACAATGACCAAATGATCATGATATATACTATGCTGGGCTGGAATTTAAAGGATCCCCGACACCAGGAACAGTGGTGGGGGGTGGGGGGAGCATAAGGCCTGACGCCAGCAGGGCCCAGCCTGATCTCGGCGGCGGCAGCAAAGCCTCATGGCGCCCCCCCCACTCAGCGACTGGACCCACATTACAATATGCAGATGGGTACTTACCATTAATTAATATGCAGGCCACAACAATTATGACATCAGGTTGAGATCTTCATTCCAGCGGTTGGCAATGCCGTGTCTTTGAGTCCCCATTTGGGGAAATGAGGTGCGACACCTGTGGGGAGGGGGGGAGAAGGTACTTTTCTCAATGTGGGAGAGGGGGAGTGCAGTCAAACTCTTCGGATTGGGTGAGGGGGTGATGGAAAAGGGTAGAGGACAAAGGTTCCGAACTTTGTTGTGGGGTGGGGGGAAGGTCAAATATTCACGGTAGGTATTCTGGGCTGGGGGAAAGGGCAGGAATGATGTGTAATGCCATTGAGGGGGATTGGAGGGGGGAGAGGGCATGGAAAGGTTATTTTATTCATTTTTATAAACTCTACAGTCACTGTGTCTTTAAAAGTTTAAATGGTCATTGAGAGCTGTAAGCCCTTTAAAGATGGCACCGGACACCGTTGCCAGGGATGGCTCACCCGCCCCCTCCACATCATCGGGGGGGGGGGGGGGGGGGGGAGGGGGGTGCGGTTGCCCCGGCCATGCAAATGAACTGCCGCGTTTGGACTCAAAGCGACTCCGCGACGTGCACCCCATGTGTGCAAATCATTTTGCACACTGCGTATTTTTGCAGTGGGCTTTTAAAATGCAGCCAGCTGTGTTTGTACCCTTTCTCACTGTCATCATTAACTCATGACTTTCATCTCTCACAGATCCTTCATGGGTACCAGCAGAGATGATAAGAGACAAACCAGAGGAGTCCTCAGAGCAGGGAAAGTACTCTGAGGATGCATCATAACATGACTCATGCGCACTCTCCACCAGCACAGACACACACATCTCACCGGGTACTGCATTAGATGTATATAGATACTCACATGGTGAGGAGCACATCAGATGTGAGCAGGTTCAGGTGCTGGAGACAGGGACAGTAAGTCCCCGTCAGAACACAGGACACTCCAAGCTCTGCTCAGCTGGATGTAGATGCTGGGGTCATCCACAAAAATGGAACTTGTAGAGCCACAACGGGCAATGTGTGAGCATCTGTCAGAATTTCCAGAGGCAATGTGCACCTTTCGAGAGAGATTAGAAGAGTCTGTCTGTAGTATGGGTGCCATGATATCTCAAGCATTTGTGCTGATGATCACCTCCATTGAGAACCAGACACAGCAGGCAACCAAATGCATGCTGATCTAAACCAATGGCATGTACATTCTGCCTGCCACTTTTCAGAGGACAGAGCAAAGCCTTGCCTTAGTGGCTCAACACCTCACTGACGTGCACCTAAATGCTCTCTCAATCTTGGCTAGCAGGAGAAAGGGCTAATGGCGAAGGGGACTCTTCTCAAGGTGACTCCACTTCTCAGCCTTTGTTCCCCCCCATCACCCCACACCAGGTATAGCTGCACAAGCTGCCTCCTGCCCAGATAGCCAAGTCTGCCCCTGCACAGAAGTAGGTGGGGCAATTTTTGTCAGGGCCTTCATGGGCTCCAAAACCCAGAGGTCATCACCAAGGGTACCTCATGCATCAGAGCAGTGGAACAAGCAGTCTGCCTCCAGTCTGCCACAGGGATAACACTACATCAGTGTAATAGAGTACAATGAATGAAAGACTCGATATGAACTCCTCATTCTCATGGCCTTAACTTTGTTACACCCCTCTTCAAGCTGGTCAGTGGCCTTCAGGTGAATGGTATGATCAGCCTTTTAGAGGAGGAAAAGGGGTAAGTGTGATGGTTTAAAAGCAAAATACTGCAGATGCTGGGAATCTGAAACATCATCGACTTGAAACGTTAACTTTCTCTCTCCACAGATGCTGCCAGACCTGCTGAGTATTTCCAGCACTTTCTGTTTTTATTTAAGTGTGATAGTTGGCAGGTTAATTGTTGAAATGAGGTGTGTTGTGGGGGTGGGGCACAGGGTTTCTGATGGAACTCTCAGATGGCTGTGCGTGCACGCACACACACGCACGCACGCACACACACACACAGAGTGAAATGTGCCTGGATGAGGCTGTTGCAGGCTTCTCTGGCAGCAAGTTGTATGGCTGCAAGCACATTTGGCTCCTCCTCCTCCTCTGATGCCAGAAGCTGTCCACCTTTCTCCTGCTGCAGCTCCACTGCTGTCTGCAGCTGGCATGTTGTGAAGGGCACAGCAGACAAGAACAATCCTGGAGACCCTTGATAGGGCATATTGAAGGGCACCTGTACCGAATCTTGAGTAACACAATCGCTTACTCTATTATAGCCCTGGTGATGTGGCTTCTGTAATATCTCTCTTCTGGCTCACAGGACTCAGTAGCCAGGTCTTCAGTGCAAGGACGTTGTCTACCAGCAGTCAGTAGCTGAAGCTGTGTGGTGGAGAGGACACATGTGGCAGATGTGATTGGCAAAAAATGAAGGAGTCATGGTAGCTCCAGGGATATCTGCTGCAGAAATGCATGATCATCTTGCGGTGGTCACAAATTAGTTGGATATTAAGGGAGTGGAAGCCCTTTTGATTCATGGAGATGCCTGGCTGATCTAAGGACACCTTAATTGCCACATGTTTACAAATAATCATCCCCTGCACCTGAAAATCCAGCCACTGCAGCAAAACCTACAGCCCTCTGGGTTTGAGTGGCCTCACCCATGGCAAAATTGATACAATTGACGGATTTGGCAAGCAAGGCATCAGTGAACTGGGTGATGCACTTGTAAGCAGCTGGCAGTGAAATTCTGGTGATGTGTCCAGGAGGTCCCTGGAAGAAATCAGAGACAAAGAAATTCAGGGCTGTGGTGACCTTTAAGGCCACTGGCAATGTGTGCAGCTTATAATGTTGCAAATAATAATAGCAAGTCTGAGGATTGGGCCATCAAAAAGTTGATAAAAAGGGTAAAAATAATATGAGAGTCAACTAGCTAGGAATATTAAAACAGATAATAAGAACATAAGAAATAGGAGTAGTATGAGGCCATTTAGCCCTTCAAGCCTGGTCCACTCTTCAATGAGATGATCTTTTATTTCAACACCATTTTCCTACACTATCCCCATATCCCTTGATATATTAATATGTGGAAATCTATCGATCTCAGTCGTGAACATACTCAATGACTGAGCCTCCACAGCCCTCTGGGACAGAGAATTCCAAAGATTCATCACCCTCTGAGTGAAGAAATTCCTCATCACCTCAGTCCTAAATGGCCGGCCCCTTATTCTGAGACTGTGTCTCCTGGTTCTGGACTCCCCAACCAGGGGAAACATCCTTCCTGCATCTACCCTGTCAAGCCCTGTAAGAATTTTGTATGTTTAAATGAGATCATCTCTCATTCTTCTAAACTCCAGAGAATAAAGGCCCAATCTATTTAATCTTTCCTCATAGGACAATCCCTCCATCCCGGAATTAGTTTGGTGAACCTTCGTTGCACTCCCTCTATGGCAAGTATATATTTTCTTAGGTAAGGAGACCAAAACTGCACACAACACTCCAGGCATGGTCTCACTAAGGCTCTATATAATTGCAGTAAGACATCTTTATTCCTATACTCAAATACTCTTATAGTAAAGGCCAACATGCCATTTGCCTGCTTAATTGCTTGATGTACCTACATGTTAGCTTTCAGTGACTCATGAAAAAGGACACCAAATCCCTTTGAAGTTCAACACTTCCCAGCCTCTCACCATTTAAGAAATACTCAGTATTTCTGTTTTTCCTACCTCACATTTCTCCACATTGTATTCCATCTGCCAAATTTTTGCCCACTCGCTTAGCCTCTCCAAATCCCCTTGAAGCATATTGGCATTCTCCTCACAACTCACACTTCCACCGAGTTGTGTGTCATCAGCAAACTTGGAAATATTATATTTAATTCCCACATCCAAATCATTGATATAGATTGTGAATAGCTGGGGCCCGAGCACTGATCTTTGAGGTACCCCACAAGTCACAGGCTGCCAACCTGAAAATGATCCATTTATTCCTACTCTCTGTTTGCTGTCCGTTAACCCGTTCTCAATCCATGCCAGTACATAGCCCCAATCCCATATGCTCTAATTTTTTTTACTAACCTCTTGTGTGGGGCTTTAACAAAAGCTTTCTGAAAATCTAAATATACCGCATCCACCCGTTCCCCTTATCTATTCTGCTAGTTTGTTAAACATGATTTCACTTTCATAAATCCGTGTTGACTCTGCCCAATCCTACCACTATTTTCTCAGTGTCCTGTTATCACATCCTTTATTATAGATTCTAGTATTTTCCCTACGACTGATGTTGCACTAACAGATCTGTAGTTCCTCGTTTTCTCTCACCCTCCTTACTTAAATAGTGGGGTTACAATTGCCACCTTCCAATCTGCAGTAACCATTTCAGGGTCTATAGAATTTTGAAAGATGACCACAAATGCATCTACTATCTCTACAGCCACCTCTCTCAACACTCTGGGATGTAGATCATCAGGTCCAGGGTATTTATTTACTTCAAGTTCTACTAATTTCTCTGGTATGTTTTTTTTTTACCAATATTAATATCTTGTGCATAAAAACAAAAAATGCTGAAAATACTCAGCAGGTTTGGCAGCATCTGCGGAGAGAGAAGCAGAGTTAACGTTTCAGGTCAGTGACCTTTCATCAGAACTGGCAAAGGTTAGAAATGTGATAGGTTTTAAGCAAATAAAGTAGGGGTGGAGCAAAAGATAACAAAAGGGAAGGTGTTGATAGGACAGAGGGTCACAGAGAATAGCTGACCAGAAGGTCATGGAGCAAAGGCAAAGGGCGTGTTAATGGTGTGGTGAAAGACAAATTGTTAGTGCAGAGAGGGTATTAAATGACAGAATAATGAACAGCTCTGGCCAAAAGCACAAACATGAAAAAAACATGGTAAAAAAATGAATGATGAAACAAACTAAAATAAAATAAAAATAAAAAAGGGGGGCCAGTCATGCTCTGAAATTATTGAACTCAATGTTCAGTCTGGTAGTGCCTAATCGGTAAATGAGATGCTGTTCCTCAAGCTTGCATTGATGTTCACTGAAACACTGCAGCAAGCCTAGGACAGAGATGTGGGAATGAGAGTAGGGGGGTGTGTTGAAATGGCAAGCGACAGGAACTCGGGGTCATGTTTTCGGACTGAGCGAAGGTGTTACGCAAAGCAGTCACCCAATCTGCGTTTGGTCTCCCCAATGCCGAGGAGACCGCATTGTGTGCAGTGAATACAGTATGCTAAATTGAAAGAAGTACAAGTAAATCGCTGCTTCACCTGAAAGGAGTGTTTGGGGCCTTGGATAGAGAGGCAAGAGGAGGTAAAAGGGCAGGTGTTATACCTCTTGCGATTGCATGGGAAGGTGCCGTGGGAAGAGAACGAGGTGTCAGGGGTAATGGAGGAGTGGACCCGTGCAAGATGAGGACTCATGGAATTGGGGTGGGGGTGGGGTGGGAGTGGTAATATAGTAGCATGAATAGAGGATTGGTTAATGGACAGGAAGTAAAGAGTAGGCATAAATGGGGCATTTTCAAGTTGGCAAGCTGTGACATGGAGTGCTGCAAAGATCAGTGCTGTGGCCTCAGCTATTTACAATCTATATTAATAACTTAGATGAAGAGACAGAGAGTAATGTATTTAAGTTTTGTTATGTAATTTGCATTTTTTGTGTTAAAACTTGGGAATCTATATTTTTAAAAACTAAAACAATTATTTAATGGACATTGAAACATCTGGAGATAGCTGAACTTTATGGATGCTTTTAAAGAAAAAGTAAGGTCAACAAGAGGCTTCTTGTTTTGACCAGTAAACAAATACTGAAAACCAGGTGATTTCAAGTAAACACCACAGCGGGTTTGACTTAAGAGCTATACTTTGTTGTGACTATAGAAAAGTTATGACTAGCATGAGACTGGCTTAGAAAAGTTTAGTTTCACTTTGAACTGTTAAAAGATGCAGATTTTTGGACTAAAAGCAGGCAATTGGAAATTGAGATGGACCTGCCAGGAGTAGAAGGAAGCTATTACTTTTTTTGAAGAAGAACCTGCTATTGAAAAGCAAAAGCCTGTATGAAGTAGTACTGTTGCTTCCTGCATTTTGAAGAAACCCTGAATAATTGCATAAACCTTACATCTTTAAATGAACTTTGCATCAAATGTGTGTGAGAACTGATACCTCTGTTGCTGCACACCTGTTGTAAGACCTATATGAAGCCTTCTGCAGTTGAATTTCTTTGAATGCCTACCCAAACAGACAGTTCAACAACTTTGCCTGGAAAAATTCCGAGTGGCAGCCAACTATTCGACTTTGGGACACCTCGCCAACGAAGGACTTCCATCTCTTCCCTTCAGTATAAGTTTTTTTTTATTCCTTCTATTTCTTTGTAACAGCTGTAAACAAAAATCCTTTTCTTCCTGTTTAACCTGTTTTTGGATGTATATGCATGTGTGTTAGAGCTGAGATATAAAAAATATGGACTTTAATATTTCAATTCATGTATATGTTTACTTAATTATTGGTTAAGACTTGTTGTATAATACACAGATAATTTTGTTGTTTATTGAAGAAGCCTGGTTGGTGTGCTTTATTCTGGGTACAAATAGAGTATCTAATTGGCTGTTTCAGTAAGTGGGAAAATTTATTGATATGTTATGACCTATGGAGAAGTGGGACTGAATTGACAGTTCACTCCTACAGTCTCGATCGTAACAGTTTGCTGATGATACAAACGTCGGTGGAAATGCAAGCTGTGAAGAGGACATAGAGAGTCTGCAAAGAGATATTGACAGGTTAAGTGAGTGGGCAACAAGGTGACACATGGAGCATAATCCGAGGAAGTGTATGGTTATTCATTCTGGTCGTAAGAGGAGAAGAGCAGAATAATTTTTAAAAGGTGTGAAACTTGTAAATGTTGATGTTCACAGGGACTTGGGTGTGCTTGTAAAAGGAAGGCAGAAAGTTAACATGCAGGTTAACATGCAAGCAATTAGGAAATCAAATTGCATGTTAGCCTTTATTGCAAGAGGATTGGAGTACAAGATTAAAGAAGTCATGCTACAATTATACAGAGCTTTGGTGAGCCCACATCTGGAATAGTGGACAGATTTGGGGGAGATGGTGGTGTTGTGGCATGGTCACTAAACCAGTAATCCAGAAGCCTAGGCCAATGTTTTGGGGACACGGATTCAAATCCCACCATGGCCGCTGGTGGAATTTAAATTCAATTAAGTAATGAAATCTGGAATTGAAAGCTGGTCTCAGTAATGGTGTCATGAAACTATCAGCAATTGTTGTAAAAACCCAGCTCATTCACTAATGCCCTTTAGGGAAGGAAATCTGCTGTCCTTACCTGGGCTGGCTTACAGATGATTCCAGACCCACATCAATGTGGTTGATACTTAACTGGCCTCTGAAATGGCCTAGCAAGGCACTTAGTTGTCAAGGGGAATTGGTGATGGTCAAGAGATTGTGGCCTTGCCAGCAATGGCTCCATCCCATGGAAGATAAAAAGAAATTTAATGTGCCTGTTTAAGGTGGAAATGGTGGTGTGGGGGGACTGAGAATCGCGTCAGAACTGTCCACTTGGAAATGTGACATCTGTTCTGAATTTTGTCAGCGGAGGGGAAACGCACCATGGTGGCAGTACTGTCCTGACACGATGGGAGGCTATTTTAAATTGCTGAGCAGCTTTTTAAATGCATTTGAATCCAATTATTCTCGATTTAATGATTGGCCCTTGATTTAGTGGATGGGTTCACAACTGTTAAAACCTGGTGGGGGTGGGAGGTGTGACCTTGTGCCAGTGGCCCTGAAGATCACCATGGCAGTAAACTTCTACACATCTGGATCTTTCCAGGGTTCCATCGGGGGGGGACATGTGTGGGTTCTCCTCAGGCAGCAGACAATGCGGCATCAAGGAGGTGACCAATGCCCTGTTCAAGAGGGCCAGCCACTATATGCGCTACCAAACTGACCCTGACACTCAAGCCGAGAGGGCCATCGCTTAATTTCCCCATGTGCGAGGTGTGATAGCTTGTATGCATGTTGTCATCATGGACCAGCCAGCCCCCTTCATCAACAGGAAGGGCTCCCATTCAATCAATGTTCAACAGGTCAGTGACCATTGAAAGTATTTCCTGCAGGTGTGTGCCCGCTTCCTGGGAAGCAGCAATGACACCTACATACTTTGACAGTCCCAGGTGCCACAGTTTCACAGGTCCCCCGCTTGCCTTCAGGGATGGATTCTTGGGGACAAGGGCTACCTATTGAAGACTTGGCATCTTGTGCCTGTGAGGAAACCTCGCACTGCAGCAGAGGAGAGGTACAACAATTGCCATGGCCCCACCCGAGCAACCATCAAGCAGGCCATTGAGCTACCTATAACGAGATTTCACTGCCTCGATCGATCTGGTGGAGACCTGCAGTATGCCATAGCGAGGGTCTCATGTATTGTGGTGGTTTGTTATGCTCTGCACAATCTCGCACTGCAGAGGGGACAGGCCTTATATGACGATGAGATGTCTGAGCAACACTCATCCACTGATGAGGAGGATGCGGAAGAGAGAGGGGGCAAGCAGCAGTGGATGAAGATATGCGCTGGAATCCAGACAGATTGAGCAACACGCCAAGGAGGCAAGAGACAACTTCATAATCACCCGCTTCCAGCCACCCTGATGTCCACTCACTTTTTTGTTATTTCCAAAATATACTTTATTCATAAAAATCTGTAAAAAATACATTACCAAACAGTTTCAAACAGCACCAAGTCAAAAAATACAAACAGTGCAAAGGAGAACAGTTTCCTTCAATACAATCGTGAGTTGCCTCACAACCCTTCCATTTCAATTGTCATGCCATATACACTTTTACATTTTACAGCACACAAAATTTTCCCGATACAGTTCGAGGGGTTTCCCATGGATCCAGCCCCTCAGTTCAGCTTGGGGACCTTACACAGTGGTCTTTCCCCATTGAGCCTTTGATGCGGCTGCCCCAAGCTTTAGTGCGTCCCTCAGCACGTAGTCCTGGACCTTGGAATGTGCCGGTCTGCAACATTCAGTCGTGTACAACTCTTTGCGCTGGAGGACCAGCAAGTTTCGGGCAGACCAAAGGGCGTCATTCACCGAATTGATAGTCTTCCAGCAGCAGTTGATGTTTATCTCGGTGTGCGTCCCTGGAAACAGCTCGTAGAGCACAGACTCCTGTATTACAGAGCTGCTAGGGATGAACCTTGACAAAAACCACTGCATCTCTTTCCACACCTGCTTTGCAAAGACACAATCCAGAAGGAGGTGGGCAACTGTCTCTTCCCCACCACAGCCACCGCGAGGGCATTGTGCGGAGGGGGTGAGACTTCGGGCGTGCAGGAAGGATCTGACGGGGAGGGCTCTTCTCACCACCAGCCAAGCTACATCTTGGTGCTTGTTTGAAAGTTCTGGTGATGAGGCATTCTGCCAAATGACTTTGGCGGTCTGCTCGGGGAACCATCCGACAGGATACCGTCTCCTATTCCCATAGGGCCTTGAGGACATTCCGTGCAGACCACTGCTCGATGGATCGGTGGTCAAAGGTGTTTTTCCGCAGAAACCGCTCCACGAAGGATAGGTGGTACGGCATGGTCCAACTGGATGGAGTGTTCTGCGGCAACGTGACCAGGCCCATCTTCACAGCACCGGGGACAGATAGAACCTCAGCATGTAGTGACACTTAGAGTTTGCATACTGGAGGTCTACACACAGCTTGATGCAGCCGCACACGAAGGTGGTCATCAGGATGAGGGCGACGTTGGGTATATTTTTCCCGCCCTTATCCAGAGGTTTGAACATCGTGTCCCTCCAGACCCGGTCCATTTTAGATCCCCAGATGAAGCGGAAAATGGCTCGGGTGACCGCCACAGTGCAGGGGTGGGGTATGGGCCAGACCTGCGTCACATACAGCAACAACGTGAGCGCCTCGCACCTGATGACCAGGTTCTTACCCACAATGGAGAGAGATCACTGCCCCCACATGCTCAACTTTTGTTGTACCTTGGCTACTCGCTCCTCCCAGGTTTTGGTGTCTGCCCCAGCCCTTCTGAACCATATCCCCAGCACCTTTAGGTAGTTTGACCTGACGGTGAAGGGGACAAAGGATCGGTCAGCCCAGTTCCCAAAGAACATGGCCTCGCTCTTGCCTTGGTTAACTTTGGCTCCCGAGGCCAGTTCGAACTGGTCGCATATGCTCATCAGTCTGCGCACAGACAGCGGATCCGAGCAGAAGACGGCGACGTCATCCATGTACAGGGAGGTTTTAACCTGAGTGCCTCCACTGCCTGGGATTGTCACCCCTCTTATGCTCGCATCCTTCCTAATAGACTCAGCAAAGGTTTCAATACAGCAAACAAACAAGACCACTCACAGAGAATCCAACAAAGACTCACCTGTAATCTGTTGCCTCTTTTTGATTTGTGTTCCCTGACATGCAATCAACCGCAATGCACATTAGTGTCCACGGGAGAACATATGTTAATGAAGGCTGTGCTCACATTCGCATGCTAATGAGGGCTGTGGTCACGTTTGCATTGCACTAAGTGTGGTGGGGGGGGGGGTGGAGAAGTCAGCAGATCACAATTAAGGCATAATGAAACATGGCTTGCAGACAATGGTCACCAAAGATTTGCACAAAAGAACTTTTAATTAATCACTACATTACATATTTCCTAGTCCCCAAGTATGGCTAGGTGGTCTTCTTAAAACGTTTGTGAGTAATACTACGTGGTATGATCCCTGTGGCAGCAGCTGGCTGGAGGCAGGCCACTGATCAGGCTGTCCTTTGGCCTGTGATGACTTCAATGGGTACCCACTATATATTCTTTCCTGGGATGTGAGCGTCAATGCAAGAGACAGCATTTGCTGCCCATCCCTAAATGCTCTTGACAACTGAGTGACTTGCTGGGCCATTTTAGAGGGCAGTTAAGAGTCAACCACATTGCAGTGGGTCTGGAGTCACAAGTAGGCAAGACCAGGTAAGGATGACAGATTTCCTTCCCTAAAGGACATTAGTGAACCAGGTAGGTTGTTATGACAATCGATGATAGTTTCCTGGCACAATTACTGAGAACAGCCTTCAATTCCAGCTCTGATTAATTAAGTGAAATAAAATTCCACCATGTCCCCAGGACCTCTGGATTGCTAGTTCAGTGACATTACCACTACTATACCATCAACGTGCCTGGAGGGCCCCAGCTGCCAGGGTGTCCTGCACTGGTGCTGGACTCTCCTCAGGCGTCGCGACTGCTGGAACCGAGTTCACTGGTGAAAGGATTGAGGAGATGGTGTAAACACTGTAGCACCCTGAGGGGAACCCTCAGCTGCTCCTCCTCCCTTTCAAGGCTCACTTGAACCTCCCTGCTCACCAGAGAAGGACGAGGAGCAGGTGAAGTTTCCAGGCTCCTGTTCCTTCTCTCACCTTTGCTACTGCATTGAGCTCATGACCAAGCTGATGATGTGCAGGTCTGCATGCATCTGTGGGATCTGGCTCTTCATGGGCATCACTAATCTCTCGATGGAGGAAGCCATGCATGCGCTCACCTGCCTGAGACACAGCAGTACTCATGATACGGATGGACTCCTCCATTGTCCACTCATGACTGCGCATGGCCTCTGGCATCTCCACCGGATGTTGCCTTAACTCTATCTGCAACTCCAGCATGTCCTGTGCTGTTGATACCAGAGGTTCGTCATCAGCCTGGGGCTCAGCAGGGGCCTGGCCGTCCACAGTCTGCCAATTGTCGGAGGTGTTGGCTGTCTCAGCCTCAGCCAGCTGCTCGGACACATATGTGATGCTCTTACCAGCTTTTGACACTGATTCTATAGCCGAGCGGTTACCCACCGAGGTGAAAGTATCTGCGTTGGTGGAAGGTGCAGGACAGTCATGGTACCAGAACCTGCACCAAAGTCATCTGATGCCATAATCAGTGACTGGCCACCCGTCAGCCATGTGATGGGGGGGCCCGCGTTTCCACTATGCAAAATAGCCACTTGTGGCCATGATCATGGTGGGTCAGTCGCCCATGTGATAGATGGAAATAACACCCATTTTGGGTTGGTCCCAGCAGTGGGCTCATTTAATTCAGCCCACTGTGTGCCGTTTTGTTCTCTATATTTGAGGAGGCACGTGCTTACATTGGAGGCAGTGCAGTGAAGGTTCATTAGATTGGTCCCGGGGATGAGATGGTTGTCCTCTGCTGAGAGGCTGAGTAAATAGTGTCTATATTCTCTGGAGTTTAGAAGAATGAGAGGTGATCTCATTGAAACTCAAGATTCTGAAGGGGCTGGATAGGGTAGACACTGAGAGATTATTTCCGCTGGCTGTGGAATCTAGAACACAGGGGAAATCTCAGGGTAAGGGGTTGATCATTTAGGGCTGCGATGAGGAGAAACTTTTTCATTCAAAGGGTTGTGAATCTTTGGAATTCTCTATCCCAGAGGTAGTGGATACTCCACTGTTGAATATATTTAAGACTGGGATAGACAGATATTTGGTCTCTTAGGGAATCAAGGGATATGGGGAGTGGGCAGGAAAGTGGAGTTGAGGCAGAAGATCAGCCATGATCATATTGAACGGCGGAGCAGGCTCAACAGGCCGTAAGTTCTACTCCTGCTCCTATTTCTTATGTTCTTATGAAAATCCATTCATAAAGCATCCACTGTATTCCCTTAATCAATCCATCCTGTGCTTTTTCCAAAAAATTCCATGAAATTAATCAAATTTAATTTTCTGCTCGATGCAAGGAGATGAAATTTCGCTTATAAAAAAAATTGGGAGGATGAAAGTTAATGACCTAACTAAATTGTATTCTCAGAACAAGTGTATTTGAAATTTGTCTTTTGTTGTAACTTTATTAGTGGGCTTTTAATTACAGACAAAAATAGGAAATCTATTTTTTATGAAGATTGGAATTTCTCCCAGACTGTCGACCAACAGTAAGAAGAGATACTGCAGTGAAAGAGTTGGCTTAAATTCTGGTGACGTGCATCAATTTTCTCTGCCAGGAGCTCTGAACATTCTACACTATAGTGAGCACTACATCACACTGAAACGATAAATACAACAGCCTGAAGGGTCACTGAGTTTCAGAAAATACTTTCATTATTACCCTTTAATGTCAGTGTGCAATAGATTTTAATAAGTGATGCTAGCAGGAAAAACAGCAAAAGTACTGCCTTAATAATATTACAAAGCATAGGACCAAAAGAAGTTTTTAAAAGTCCTACTTAATAAAGAAAGGAAGAAGGTGGCACAGTGTGTTACTGTTTTGGTAATTCTGGGATCAGACTGATCCCCCCAATCACGTGGAGGGAGCGGGCTGTCCGCCCCCAGCAATGGTGTCAGCTGCCCATGTGCAGGTGCTGGTGCCATTTTTAAAGGGCAGTCAGCCCTGCCGGTCAATTTCCATTTTTAAAGAAGAATCCCCCCAAAATTTATTAAATAAATTTCTGATGCCCCTTTCCCAGCCCCCAATAACAATTACATTAACTTCCCCCCGCAAAAACACATACATTTTAAATCTGACCTTCCCCCCCCCCCCCCCCCCTCAGACGGCACAAAGTTTAAAGTTCACCCCTTCCTATATCACCTACACCCATTAATTTTATTTGACCCCATCTCCCTCCCCCACCAATGAAAATATTAACTTCTCCTGCCCCCCAACTATGTCATGCTGGCTTTCCCGGGCGGGAAATTGAAGGCACGGAAGTGCTGGCCGCCGCTCTGAAGATCGCGAAGGGCCTGTAAGAGCTCATGTAAGTGTATTGTAATTTATTCATTTAATTAATTTACATATTTAAATCCGGGTCCCACCACCCAGTGGCGGTGGGGCTGCCATGGAGCCTCACCACTGCTGGAAGGATCGGGCCAGGCCCTCCCGGCACGGCCTCTGTGCTAGAACCATTTTCAGCGCCCCCCCCCCACCCCCACCATGGAGCCCGGCATCATGGGCTTGGTTAAATCCAGCCCCACTTCTCCACTCTGTAAAGACCAGTCATGAAATTAGTTTGGGTACTCTTAATCTAAGATCATAGCAGAAAACTGCAAAGAGTTTTTTTAAAATGATACTACAATTATACTCACAAACGATGAGGCCACAAAGATTGCTGCTATGGTGAATAAAAAAATTTCACAGTGTAGCAGCAGGTGATACTTTTCTTTGTATGGTAGAATACTAACTATGAATCTTGCTGTGGAAATTTAAGCATCCACCTTTTCTTTATTCATTCATGGGATATGGGCGTCACTAGCTAGGTCAGCATTTATTGCCCATTCCTAATTGCCCTTGAGAAGTTGGTGGTGAGCTGCCTTCTTGAACCGCTGCAGTCCTTGAGGTGTAGGTAAACCACAGTGCTGTTGGGGAGTTCCTTTTCTTAGACTTTGTAGTGGTTTGATAAAACTGAGTGGTTTGCTAGGCCATTTCAGAGGGCATTTAAGACGCAACCACATTGCTGTGGGTCTGGTGTCTCATGAAGGCCAGACCAGGAAAGGATGGCAGATTTCCTTCCCGAACGGATATCTGCGAGCCAGATGGGTTTTTACAACAATCGACAATTGTTTCATGGTCACCACTAGACTAGCTGTTAATTCAAGATTATTTATTAATTGAATTCAAATTCCATCATCTGCCATGGTGGGATTCAAACCCATGTTCCCAGAGCATTAGACTGGGGCTTTGGGTTACTAGCCTAGTGACATTACCATTATGCCCCCACCTCTTACCACCTGAACCACTAAAAACAAGGTCTTGGTTTAATGGTATCTGCAACATTGTAGTACTCCCTCAGTACTACATTGATATGCAAATCTACATTGTGTTTTCAAGTCAGATTGTGTCTCTCCATTAAGAGTTGCTGGCTGCCTTAATGTGATTCTCTGCATCCACCCCAAATAGACACACAACCAATGAATAACATGTGCAGTGCTGGCTGCATGCCTGACTCATGAGCAAGTGGCAGCAATTTCATGGGTCCCTGTGACCATGTGAACAAGCACATGCAACCTGTCCCCAGCGTGCCTATATTCGGGTGCAATGAATTTTCCAGGCCATAAGATCTGAGGTGTCTCTTACTCCACTGATTTGCATGAGTGTTACAATGTCTTGTAAAACTTAGCTTCTGGATATATATTGCAGTCTCACAAATATCCTGCTTAATTTTATAAAAATTCATTGTATTAAATTTTAGCTGGATTAGTGGCTCAGTTGATCGCACTCTAGCCTCTAAGCCATAAAGTTGTGTGTTCAAGTCCCTCTCCAAGGGCTGAATTTTATGAGTACGCCGCTCATCGCGGTGGCGTACTCTGATGTCAGCAGCGTGCCAGTGTGCATCGGCCCCTGCTGAGCCTCCGCAACATTACACATGGGGGCTCATTAAAATGGAGGAGGCGGAATGGCCACCCCTGATGACGTAGAGAGGACGGCTGCTCCATCCCCAGCAATGGCGTCTGGCGCCACCCCGCAGGCGCCGGCGAAATTTTTAAAGGACTTCAAGCACTTAGCAAAAATTTTTATTTTTAAAAGTACATTATTGTTCATTTTCCTAAAAAAAATTAAAAGCTGGAGGCCCTTTTCCAACCCCCAATGGCTTTTTTATTGGCCTATATGCAGAAAATTTATTTTATTTCCAAACCGAACTTTGCCCCCCCAACCTCATCACATTTGCCCTTCAACCCCTTCCCACCATCCCCAAAGCCAATGAAAAAGGTTTCTCCCACTCCCCCCAACCCCGCCCTGATAATTTCAGTCCTCTCCCCTCCCCACCAGTTTCTCACCTCAGAACTCCGAATGGAGTTCCGAAGTCACGCAAGTTGCGGCTGACAGCTGTAAAATTGGTGTGGAACGGCTGCCGGGACCAGGCAAGTTGATTTGCATTTTGTTTTAATTAATTTTAATATGGAAATGAAGGTGTCCCCCCCACCAAGCGGCGGGGTGGTCGCACCAAGGCCTCACCGCTGCTGGTAAACTTCAGCGGGGCCTTCTATGCGTCATGGGCCGTGGAGGGTCTCTGCCGCAAATATTTTATGGGGCCCCCCCGCCACGACCCACGATGTTGAGGGGCTGGTAAAATTCAACCCCAAGACTTGAGCACAAAAATCAAGGCTAACACTCCAGTACAATACTGAGGGAGTTTGTCACTGTTGGATGTGCTACCTTTCAGATGAGATATTAAGCTGAATCTCTATGTGGTTGTGCAGGTTCACATAAAATATCCCATAGCACTATTTCAAAGAAGAGCAGAGGAGTTATCCCTGGCCAATATGTATCCCTCAGTCAACATCACAAAAACAAATTATCTTGTCATTATCACATTGCTGTTTGTAGGACCTTGCTGTGTGCAATTTGTCTGCTGTGTTTCCTACATTACAAGAGTGATTACACTTCCGGCCTGGGTATTCTGCTGCAGGGAGGTAACTTCACCATCTCCGAAGTTAAGGAGGTGGTGGGCGGTCGCCTCCTCGTAGCAGACGTGATGTACAACAACGCTCCGCTCCGGTTGATCAACGTGTACGCCCCGGTACAAAGCAGCGAGCGGCTGACCGTCTTCCAGCAGCTCCCACTGCTGCTGGCGACATCCAGGCCGGTCATCCTAGGCGGTGACTTCAACTGCATCATCGATGCGGCTGGATAATCTGGCAGTGACGACAGCAAACTGGACGCTACGTCCAGATTCCTAATAGAAACAGTTAAAGATGCCAAACTGCATGATGCCTTCAGCAAACCTGCAGACGGAGCGCAGCGCAGATTCACATGGTCAAGATCGGACGGGTCTACCCGTTCCAGGATTGACTTCCTGTTTGTGTCCCGTCCCATCACAGTCGGATCCATCGACGTCAAGCCGGTGTTCTTCTCCGACCACTGCCTCTTACTGGCCGACTGTCACTTACAGTACGACCAGCGGGTTGGCAGAGGGACGTGGAAGCTCAATGCTACACTGCTGACCCCAGAGAACGTTGAGGAAGTCAAAGGGGATTACAAAGGTTGGAGGACCGTGAAACCCCTCTTTGAGTCTCCAGTTCACTGGTGGGAAGCGATTAAGGAGAACATCAAGAGGTTCTTCATCCACAAAGATGTTCAGAGGGCGAGAGAGAGACAGAGGGAAATGTCCTGACTCCAGAAAAGTATGCAAAATCTGCTCTGGTTGCAGTCAATGGGGGTCGAGGTCAAGGAGGACCTCCAAGAGGTGAAGAGCCAGCAGGCCTCGCTCTTTGCCAAGGAGGCCTCCAAGATCATCTACCGGTCCAGAGTCCGCTCCATCGAGCAGGATGAGACGTGCTCGCGTTACTTCTTCCAAAAGGTACATAGAGAGAGCTCTGTTATCAGCAGCCTGAAGGAAGAAGATGGCTCGGTAACGTCTTCGCAGTCCGACATACTAAGGATCAGCAAATCCTTTTATGCTGGGCTGTATGACGCGAAGCCCACAGACAGCAGAGCCTCCCAGTCCTTTCTGTCATCTATCACAGAGGTCTTAGATGACGGCAGGAGGGAAAGACTGGACAAGCCGCTAACTGTGGACGAGCTGACAAAGGCCGTCGAGTCCTTCGAGACGAGTAAAACTCCCGGAAGCGACGGCTTACCAGTCAAGTTGTACTCGGCCCTGTGGGACTGGGTCGGCCCAGACCTGCTGGAAGTATACGAGAGTATGCTCCTGGCCGACACCATGTCAGAATCCATGAGGAAAGGCATCATCACCCACATTTACAAGTGGAAGGGGGAGAGGGCAGAAATCAGAAATTGGCAGCCCATCTCACTGCTTAATGTTGACTACAAGATTCTGTCCAAAGTCATAGCCAGTCGAGTCAAGTCTGCTCTGGAGTTGGTGATCCACCCCGATCAGACCTGTACTGTACCCGGCAGGAAGATCTCTGATAGTCTTGCGCTACTCAGCGATACGATCGCCTACGTACGGGACAGGAGGGTGGACACCTGCCTCATCAGCCTGGACCAGGAGAAGGCTTTTGACAGGATATCGCACACCTACATGATGGACGTGCTTTCCAAAATGGGGTTTGGGGAGGGAATCTGCAATTGGATCCAACTGCTCTACACAAACATCAGTAGCGCAGTCTCAATCAATGGGTGGGAATCGGAAAGTTTCCCGATCAAATCTGGAGTCAGGCAGGGCTGTCCTCTCTCCCCGGTCTTGTTTGTTTGCTGTATTGAACCCTTTGCTGAGTCTACTAGGAAGGATGCGAGCATAAGAGGGGTGACAATCGCAGGCAGCGGAGGCACTCAGGTTAAAACCTCCCTGTACATGGATGACGTCGCCGTCTTCTGCTCGGATCCGCTGTCCGTGCGCAGACTGATGAGCATATGCGACTAGTTCGAACTGGCCTCGGGAGCCAAAGTTAACCACGGCAAGAGCGAGGCCATGTTCTTTGGGAACTGGGCTGACCGATCCTTTGTCCCCTTCACCGTCAGGTCAGATTACCTGAAGGTGCTGGGGATATGGTTCGGAAGGGCCGGGGCGTGCACCAAAACCTGGGAGGAGCGAGTAGCCAAGGTACAACAAAAGTTGAGCATGTGGGGGCAACGATCTCTCTCCATTGTGGGTAAGAACCTGGTCATCAGGTGCGAGGCGCTCACGTTGTTGCTGTACGTGGCGCAGGTCTGGCCCATACCCAACTCCTGCGCTGTGGCAGTCACCCGAGCCATTTTTCGCTTCATCTGGGGATCTAAAATGGACCGGTTCCGGAGGGACACGATGTTCAAATCTCTGGACAAGGGCGGGGAAAATGTACCCAACGTGGCCCTCATCCTGATGACCACCTTCGTGTGCGGCTGCATCAAGCTGTGTGTAGACCTCCAGTATGCAAACTCCAAGTGTCACTACGTGCTGAGGTTCTATCTGTCCCCGGTGCTGCGACGGATGGGCCTGGTCACATTGCCGCGGAACGCTCCATGCAGTTGGGCCGTGCCGTACCACCTATCCTTCGTGGAGCAGTTTCTGCGGGAAAACACCTTTGACCACCGATCCATCAGGCAGTGGTCTGCACGGAACGTCCTCAAGGCCCTACGGGAAAAGGAGACGGTGGATCCTGTCGGATGGTTCCCCGAGCAGACCGTCAAAGTCATTTGGCGGAATGCCTTATCACCAGAACTTTCAAACAAGCACCAAGACGTAGCTTGGCTGGTGGTGACAAGGGCCCTCCCCGTCAGATCCTTCGTGCACACCAGAAGTCTCGCCCCCTCCGCACAATGCCCCCGCAGTGGCTTTGGTGCGGAAGAGACGGTTGCCCACCTCCTCCTGGAATGTGTCTTCGCAAAGCAGGTGTGGAAAGAGATGCAGTGGTTTTTGTCGAGGTTCATCCCAAGCAGCTCTGTAACACAGGTGTCTGTGCTCTATGGGCTGTTCCCAGGGACGCACACCGAGATAAACATCAACTGCTGCTGGAGGGCTATCAATTCGGTGAAAGACGCCCTTTGGTCTGCCCGAAACTTGCTGGTCTTCCAGCGCAAAGAGTTGTCCACCACCCAATGTTGCAGACTGGCACATTCCAAGGTCCAGGACTACGTGCTGAGGGACGCACTAAAGCTTGGGGCAGCCGCAGCAAAGGCTCAATGGGGAAAGACCACAGTGTAAGGTCCCCCCACCAAGCTGAACTGAGGGGCTGGATCCATGGGAAACCCCTCGAACTGTATCGGGAAAATTTTGTGTGCTGTCAATGTAAAAATGTATATAGCATCACAATGAAATGGAAGGGTTGTGAGGCAACTCATAATTGTATAGAAGGAAACTGATCACCTTTGCACTGTTTGTATTTTTTGACTTGATGCTGTTTTAAACTGTTTGGGAATGTAATTTTTACAGATTTTTATGAATAAAGTATATTTTGAAAATAAAAAAAAAAGTGATTACACTTCAAAAGTATTTCATTGGGTGTCCAGCATTTTGATACATCTGGTGGTCATGAAAGGTGCTATATAAGTTCAAGTTTTTCTTCTTTTTGGAGTTTTGGAGCCCAATTATAACTATTAGCTGTTTGTTGAATAGATCTTCTTGTCCTTGGACCCTGAGGGTAGAACAAATACACAATAATGGCTAAGGACAGCTGGTGGTATTGGAGATTATAGCCTCAAATTCCCAAAGGGGAATAATTAGAATATTAACTGTGCCTGTTCAAGATTGTTTGGCTAACTGCCTCAGGCTTTTTAAATGCTGCATGCAAGCAATTGAGCTGACTTGAGAAGTAGATAAACATTGTGATCTGTAATGGCTGACCCATCAGGAGTTCCCTGGAAAGGAAGGCAGCTGTTGGCTCAAAAAGTACTTTTATGACATGAAAAGCTTTGTTTTAGGTCTGACCTAGTAAATGCTTCTTTGAACAGACATGACACTGCAATCCACCTCTCTATCTACTCATTAAATAGAAATATTAAATAATTACTGTTCAATAAGTACTGAAGCCATCTTCAAAGTAGCTGCCATCTACTTCAAAGGAAATGAGCAGTGTATCTGAGCAGCAGCCCTATTTTGTTTAGTTCACTCAGATTAACCTTTTATCTTCCTGTAATGGCCCTCAAAAGAAAACCCTTGGGGACTGGTTGTTCCATTTAAGAGTGATCAAAAGACTCAGTTAAAATATGAAAATCAAAGGGGGCTCCACCTACTTGAGAATGGAAGAGCATGTCAGCCACAGGGCTACTGTGGCTGTCCTTTAGATGGCCTTCTGCTAACTCTGTGGAACTCTGAATGGCAGCATCCCAGAGCGGTAAAGAGAAAAATTGTTGGAATATTGCAACTGTGTACACTGCTGAATTGCAGGCTAGACAGGCAGTGGTTGAAGTAGTTTCTATTCAGAATAAAAGAGAGAGCTTAAATTTATATAGCAGCTTCCATCTCTTCAGGATGTCCAAAATAACTTTAAAACAAATGGATTAAAAGTCCAGGTCATGTTGTTAAATTGGTAAAGTACATAAGATGTTTAAAATTACGAATGGTTTGGACAGGATAGATGTGCCAGAAGTGCCGAGTTGATGATCCATCTCGGCCTTCTCCTGAAGTCCCCAGCATCGCAGATGCCAGATTTCAGCCAATTCGATTCACTCCGCGTGATATCAAAAAACTACTGAAGGCACTGGATACTGTAAAGACTATGGGTCCTGACAATATTCCACGCAGAAGTCCTCAAGGCGGCCAACATCCCCAGCATATACACCCTACTAAGCCAGTGGCGCTTGAGATGGCTTGGCCATGTGAGCCGCATGGAAGATGGCAGGATCCCCAAGGACACATTGTACAGCGAGCTCGCCACTGGTATCAGACTCACCGGCCGTCCATGTCTCCGCTTTAAAGACGTCTGCAAACGCGACATGAAATCCTGTGACATTGATCACAAGTCGTGGGAGTCAGTTGCCAGCGATCGCCAGAGCTGGCGGGCAGCCATAAAGGCGGGGCTAAAGTGTGGCAAGTCGAAGAGACTTAGCAGTTGGCAGGAAAAAAGACAGAAGCGCAAGGGGAGAGCCAACTGCGAAACAGCCCTGACAACCAATTTTATCTGCAGCACCTGTGGAAGAGTCTGTCACTCTAGTATTGTCCTTTATAGCCACTCCAGGCGCTGCTCCACAAACCACTGACCACCTCCAGGTGCTTACCCATTGTCTGCCGAGACAAAGAGGCCAAAGAAGAAGAAGAAGACTGAAGGCACTGGATACTGCAAAGTCTATGGGTCCTGACAATATTCCGGCAATAGTACTGAAGACCTATGCTCCAGAACTTGCCGCGCCCCGAGTCAAGCTGTTCCAGTACAGCTACAATACTGGCATCTACCTGGCAATGTCGTGTACATAAAAAGCAGGACAAGTCCAACCCAGCCAATTACCGCCCCATCAGTCTACTCTCAATCATCAGTAAAGTGGTGGAAGGTGTCATCAACAGTGCCATCAAGCAGCACTTGCTTAGCAATAACCTGCTCAGTGACGCTGAGTTTGGGTTTTGCCAGGGCCACTCAGCTCCTGACCTCATTACAGCCTTGGTTCAAACATGGACAAAAGAGCTGAACTCAAGAGGTGAGGTGAGAGTGACTGACCTTGACATCAAGGCAGCATTTGACCAATTATGGCATCAAGGAGCCCGAGCAAAACTGAAGTTAATGGGAATCAGGGAGAAAACTCTCCGCTGGTTGGAGTCATAACTACCCCAAAGGAAGATGGTTGTGGTTGTTGGAGGTCAATCTTCTGAGCTCCAGGACATCACTGCAGGAGATCCTCAGGGTAGTACCCTAGGCCCAAACATCTTCAGCTGTTTCATCAATGACCTTGCTTCGATCATTAGGTCAGAAGTGTGGATGTTTGCTGATGATTGCACAATGTTCAGCACCATTCGCGACTCCTCAGATACTGAAGCAGTCAGTGTAGAAATGCAGCAAGATCCGGACAATATCCAGGCTTGGGCTGATAAGTGCCAAGTAACATTCGCGCCACACAAGTGCCAGGCAATGACCATCTCCAACAAGAGAGAATCTAACCATCTCCCCTTGTCATTCAATGGCATCACCATCGCTGAATCCCCCACTATCAACATCCTAGGGGCTACCATTGACCAGAAACTGAACTGGAGTAGCCATATAAACCGTGGCTACAACAGCAGGTCAGAGGCTAGGAATCCTGCAGCGATTAACTCATCTCCTGACTTCCCAAAGCCTGTCCACCATCTACAAGGTGCAAGTCAGGAGTTTGATGGAATACTTGCTTGGATGGGTACAGCTCCAACAACACTCAAGAAGCTTGACACCATCCAGGACAAAGCAGCCCGCTTGACTGGCACCCCATTCACAACCTTCAACATTCACTCCATCCACTACTGACGCACAGTGGCAGCAGTGTGTACCATCTACAAGATGCACTGCAGCAACGCACCAAGGCTCCTTAGACAGCACCTTCCAAACCCGCGACTTCTACCAACTAGAAGGACAAGGGCAGCAAATTCATGGGAACACCGCCACCTGCAAGTTCCCCTCCAAGTCACACAACATCCTGACTTGGAACTATATCGCCGTTCCTTCACTGTCGCTGGGTCAAAATCCTGGAACTCCCTTCCTAACAGCACTGTGGGTGTACCTACCTTACATGGACTGCAGCAGTTCAAGAAGGCAGCTCACCACCACCTTCTCAAGGGCAATTAGGGATGGGCAATAAATGGTGGCCTAGCCACCGACACCCACATCCCATGAATGAATAAAAAAAAAGAGAATGTTTCC
Source organism: Heterodontus francisci (assembly GCF_036365525.1). Classification (NCBI taxonomy): domain Eukaryota; kingdom Metazoa; phylum Chordata; class Chondrichthyes; order Heterodontiformes; family Heterodontidae; genus Heterodontus; species Heterodontus francisci. The sequence continues at coordinate 88,250,890 of NC_090377.1, forward strand.
ATTCGTGGAAGAATCCAAAACTTTGGGGTGTAAATACAAGATAGTTACAAAGATAGATCCAACAGGAAAATAAGAAAAACTTTATTTACTGCTTGAGTAGTTAGAATATGGAACTCGCTACCACAAGAAGTGGGTGAAGCAAATAACTTAGATGCTTTCAAAAGGAAGCTAGATGAGTACATGAAAGAAAATGGAATAGAAGATATGGCGAAAGATTAAGATGCGGTAGATGGAATGGGAGGAGACTTGTGTGGAATATAAATACCAGCACAGACTATTTGGACCAAATGGCCAATTTCTATGTAGTATATTCTATTAATTCTGTGTAACATTCAAAAGAACAATGGAAGCCTCCAGAGTTCCTATAGAATATGCATTATTGCATCCAGGAACAAGTATTGCTGTGTTTGTGGGTTTAACGACTATTGAATCAGAAAACACCTGATTGTTGAGGGGTCAGATCAGTAAAACATTGTGAGGAGTTTGGGTAATTGCTTTGGTGTTAATAAACATATTGGTACCACCAAGCATCAGCAGGGAGATGACTAGGGATCTTAGATGCAGCAACGTTTGATATTGATCATAATAACTTCCATAAATCAAAAATACTAACTTACGTAAAGAATTTGGAGCTCAACCAAGTAATGAGAAAAAGAACAGCACTATGACTTTTTGATTCTTTGATAAATAAATTCCCTTCCCTGCACTACACAAAACAGACTCCTATTAAAGTTTATTAAAAATACATTGGATTAAACCTTAAAACTTTAATTAAAGATCTAGATTATTTACCATTTGTTAGATTTGCCCTTGTACATTTAGTTTTTAAAACATTTTTACAAGGCAAGTTCCTGAAAGTGCAAACTGATAACGTTGCAGCGAGGGAAACAACAAAGGCATGTCTCCTTAACCAATCAGATCGAAGGACTGAGACGGAAGTGTTATTTAGTGTAGGTGACTTCGATGTCAAATCAGGTACAGAAACAGAAATAAAGAAAGGGAACGAAAGATTGGATTAAGAGAGAGAAAAAGGAGACAGGATGGAAAAGTTTACAAAAACTTTAGCAACAATTAAAAACTGAACTAATGTGACTCCACACTTGTAACCGTGACTTTCCAGTGCCAGAAAAACTGGCTGGCAGTAATTAGCACTTAGCATTTTCCTAAAGGAGTACTTAGACTGAAATGGACAAGACTTAACTTTCTCTCATGAGTTATTTCATACCTATGAGCAAATACAGAAAGTTCAAGACATTCAATGCATTTCAATGGTGAGGCAGTCAGTGAGATGCCATTTTTGTGAAGCTAATGACCCCACAGTGGCACAACTTGGACAGAAACTTTTGAATTTCCATGTTGAACTGCACATTTGCCCTCGCCTGAAGTTGCTGTTGCATTTGTATTGCCATTAATTTGGCAGCAAATTGAAGACCAATATGGTGGAGTCTTGTCTGCAGGGTGCAGTTATGACCTTAATCTTAGGCCATAGGCATTATATTTCATACTATATGAAGATTAGTGAATTTTTATGTATGCGATAAAGTCCTGCATCATGAGGTTCATAACCCTTGAGGTACCGCACCATGTGCCCATCTCTCACAGTAGTATATAATCAGACAGAAGATTGGTAAACACATTTGTAGCATAACATAAATGAACCACTGTCATATTACGATTATCAAAAATGTAATATAGTTTAGTATTATAGAAAATGTTGAATGACTGCCAGTGAATTGAAGTCAACAATATAATTTGGGGATTTAGAATCTTCGGAAAATTTATTGAGATCAATCCACAGGTCAAATTACTGTCGCCAACTTGCAATCTGTTATTTGTTTTGAGTGTTTAATTCATATAGTTACTGAAACAAAAGAATCAAATTGTTTTTAAGCTGTATCTAGGTAACAGTTTAGAAAAAACCTCTTGTTTTTCTATATATCGGGGACCCTGTAAATGGAAATATGCTATCCTTTTTTATTGTATATTTATGCAGAAAATCACAAAAATACTAGTAAAAAAATTTTCCCTTACCTGGCAATATGAATTATTTTCTCTGCTCTTTTTACTAATCTCCTCCATCCTTCCCACTCTCTTGTCTTTGAAGTACCTAAAAATATTTGACATAGGGATGTGATACAAATATTTCAGTGAAGCTTTAAAAACCATTTGGCAAAATTACGTAACATTTTCTGCAACAAACCCAGTGATAGACCAAAAGTGTATTGCTAATTAATACCTGGTAACTATTATAACTTAAGGCTATATAAGATATTATTTTAACTTTTCTGTTTGTAGAGGTTCAAACTCGAGGAAATACAATTAAAGTGTGGAAAATCAAAAATACTTAAAAAGATATACCAATGAATAGAAAAAATAATCGACAACAATAAGAAACAGAAAAACATTGAAGAATATCTAAAATAATGTAGAATCAAAGAATTTATAGAGTTGGCTTGCAGTTTTGCAGCACTTTTTCTAATGCAATAAAATATTTCAAAGCATTTTACAGATCATAATGGTGGAAGGGCAGGGGTGGCAATAAAGGTATGATCAAAAAAGAGATTTATAGGAGATTTTTGAAATAGGGTAGGGTGAAAGAGGAGAAATAGAGACAGCTTTCCTGTGTATGAGGGTAGGAGAACCAAAGATTCTTCCATCAAAGGTGAAATGAAGATGTGGGAATGTAAAAGAGACAAGAATAGTATGACGACCAGGTGAGAAGGGATTCCTTCTCAGCCTTTGCCTGGTTTAACCGTAACAGGGTTTAATTTTAAAACACCGTGTTTTTAGCTCCCCCTTAGTGAATCCTTGTTCACTGCTCCAATTGTAAGGCAAAGAAATCAAACAGGTTTCCTTAGATTTAAACAAGAAAGGTAGAAGTTTATTAATCTTAAACTCTAATCCAGTTAATGACTACGAATATGTGACGCGATCATGCTCGCATGCATACGTGATAAACACACAAATAGATAGAGACAGAAAGAGTAGAAGGAATAAAGGGGAAAAGTTTGAGGCAATATCTGGTAGTTACAGTCCTTTAGGTTCAATGTGGAGTCTTTGGTTGCTGATATGTCTTGCAATTTGTTGGGGCCCAGTTCACGCTTCAACTTATTCCGATGTTGGAGTCTTTTCTCTCTTGACGTTTACGTGTCTTCCGTGGCTCCGGTGGCTTGGGCGAACACAAGAGAGAGAGAACGAGAGGCTTTCTTGTTCCAGCCTCAGTTGCACACTGCCTTTTGAATTCTTTTCTGTGTGGCGCAAATAAAAAAAAATCTGAGGTTGCCTAGCAGGTTAGTCATGTGACTAGCTCCTTATTTGGAACAGTCACTCCTGTGAGGTTTGTGCGTTGCATCACCTTAGCAGTCTCTGGAATGCGCTTCCTTACACCTTCACCTGGTGATCAAAATCCATGTGGGCTAATTGGAGCAGGGAATAGTCCTTTGTCTCCACAAGCAGCTTCTCTTAGTATGCAAATATCCTTCCAGTCCAGTGTCTGGTGATCTTCAAACAAGTCATTTCTTCACTCCAGCAACAATTTAAATCAATGTTCATATGGCAACATTAATATACCTCATTCTTGGCAGGTGGGGGTCTGCATGACAATAGAAAGAATGGAAGACACATGTTTAAATACAGGGCTGAGGTAGGTATCAGAAATAGGAAGGGGCAAGGGCATGGAGGGACTTGTAGATGAGGCCAACATTTTGAAATGGATGCATTGAGGAATTGAGATAATGAAGTCTAGCGCGTGTAGGAGGGACAGGGATAAAGTCCAGGCAACAGGGTTTTAGGCAAGTTGTTCTTTGTGAAGGACAGGAGTTGGGAAGCTGACACAGAGAGCTTTGGAGTGATCAAGTTTGGAGGTGACAGATTTGTGGATAAATATGAAACAGGATACTGAGATTACACAGCTTGAGTGGTCAGTAAAGGTCTGGAGGTGGCAGGGTGGAAATTGGGGAAGGTGGTTAAGGTGCTAAGTTTTTGCTGGCAGGAGCCAAGTGAGATTACTTGTTGTTGCTGGTGTTGAGTTATAGGACGTTATGGTTCATCCAAAACTTTGCGTGATGGCTAAGGTTCATTGTAGAGAGGTAGACCTGGGTGTTATCATAAATGTCAATGCTTGCCAAAAATAAAACTGATATTGCCCAGCAGTGCCATGTCAGGAAAGAAAAGAAGGGGGTTAAAGTTGGAACTTTGGAGATTACCTTAAATAACAACATGAGGGTGGGAGGATAAGCCATTGCAGGAGATATGTTGGTTTCTTCAGGACAGATAAAAGGAAAGCCATGCTAAATGGTGGTCCACAGAGGAGAAATGATAAAAGAGGATGCAGTGGTGAACTATGCTTAAAGTCTTATTAATGTCAAAGAGAATGGGCTGAATTTTATATCAGCGACAGGGGTCCTGTCAATGGGTCAGAAGGTGGGAGGGGGTGACACCGTCTCAGCCCTCCATTGGACCCCCGGCTGACTTCAACAGGTAATTAACCGCTGCCACTGGGGATGCCGCCCCCTTTAAGGGACAAAATCCTGCCCCAGGAGTTGCTGGCTAATCAGAGAGTGGGCAGCTCAGCAGTCCCAGCAGCACCACTGGGAGCGGTGGCTACTGATGGTACTGCAGGAAGCCTGGAGCTGCAAAAATAGAGGAAGCCCCGGGTTAAATGGCCTCCCAGCGGACTTCCTGTCTGCCACGGTGCCTGCTGCGGAAAAAATGGCATGGGGGCAGCACATCAAGCATACCACCCAATGCCACCCCATGCCTTTTTGGGCTCTCCTTCCTTCCAGCTCGTCTCCAAGAGCCAGATAAAACCCAGCCCAATAAGGAATCTTGGCCATAATCATAAAGGATATAATTGATGACTTTGTCGAGAGTGGTCTTGGTAGTGTAGGCAGAGTTGAAACTGGAGTGATTCAAAGTACTGGGAGATGTGGGCATGGCGCTGGGTGTTGATGGCATAATCATGAAATAAAGAGAGGAATGGAAGGTTGGAGACAAGGCAATAGTTGGGGAGAATGAAAGGATCAAGAATTTTCTGGAGAAGGGGCTGATAACAATCATTTTGAAAGGTGGAGGGGACAGAGCCCGAGGAGACAGAACTAATGATAAATTCAACAAGCTTTGGGAGGGACAATTGTGTGATGAGACATTGGATCTCTGAGAGGCTTTAGGGGGCAAGAGGTGGATTTCATGAAGGTGATGAGCTTTGTGAGAGCTGGGGAGAGGACAGGAGAGATATAATAGGAGCTGTATTGTAATTTGGGATTGATGCAAAGATGCTGAGGAGCATAATTTTGCTTTAGGGGATGGAGCCAGGTCTGGTGATAAGTTTGTTTTGAACCAGGTTCATATCAGTCCACAATCCCCATATTTAAGGATATAGATGTGGGAAGTGTACCAAGGCAGCAATTTGGATGAGAGACAGTGAGGAAATTGGTGACAAGAGATTTGAAGGCAGAAGCCTGGGAACTGTTAAAGAAATAAAGTCTTTACTTTTCTAGCACTTCACATGACCGCCGGATGTCTCAAAGTGCTTTACAGCCAATGAAGTACTTTTCAAATGTAGAAAACATGCAAATAATTTGTGCACAGCAAACTCTCACAAACAACAAAGTGATCATGGCCAGATAATCTGTTTTTGTGATGTTGTTTGATAAATGTTGACCAGGGCAACTCCCCTGCTCTTCCTCGAAATAGTGCCATGGGATCTTTTACATCCACCTGAGCGGGCAGATGGGCATTAAAAACAGAAAGTGCTGGATATATACAGCAGATCTGGCAGCATCTGTGGACAGAGAAACAGTTAACGTTTCAGGTCTGTGACCTTTCATCAGAACTGGCAAAGGTTGGAAATGTAATAGGCTTTGAGAAAGTGAAAGGGGGGAGCAGGGGTGGGGGGCGACGGGGGGAAGGAGGCTAAAAGGGATGGTCTGTGATAGGGCGGAGGACAAGAGAGATTAAATGACAAAGATGTCAAATATGTCTTTGGACAAAAGGCAAAGGGAGTAGTAATAGATAAAGCATTGTCAGATGGGGCCTTGGTTTAACATCTCACCTGAAAGATGGCACATCTAACAGTGCAGCACTTGCCTCAATACAACACTGGAGTGTCAGCCTTGATTTTTGTGTGTAAGCCCTGGAATGGAACTTGAATCCAGAACCTTGTAAGTCAGAAACAAGAATGCTACCAACTAAGCCATGGCTGACACTAACTATATGGCCGCATTGAAATAGCTGAAAGGCCAAAACACACCGAATTAGAATAGTTGAAAATATCCAGTACAGCAAATAAATAATGGTTGCCCAAACACCAAACAAACCATAATGGATAGATAAATATAAATGAATGACACTAGGGTAAAAACCTATAAGTAACAATGAACAGAAAAACTGAATGTACAGGAAACTCACACTATCTTTTTAGTCCAGTTCTGAGGAAGGGGTGCACACAAAGCAAAATAATGCAGATGCTCTGAATCTGAAACACAAAACACTGGAAATACTCATCAGGCCAGGTAGTGTATGTTGAAAGAGAAGCACGCGGTGTCTGCCTGTACACGAGACAATCTGTGATTGATGGGCACCACAGGGACTGGTGGGCATGGATGTCGATATTATTATTTTGTTTATAAGTTTCCTTTGGTTTATGGTTTTGTTTTTATTAGTTGTACCCCTTTAAAAAGATGCCAGTTTTGAAAGTTTTTTTCAATGTTTGATAACACTTGCTCAACCCAGTGTCTCCTAATGGATCAATTAAGAAAATGCATCTGCTCAAAGAACACAAGTCGACGTATCAGGTATGGAACCATTCCTTAGAAATTTACACCAGCGACTCGCAACGCTCGGAATTAGTAATTTCATTCTATTGCTTTCACCAATTATCACCATTTTTCAAATAGTGCCAATAACAATTCAGGTCCAGAGCTTTCGTACTTCGACTCCAATCCGGGACCAACAAGCATTTTTTTCCCCTGAATAATTTACCAAGTATTGTGATTCCTTCAACTGTTTTCCAACGACATCCACAGGCATCCTAAATGTAACAAACTCGAAGTCATGGATCTAACAGTAACCGCAGGACACTGAATGATGTTGCAGGTTGACACGTTGTTCGCCTTGTCCCTTTAAATGGATTGCATGCTGTCGCTTTTGAAGCTGGCGCCTTGTTGCTGGGAATTGTGCACAGCACAGAGCTGCCTGACTTTACGTCATTCAACTTTCCAGCGGCAGAGATTCCGGAGCAGGAGAGAGGGGAAAAACAAAACAAACTCATCAACTGCCAATCATCCAAAACAGCAAGACAAAGTAGGCGTTATGTGTAACTTTTTAAATCTTTTAGTAGTTGACACCGATAACTTATTTTGAAGAACGTTTCTGAATTTAGATATGTGACAGTGAAGCTGTTTTCTGTCTGTGTCTGTGTGTGTGCGTGTGAGCGGCTGCAGCCGAGTTCGCTCCTTGAAACTTGGGTGTAAACACCGATTGGTAGCAAGTGCAGCAATGAATGCAGCAGCGAGGGACAGTGTGGAGGCGCTCTGATAATGTCCAGGGCTGGCCTGGGAAGCGGGAGGGGTGGGTGGTGAGGGAGCTTGATTAAAACATTGAGAGAAACTTCTGCCCGAGATGTCGGTGGCGTTTCCGCCTGTGACTCCGCTCCAGTCCCTTCACCAGAGCTCAGACACATAAAGTTACCCAGTGCTGTGCTTCTGACTCGGAAAGTTGAACAACTCTTCTTGATGGCAATGCATTTTAAGACATAGATCTATGGAAGAATATGCGGTGACGAGCTTGGTACGTGTACGTGCGCGAGCGAGCCTGCGCCCAGGGAGGGAAGCTGTCCCGGAGGCGCGAGGCTCAGTCGCTCAGCGAGTGCAGCCCGAGGTCCCCAAACTCAGCTCCTCCTAACTAGTGCATCGCACACTGAAGAACCTACATGAGTGGCTCTGTGATCCTTCAGGAGTGTTGGGTTCTGAGCCTGTATTATTGAGTTCAAAACGTCTTTAGGATTACAGTTTTAATAAGAGGTATTGGAATGCCCTTTCTGTTTCTATCTCGAGCATGTGAAATTAAATGACCTCCGTATGTTTTTGCTTTCATCAATATGAAATGATTTGTCAGATTTACTTAAGGCAGTCTAGATTGACAGCTTGTATGTTCAGATAATGGGGAAAAAAAAAACTCGATAGAAGGGTTGCCCCATTCAAGACTTGTACTTAACGAATGGGATCATGCTTGCAATTCTTCAGTTTAACTGTTAGATTTAAGGCAGTGTTTGTGTTACAAGTGAAACATTTACTCGTGCATAGTTTCACTCGTTGCATGTTTATTTCGAAACTCTTAGGAAAGCTCTTATAATGAGCATTGTCTTTTTTGCAGTGGGGAAGTTTTTTGTTGTCTTGGGGATTACGCGCCTTTTGAAATTGACCATTTACAGCAACCATTAATCATTATCTGTCAAGGGATTGATTCTGCATTTATTTCTGATTTTCAGCATACCAGCACGGAAAGAGTTCCAACAGTACTGGTGTGAGAGTAATGAGGATCACCTCCAAGTGATCATTTTGTTTTGCTTTGGTTGGCTGCAGTGGTGTGGAGGTGATTTTAAACTTCTTTGTCATGCATTTTAAAAAGTCATTATTGTTTTCTACAGACTGAAGAGGCGGATGACAGTCTCATTAGCTCTATTTAATGATCAGAGTGTTGTCTACACTGCTTGCTGCAAGCAATTCATACCCAATTTATATTGTATCTCTGGATACAACTCTACAGCATAAACAGGACAGCACATGTGCCTTCAGAGGCTGTCAACACTATCTTGCAAAATTGTTTAATTCCCTGTTTCTGAGGGTAAATCACTGGTGGTGGAAAAAAAATCAATGATTGCTGCTGGCGCCTCTTGTCTTGAGGGTTGCTGTCTGTTTTGACTGTGTATGGACTGAGCCTCAGCTTGACTGTATATATCAGAAATATGATTTTTTTCCCCCAGCCCTCACCACCCTGACATTGGGGAAGGTCTGTGGCCTGAATACGACCAGCAACAGTGCATGTGCAAATCATGCATTTGAATAATCTTGTAGTGGCCAGTCTGTCTTGCAATATAAATGGGGTGAATTTTGAACACTGAAAAGATTATATTGCAGGAATTCTTCTATTGGAAGTGATCCTGCAGTATAGATAGAGTATGAAATCCCGATCCCATATATGGAACTCTTGTCTTTGTAGTGATGTGAATGTGCAACGTAGCCGTAGCTCCTCACTTGCATTGCTTCTGAAGTACTTTTGACAATGCATTATTGGATAAAATATAAAGATAATTCATTTTGTAGTGGTCAGTATTGTGGTTTATAAGTTTTTACTGCAAAAGTAACTGAAAGGAATTTATCAGTACTGAATAGTAGTGGTTTAAATATTAAATTCATTTTGTTTCCTTTACTCCATACTGATGGTGCAGCAAATATGCAGCATTTAGTAACTGTGCTGCAGGGGGCTGCTCAGTGTATAACCAGTTTAAATAATGCTGCTTTCAGGAACCATATAAAAATGTTAAAGTGAGGAATTTTCTTTCTTGTTAAATTGCACTCATTTCCTCTGTTTTTGACACACTTTATGATGGTGGCTAGCCAGTTACAAGAAAGGTATAGGGAACAGAGTATACCCCTTTACCTTACTTTTGGAGATCTCACTAAGGCGTTTGACTGCCTTGTGGGTATCTCGGGAGAGACCAAGGCTAAGGGAGTAAACCTTAACAGAAAATCTGGAGCGGAACCCCTAAGGCGGTCATGTGTCACCTTTGGCATGTTTCTGGCAATTCCTGCAGCCGTACTGGTGCCAAACGCCGTGCTCTGTCGGAAGACCTTACACAAATCAACGACTCTCAGAAGACCGCCATCATTAACAATGAGTTCAGTAGACTCAAGGTGGACATTTCAGCACTTCAGGAGACACACCTCCCTGCGAGTGGATTGCTAAGAGAGCAAGACTACACCTTCTACTGGCAGGGTAGGGATCCTGAAGAACCAAGACAGCATGGAGTGGGTTTCGCCATCAGAAACTCTTTGCTCAGCATGATAGAGTCACCTTCAAATGGCTCAGAATGCATACTGTCCATCCGACTGCTCATCGCCTCTGGTCCAGTACACCTACTCAGCATCTATGCTCCAACATTCTGCTCCCCACCTGAATTTAAAGACCAGTTTTATGAGGAACTCCATAATATCATTAGTAGCATTCCTAATACCAAACATCTGTTCCTGCTGGGGACTTTAACGCCGGGGTTGGGGCCGACCATGATTCATGGCCCTCCTGCCTTGAGTGCTATTGCATTGGAAGGATGAATGAGAATGGACAGAGACTGCTGGAGTTGTGTACCTATCACAACCTCTGCATCACCAACTCGTTCTTTCATACTAACCCCTGTCACCAGGTTTCATGGAGGCACCCAAGATCACGTCGTTGGCACCAGCTGGACCTCATCATCACAAGGCGAGCCTCTATAAACAAAGTCCAAATCACACGCAGCTTCTACTGTGCGGACTGCGACACCGACCACTCCCTGGTGTGCAGCAAGGTTAGACTCAAACCAAAGAAGCTGCATCACTCCAAGCAGAAGGGCCGCCCACACATCAACACTAACAGAATTTCTTATCCTGTTACATAAGTTTCTAAATTCACTTGAAAAAGCCCTTCAAAACACACCTGCAGGGGATGCAGAGACCAAGTGGGCTCACATCAGAGACGCCATCTATGACTCAGCAATGACTACCTTTGGCAAATGTGAGAAGCAGAATGCAGACTGGTTTCACTCCCACTTAGAAGAGCTGGAATCTGTCATAGCCGCTAAGCGCACTGCACTGTTGAACTACAAGAAAGCCCCCAGCGAGTAAACATCCGTAGCACTTAAAGTAGCCAGAGGTGCTGCACAAAGAACAGCCAGGCGCTGTGCAAATGACTACTGGCGACACCTATGCAGTCGTATTCAGCTGGCCTCCGACACCGGAAACATCAGAGGAATGTATGATGGCATTAAGAGAGCCTTTGGGCCAACTATCAAGAAGATCGCCCTCTTCAAGTCTAAATCAGGGGACACGATCACTGACCAATGCAAACAAATGGACCGCTGGGTGGAGCACTACCTAGAACTGTACTCCAGGGACAATGTTGTCACTGATACCGCCCTCAATGCAGCCCAGTCTCTGCCAGTCATGGATGAGCTGGACGAACAGCCAACAAAATCGGAACTCAGTGATGCCATTGATTCTCTAGCCAGTGGAAAAGCCCCTGGAAAGGACGGCATTACCCCTGAAATAATCAAGAGTACCAAGCCTGCTGTACTCTCAGCACTCTATGAACTGCATTGCCTGTGCTGGGATGAGGGAGCAGTACCACAGGACATGCGCAATGCCAATATCATCACCCTCTATAAGAACAAGGGTGACCGCGGTGACTGCAACAACTACCGTGGAATCTCCCTGCTCAGCACAGTGGGGAAAGTCTTCATTCGAGTCGTTTTAAACAGACTCCAGAAGCTGGCTGAGTGTGTCTACCCTGAGGCACAGTGCGGCTTTCGAGCAGAGAGATCCACCATTGACATGCTGTTCTCCCTTCGCCAGCTACAGGAGAAATGCTGTGAACAACAGATGCCCCTCTATGTTGCTTTCATAGATCTGACCAAAGCCTTTGACCTCGTCAGCAGACGTGGTCTCTTCAGACTACTAGTAAAGATGTCCACCAAAGCTACTAAGTATCATCACCTCATTCCATGACAATATGAAAGGCACAATTCAACATAGCGATGCCACTTCAGACTCCTTTCCTATCCTGAGTTGTGTGAAACAGGGCTGTGTTCTTGCACCTACACTGTTTGGGATCTTCTTCTCCCTGCTGCTCTCACATGCGTTCAAGTCTTCAGAAGAAGGAATTTTCCTTCACACAAGATCAGGTGGCAGGTTGTTTAACCTTGCCCATCTTAGAGCGAAGACCAAAGTACGGAAGGTCCTCATTAGGGAACTCCTCTTTGCTGACAATGCTGCATTAACATCCCACACAGAAGAGTGTCTGTAGAGACTCATTGACAGGATTACGGCTGCCGACAACGAATTTGGCCTAACCATCAGCCTCAAGAAAACGAACATCATGGCACAGGACATCAGAAATGCTCCATCCATCAATATCGGCGACCACGCTTTGGAAGTGGTTCAAGAGTTCACCGATCTAGGCTCAACTATCACCAGTAACCTGTCTCTCGATGTAGACATCAACAAGCACATGGGAAAGGCATCTGCTGCTCTGTCCAGACTGGCCAAGAGAGTGTGGGAAAATGGCGCACTGACACGGAACACAAAAGTCCGACTGTGTCAAGCCCGTGTCCTCAGTACCTTGCTCTATGGCAGCGAGGCCTGGACAACGTATGTCAGCCAAGAGCGACGTCTCAACCCATTCCATCTTGGCTGCCTCCGGAGAATCCTTGGCAACAGGTGGCAGGACCGCATCTCCAATGCAGAAGTCCTCGATGCGGCCAACATCCCCAGCATATACACCCTACTGAGCCAGCGGCGCTTGAGATGGCTTGGCCATGAGTGCCGCATGGAAGATGGCAGGATCCCCAAGGACACATTGTACAGCGAGCTCGTCACTGGTATCAGACCCGCCGGTCGTCCATGCCTCCACTTTAATGACGTCTGCAAACGCGACATGAAGTCCTGTGACATTGATCACAAGTCGTGGGAGTCAGTTGCCAGTGATCGCCAGAGCTGGTGGACAGCCATAAAGGCGGGGCTAAAGAGTGGCGAGTCGAAGAGATTTAGCAGTTGGCAGGAAAAAAGACAGAAGCGCAAGGGGAGAGCCAACTGCGAAACAGCCCTGACAACCAATTTTATCTGCAGCGCCTGTGGAAGAGTCTGTCTCTTTAGAATTGGCCTTTATAGCCACTCCAGGCGCTGCTTCACAAACTATTGACCACCTCTAGGCACTTACCCATTGTCTCTCGAGACAAGGAGGCCAAAGAAGAACTAAGGCATTTGACACCATCAGCAGAGCAGGGGCTGCAAGATTTTGGAAAATATTGGCTGTCCACCGAAGCTTCTCAGTCTCATCTGCTCCTTCCATGACAACATGCACTGCACTGTACAGTTTGATGGCTCCATTTCCAACAGTTTCGGAGTGAAGAGTGGAGTGAAACCGGGTTGTGTCCTAACCCCCACTCTGTTTGGCTCCTCTTTTCCATGCTCCTGACCTTCGCCTTCCCTGCAGATATGGAAAGAGTCTACTTGCACACTAAGTCAGATGACAGGCTCTATAATCTATCAAGGCTGAAAGTGAAGACAAAAACTCTTCAAGTCCTGGTCAGAGAACTCCTCTATGCTGATGAAGCTGCGCTTGTCTTTCACACGGAAACTCAGCTACGAAGACTCATGGACTGTCTCTCCCATGCCTGTAACTTGTTCTCCTTTACTATAAGCTCAAGAAAACTGTGGTCAAGGTGTTGCATCTCTGCCCCTGATCACACTAAATAACACCATAACTGGAAGTGGTTAGCAGTTTCTGCTACCTTAGGTCCATAGTGACAGACATTCTGTCCCTTGATGCAGAGCTTGATACACGCACAGGGAAAGCAGCTACCACCTTTGGCTGACTCGCGAAATGCGCATGGGATAACACCAAGCTGACCCTTAGGACCAAGCTGATGGTTTATAAGGCCTGTATTCTCAGCAGCTCGCTGTATGGCTGTGAAACATACAGCTACCAGGAAAAGAATTTAAATAATTTCCATTTTCGCTGTCTGCGGCGCATTATGGGTATATCCTGGTAGGAGTAAGTCACAAACATGGAAGTCATCTCAAAGGCAGAGTTCCCAAGTGTGTTGGCACTGATCAAACAGAGGCAGCTTCGGTGGATCAGACACGTCTACAGGATGAAAGACAGTCGCATACCCAGAGACCTTTTGTATAGTGAGGTAGCTGGGGCCAGATGACCAGTGAAGCGCCCAAAGCTCCGCATCAAGAATGCTTGCAAGCATGACATGAAGGCCCTAAATGCCAACTACCACACCTGGGAGTCACAAGCTGGCGAAAGAGGGAAATGGCAACACATCCTGTGGACTGGTGTGCACTGTTGTGGTGACCAGTTGCTACAACGGCTTGGCAACAGACGCCAACGTCAAAAACAACAACTCCGAGCGTCACTTGGCAGCTTCACATGCAGCACTTGTGACAGAACCTGCCTCTCAAGGATTGGCCTTCATAGCGATTAGGAAAGGCGCACCAAGAGTAGACATCCCATCTAAATGGATCGTTTGCTGTGTGTCCATCATCATTCATAGATGGAAAGATGCCAACCAACAGCAATGATTTGTAATGATACAAACCTGAGGTCAGATGAAGTACTCTGAACAAGTTGTCAGGTCTCCATTTCTTTATGCTTGTTGAATGGAGTGCTGTAAGATTTATACATGGAACTGATTAAAGCAAAGAGAGTGAAATTGGAAAAGATGGCATGTTCACTTGGTAGCAGGAGACAAAAATTATTGTGATTGAGAAAGAGGAAGAGCTGTACCAATCGGGTAGGCTAGCAGAGACTGTAGGGCTGTGGGATGGTAGTGGGCATTTGTCAACTCTGTCCTAAGATTTGCTCTATTTGGACTGTTTTCAACCTCTGTCTTATCTCTGATGCTAATTGTGCTGGATTATTAATCTATATTTTGTTTGACGAGTTCAATATAAGCTGCTTGTATATTGCTAGTTGGCATTCTATGCCATCATTTAAGAACTTTGTGTGGTGTAGTTATTCTTCTGCTTTAGCAGAAACAATTCTGAGACATATTTCCATTGACTTCTTTGTGCCTGTAATAATTCTAGACTTTAACTCTATTGCTTGAACTGGAATTATTTAAAATTTTTAAATTTTCTTTAATGAATTCAGTATTTTGTCTATATGTTAAACCGGCAATGATGAAATCAGGCTTGTTACTCTGATAATTTTCATTAGCTACCCAGAGAGGGAATTGCAGTTGGTGTATCTTCAATGTCCGAATGATGGCATTGCATATGTTAGATGTTAGTGTAGCTTTTGAAACAATGGGAAGACCGTAGGAGGTCTGTCAGTTGAACTGGTCAGTCATCAACAAACATTTTATGCTATTTAAAAAAAATAAAAAATTCTCACTCAGTGTTGGTAGGTAGCCATTTTGGACTAATGAATGAGCAATTTGCTCTTTGCCCACTGTTCTTCAGATAAGTAAGCTTTTGGTGATTGACAGCTCGATGGGCTGAGATTTGAAATCTCAGCTTTGAGTCACTCTCAATTTTTTTTTGTGCAGAAAAAATACAGTGATTCATACAAACAGTGGGTGACTGCTAGGAGACTGAAACAAAAGTTTGGAATAGCTTAGCTTTGATAGTGAGCATACTCTTAGGGAGTCAGTAAGGTTGCATCTACATTTATCACAAACTGAAGATCATAGCCAGTTGATTCATACTGTGGAAGTTGTATTCTGTTCATTCATGTATTTTGTGTAAAATAAACCAATTTATTGATTTCATATCATGCCTTATATCAGAGTGTATTTCAAGTCTACCTTCTGTGCAAAATGACAACATTGAAGTACTTAGTATGTGGAGCAAGAATTTTATGATCCCTGGGATATACTATTATTTAATTGAGTCTTGAGCAGTACTAGATTATAGGCAATATGAAGTCCACTGACCAGACTGAAGCTGAATGCAAGAGAATATTTGTCACAAAATCCAAAATTGTTACCACAGCTCATGTTCTAGATTTTTGTCCTTCAATAAGAACATGGTTTGCTTCCTTACTCAGTTTTCATTGGTTCTTGATTGAAGTTCTTTTACTGACCTATTTTCAATGTCTGTCATAGTTTGGTTGACATTTATGAAACATGCTGAAATGTCTTTAGATAGTTTACTATTGTGTCATTGGGTTTATACTGTAGAGACATAGAGATTTACAGTGTATAAAGAAGCCATTTGGCTCACTTTGTCTGTGCTAGCGTTGCGAGAGCAATCTAAGACTAATCTCACTGTCATGGTTCTTCTTCCATAACCTTGTATCTTCCTATGCTTCAAATATTTATCTATCTTTCCCAAAAAGAAGCAGTGGTCTCTGCCTCAACGGCCCCCAGTTGGGCATTCCATGCTCTAACAGCCTTCTGCACGAAGAAATTTCTCCTAGCCTCATTCTTAGTGACAGTTTAAATTGATAAGCCTCTGTCATTAACTACCAACCAGAGGAAGCATTATTTCATTATTTACTCTTATCAACACCCTTCATAACTTTTAAAAACTTTTGTGAATGTGCTTATACTCACTAATAATCCAATTTTTTGTCACTTGCTGTCTTACATTGAGGTATTTTGGGCACCCTCTCTTTTCTGTTTTGCCTTACTCCTTCAATATTTAATTTTATTTGATATTTTTAGCAGTCATATTGGTCACTTTACTGAAAAATTAAATTGATCATTTGGCCAGTTTCTAAATGTATTGGAATCACCTCCATTCTCTTGGAATGCCCAATTTTTAAACACAACTTGGTGCCATTCATAAATGTGGGCATTGTTTTCAGTACCTTTAAGATAATTAACAAGAAAAATAAATGTCCAAAGTTAAAACTTTAATAGGTTCAACAACTTATATCAAGGAAATTATTTTCTTGTTTCATGCCAAATAACAATCCAGTTTACAAGTTCATGCTGAATTATATAAATTTGTATTTTAGCATTAAATTATCTAGTTTTTAGTTTTAGTTTTTGAGATACAGCACTGACACAGGCCCTTCGGCCCACCAAGTCTGTGCCGACCATCAACCACCCATTTATACTAATCCTACACTAATCCCATATCCCTACCACATCCCCACCTGTCCCTATATTTCCCTACCACCTACCTATACTAGGGACAATTTATAATGGCCAATTAACCTAGCAACCTGCAAGTCTTTGGCATGTGGGAGGAAACCGGAGCACCCGGAGGAAACCCACGCAAACACAGAGACTTGGGTGTAAATGCATTTCGGCCTATTTTTAGGCCTAAAATAGGCAGCGTGCTGGGAGCTCGCATCAGGAGCCAGGGGTCCAATGCTCAAAGCTGACCCAAAAATGGGCCTCTGTCCTCATCAGATTGTCAGTGAACTGTGAACACCAAGCGGGTTCCTAGAGGCAACTTACCAGTTCCACAGGGATGCAGTTGGTTCACCTGCCTCACAGGTCATCTGGAAGGAGGGAGGAACCCAGTTCAGTTATTCTTAATTATTCTTTCAACTACATTTCCTGATTCACATTGTCTCTGTTTTTTTAGCAGTGTGCAGTTACTTTATTTTTCTTTCATTCAGAATTGAAACCTTATAATCTAATCTACATTTATTCCTATTCTTTAGCCTTTCTTGCTGTGCTTTACACTGCATATTCAAACATAAACTTGGCAGCATTAACTGTTTGTTTTAGTTGATTTCAAGTTTCTGTTGCTTCATGACGTATGATTCTGCAATAGCATGTTAAGCATTATTTACTTTTCATGATCTTAGTCTCCGAAGTAATGGAAAGACAAATTTTGATGTGAAGTGTGCAAAATAGTGTTTGTGTTAAAATGATAGCCTTGAATTCAAGAGACAAGCGGATTCTGGGCACAAACTAATTATGTGACTTAAAAGTTCGTGGAATTTTGGGCATGAGTTACACACGCAACTACAATATGCTCAACTCTCGTTTATTTTCTACAGCACTCTATCAGTCCCTCTGCCCCAAATTAGGCTACGCGCCAGGCTACAGAGCCTCATATAAAAGTTAAAATAAAAGCAAAATACTGCGGATGCTGGAAGTCTCAAATAAAAATAGAAAGTTCTGGGAGAGAAACAGAAGTAACGTTTCAGGTCTGTGACCTTTCATCATCACACTATTTCTCTCCTGGCAGATGCTGCCAGACCTGCTGAGTATTTCCAGCACTTTGTTTTTATCTCTTATAAAAGTTTCCTGCAATTGTACTTGCTCAAAGACTTTATTAGAATTGCAACCAGATTTTCAGTTGCAGCACAGAACATTTATTTGAGAGTTTTTAGAAACATCCTCAATGAGCGCTGTGCTGTATTTTCTGTTTCTTCCAATGCACTTTTATGGCATAAGTACAAGTCCTATTTAAAAATTGTAAAGTTTCTCTTGACTATGCAGTGCTAAATATGTGTGTCTAAATGACAGGAATGATGGTTAAATGAGTTGAAACTTTCATTTTCATACTTCAAGAAGGAATATCTGATGTGGGTTTGGCACTTTCCTTGGGCGCCAAATGTTTACACTGACATATACTGATTTTTATGTTTGAGCATATTCTAATGTGATTTGTAGAAAATTTGAGCATAACTTGGCATTGGTGGGAATAGGCTTAGAAGCACATTTCCGGGTCTAATGTCTGGCTTGTTTCCGTGGAGGAAATTCCAGGACAATAAACAAGCTCACGAGTGGTTGTAAACGACCAAATCAATTTGAGCCATTGATCTACAAAATCTGCTTCTTGTTTGTGTGGTCCAAAATTACTCAATTATTTAGTCAAGTATCAGCACTATTTTCCTACGTTAAATAGACACCACAATCAGAAGATTCTGACTTGTTTAAATGGGAATGTATATCAGACTGTATTCTTTTTCAGAAATGGATGTTTATTACTGGTGTTTCCAAACTGCATCCTTCAATTCATTTGGGAGAAGTTAGTTTCGTCTGACATAATTCTGATGTGAAATTATAACCTCAATGCTGCTCATACTCCACTATTCCAATATGTAAAGTCATGCAGAATTATTATATCATTTGTGACGACCGTGTCTTAGATCATAATCTCTCTTTGATACTTTATACGGGATTTGTAGCTGTACCAAGTATTAGAATTTGAAAATGTCTTCTGTGAGCAATTTCTGTTTGACATTGAAATGCAAGAGGAGGAGAGGAGGGGGTTGGCTCCTTTTTGTCCTTGTATTTGTGTTTGTTCATTAATAGTCCCTCATCAGGTCCAAAGTAGTGGGATAAGTAATTTAGATTTGTTATAGACTAGGTTGCTAGTGTGGGAGGGCTGCTGGCCTCATTGACAGAACCATCAAAATACATTTTTATACACACATATATACATTTATAGGCTATCTGGGTGCACGTTGTGTCAGGAATCATCTTTCAGATAAAGTGGATTCAGAGGGTTGCTGCCAATCAATATGACATCCAAACCTTGTCCAACCATTGTGTCTTTGTTCTGAAATCTTGATTGGCAGTTCTTTTGCCAAAGGCTGTCAGAATCTGGGAATAAAAATGGCAAGCTTTCTTAGTTCTTTAGTTCCTGCAGTTCTGTCACATACATGTCATTGAGATGTGGCAGGACTCGGAAGTCAATGGCATGTGCTTATGCAAAAAGTATCTGAATAGATTTACATTGTTTTATTTCGATTTAAATAGAACCATTTTCAGAATGGTATTATTTTCTTTTCTTGTTAAAAGTACAATTTATGCTCAGTATTTTAATACACATCCATTTTTGGCTTGAGCTATGTGGTTTGTCATGGTTCAGTAAGATCTGGGACATGCGGCGAGTTGCCTGTATTGATTCCTGAATGAACAACTCTCACTTAAACCACACCTTTAATACCCAAAGTGCTTAATCGTAGGAGTGTTTACCCTATGATGATCATATCCCACATATTTTGCACGCAGTGCATTTAGTTGCGCCAGCTGGGCTCCCAGCGCTGGAACAAAAAGGCGAGGGGAACACCGCCTCGGCCTTTCGGAGCCTCCTCAGCGTGATTTAATGGCCCTCAGGCACTTAAGTGCCCAGTGCTGGGATCTGCTTCTCTTTAAAGACAGGGATCCCACCTCCAAGAGCTGCAGGCCAATCAGAGGGCCGGCAGCCCAGTAGCATTTGGAGCGTGATTGGGAGAGGTGACCCTGCCGGTATTGCTGGAGACCCGGAGAAGGTAAGTGAGGCTGGGTCACTGGGGTCAATCCGGCAGGCCCCGGGAATGTTGGGGGGTTGGGAAGGGAAGGGTGGGCAATGAGTGTGGCGGGAGGGTTGGGGTGGGTGTTACAGGAGGTGGTGTGTTTGCTGGCAGGGGCTTTCCGTGGGCCACAGATTCCCCGGGGAGGAGGCCGACCCCCCCCCCCAAGTCTGCAGGGACATTACCTGGTTTCACTGGACGATATCTCCACATGGGTGGGAGGCCCCCCCCACCTACCCCCCACATCCAATAAAAGCCACCTAAGGGCCTCATTTGGCCTCTGGATGGGAAGGTCGTCCTCAGCCTTTCCCGTCCCCAACTTAATTGCATTGCGACGGGCCCTCCATCCCCTGCCTCTCGTCACAATTCAATTGGCCCCTCTGCCTCCTAGCCCGTCTCCATGGGGGCCCATTAAATCCGGTCCAATACCAAACTTTGGCTCAAAAGGATAGGCTTGCATATGGTTCACTTTTTCGGAGAGCATGTGATAGAATGAGAGAGTATGTCTTTGCTCATTCTAATTTGAGTTCTTTGGCCAAAAAAAATGAAATTAAAACAAGTTAATTAGATTTTGAAAGCTTCTCAGACAAACTGGCTTTGATTACCATCACTAGTGTTTTGATAGAAAATATAAACATTCTAATTAGCAACCGAGAGAGACATATCCAAGGGATAATTGCAAAACACAGAATAGAATATTTAGGAACTTGTTTATTGCTTATTCATTCACAGAACATGGGCACCATTGCCCTTGTCCTTCCAGATGGTAGAGGTTGCAGGGTTGGGAGATGCTGTCCAAGAAACCTTGGCGAGTTGCTGTGGTGCATCTTTTAAATGGTGCACACAACAGCCACGTTGCATTGGTGGTGGAGGGAGTGAATGCTGAAGGTGGTGGATGATGTGCCCGTAAGTGAGACTGCTTTCTCCTGGATGGTTTTGAGTTTCTTGAGTTTTGTTAGAACTGCACTTATCCAGGCAAGTAGAGAGTATTCCATCACACTCCTGTCTTGTGCCATAGAGATGGTTGACAGACTTTGGGGAGTCAGGATCTGAGTAACTTGCCACAGAATACTCAGCCTTTGACCTGCTCTTGTAGTTCAAGTATTTATTTGGCTGGTCCAGTTAACTTTCTGGTCAAGGATGTTGATGGTGGATGTTTCAGTGACAGTATTACCATTGAATGTCAATGGGAAATAGTTAGATTCTCTGTTGTTGGAGATAGTTATTATCTAGTACATGTGTAGCCTGAATGTTACTTACTATGTACCAGCCCAATGTTGGCCAGGCCTTGCTGTATTTTGGCATGGACTGCTTCATTATCTAAGGAATTGTGAATGGAATTAACACTGTGCAATCATAAGCTAACAGCTCCACTTATGATGGAGAGAAGGTCATTGATGAAGCAGCTGACGATGGTTGGGTATAGGACACTGCTTGATGAACTCCTGCAGAAATATCCCAGACTGAGGTGGTTGTTCCACAACGACCATCTTCTTTTGTGTTAGGTATAATTGCAATCAGTGGAGAGATTTCCTCACATTCTTATTGACTTTGATTTTTCTAGAGCTCCTTGGTGCCATATTCGGTCAAATGCTGCCTTGATGTCCAGAGTAATCACACTCAATTTGTGGAATTCTGCTCTTTAGTTCATGTTTGGACCAAGGCTGTAATGAAGTCTGGAGCTGAGTGGTCTTAGCGGAACACAAACACATTAGTAAGTAAGTGCACTTGATAACTCTTCCAACAACACTTTCCATTACTTTTCTGGTGATTGAGAGTAGGCTGATGGAATGGTAATTGGCTGGATTGGATTTGTCCTGCTTTTTGCCAACAGGACATACCTAGGATATTTTCCATTAGATGGGTCTTTGCTGTATCCAGTTTGATGAGCTGTTTTTTGATAGCACATGGGGCTCACCAAGGCTCCTTCGACAGCACCTTCCAAACCCGCAACCTCTACCATCTAGAAGGACAAGGGCAGCAGATGCATGGGAGCACCACCACCTGCAAGTTCCCCTCCAAGCCACGCACCATCCTGACTCTGAACTATATCGCCATTCCTTCATTGTCGCTGGGTCAAAATCCCGTAACTCCCTTCCTAACAGCACTGTTGGTGTACCTACACCACAAGGACTGCAGCAGTTCAAGAAAACAGCTCCCCACCACCTTCTCAAGGGCAATTAGGGATGGGCAACAAATGCTGACCTAGCTAGTGATGTCCACATCCCATGAACAAATAAAAAAAAAGAATTGAATTGGCTGAAGATTGGCACCTGCAATGGTGGGGACCTCAAGAAAAGATTACAATGGATTATCAGCTTGCCACTTCTGGCTGAAGATGGTTGCAAACACTTCAGTCTTGTCTTTTGCACTTGTGCTGGGTTCACCCATCATTGAGGATGGCGATGTTCATGGAGCCTCCTCCTCTTATTACCATTTGCAACTGTATGTGGCAGTACTGCAGAGCTTTGATCTGATCCATTGGTTGTGGGATTGCTTGGCTTTGTCTGTAGCATGGTGCTTTGCATGGACTTTGTCTGCACAAGAACTGTGCGGTGTACTGTAGGAACATGGGAGCAGGAGTAGTCCATTCAGCCTGTTGACCCTGCTCCACCATTGAATTAGATCATGGCTGATCATCGACTTCAATACCACTTCCCAACGCTATCTGCATATCCCTTGATGTCATTAGTATCCAGATATCTTTCGATTTCTGTCTTGAACATGCTCAGTGATTGAGCTTCCACAGCCCTCTGGTGTAGAGAATTCCAAAGATTCACCACCCTCTGAGTGAAGAAATTTCTCCATATCTCAGTCTTAAATAGTCTACCCCTTATTTTGAGACTATGGCCCTTGGTTTTAGTTTCAACAGCTGGGGGAACATCCTATCTACATCCACCCTATCAGGCTCTGTAAGAATTTTGTAAGTTTCAACAAGATCACCTCTTATTCTTCGAAACTCGAGAGAAGACTGGCCCAGTTTCCTCAATCTCTCCTCATAAGACGATCCCGCCATCCCAGGGATTAGTCTGTACTAGTTATAATATCCTACCAATACTGTCCTGGACAGATACATCTGCAACTGATGGATTGGTGGGGACATCGTCAAGTTTGTTTTTCCCTCGCGTTCTCCCACCACTTTCTGCAAGCCCAGTTATGTCCTTAAGGGCCCCTTCCTTCTGAATGGAAAAGAAGTGATTCATTCAGCCCCTTGAGCCTGCTCCACCATTCAATTAGATCATGACTGATCTGTATCTTAACTTCTTTTTGCCTGCTTTGGTTCCATATTCCTTGATAGCCTTGCCTAACAAAACTCTATCTATCTCAGTTTTGAAATTCTCAATTGACCTAGCCTCAAAAGCTTTTTGGAAGAAAGAGTTCCAGATTTCCATTCCCCTTCATGTGTGAAGTGCTTCTTGGCATCACGTTTGCAGATATCTCTTTAAAGCTTGTGAACTCTCAGGGTGAACAAACACCAGGAATCTACCAATAAACCAAACCCCGTATTCAGCCAAACCTCTGGTTTCTCTTCCACTGAATAGCCCTTGCCCAGTGTTATCGATCCCTGCATAATTCCCAATGTTACCAAAGCAGTGGATCATCTGACCCTCCCCATTCTGCTAAATATCAGATGTCTATCTTAAAGTGATTACACACCATTTTGCTGTGTTTTCTCAGTTTTAAATGTTAAGGAGAAAAAAATAAATTGCTAAAGGGGTCCATGTGCATTTTTGTAGATATAAGATTTGATCTTCAAAGTACTAGTAAAAATTCCATTCAATAAAATGTAATTTAAAAATAGTGTAGCATCCAAGGTACTGTGTTATTTGTATGAATCATGTATCTGTCTCACACTGGGGAGTGAGAATGGCAGTCAGATCATTTCTGACATGCCAGTATCCTGATTGGTTCAGATCTCCCAATTAAACTGCTGTCTCTAAAATTACTGAAACATTACTGCATTTTATTTGTATTTTAATAAATTTTTTTCAATTATGTTAACTATATATAAATTATCTTCCACAGTGGCGCAGTGGTTAGCACCGCAGCCTCACAGCTCCAGGGACCCGGGTTCGATTCCGGGTACTGCCTGTGTGGAGTTTGCAAGTTCTCCCTGTGTCTGCGTGGGTTTTCTCCGGGTGCTCCGGTTTCCTCCCACAAGCCAAAAGACTTGCAGGTTGATAGGTAAATTGGCCATTATAAATTGTCACTAGTATAGGTAGGTGGTAGGGAAATATAGGGACAGGTGGGGATGTTTGGTAGGAATATGGGATTAGTGTAGGATTGGTATAAATGGGTGGTTGATGTTCGGCACAGACTCGGTGGGCCGAAGGGCCTGTTTCAGTGCTGTATCTCTAATCATAATCTAATCTTAAACCATGCACTCCTTCCCAGTGACTGGTCTTAGAACATAGAACATTACAGCGCAGTACAGGCCCTTCTGCCCTCGATGTTGCGCCGACCTGTGAAACCATCTGACCTACACTATTCCATTTTCATCCATATGTCTATCCAATGACCACTTAAATGCCCTTAAAGTTGGCGAGTCTACAATTGTTGCAGGCAGGGCGTTCCACGCCCCTACTACTCTCTGAGTAAAGAAACTACCTCTGACATCTGTCCTATATCTATCACCCCTCAACTTAAAGCTATGTCCCCTCGTGTTTGCCATCACCATCCGAGGAAAAAGACTCTCACTATCCACCCTATCTAACCCTCTGATTATCTTATATGTCTCTATTAAGTCACCTCTCCTCCTCCTTCTCTCCAACGAAAACAACCTCAAGTCCCTCAGCCTTTCCTTGTAAGACCTTCCCTCCATACCAGGCAACATCCTAGTAAATCTCCTCTGCACCCTTTCCAAAGCTTCCACATCCTTCCTATAATGCGGTGACCAGAACTGCACGCAATACTCCAGGTGCGGCCGCACCAGAGTTTTGTACAGCTGCAGCATGACCTCGTGGCTCCGAAACTCGATCCCCCTACTAATAAAAGCTAACACACCATATGCCTTCTTAACAGCCCTATTAACCTGGGTGGCAACGTTCAGGGATTTATGTACCTGGACACCAAGATCTCTCTGCTCATCTACACTACCAAGAATCTTCCCATTAGCCCAGTTCTCTGCATTCCTGTTACTCCTTCCAAAGTGAATCACCTCACACTTTTCCGCATTAAACTCCATTTGCCATCTCTCAGCCCAGCTCTGCAGCCTATCTATGTCCCTCTGTAACCTACAACATCCTTCGGCACTATCCACAACTCCACCGACCTTCGTGTCATCCACAAATGTACTAACCCACCCTTCTACACCCTCATCCAGGTCATTTATAAAAATGACAAACAGCAGTGGCCCCAAAACAGATCCTTGCGGTACACCACCAGTAACTAAACTCCAGGATGAACATTTGCCATCAACCACCACCCTCTGTCTTCTTTCAGCTAGCCAATTTCTGATCCAAAGCTCTAAATCACCTTCAACACCATACTTCCGTATTTTCTGCAATAGCCTACCGTGGGGAACCTTATCAAACGCCTTACTGAAATCCATATTCACCACATCCACGGCTTTACCCTCATCCACCTGTTTGGTCACCTTGTCAAAAAACTCAATAAGGTTTGTGAGGCACGACCTACCCTTCACAAAACCGTGCTGACTATCTCTAATGAGCTTATTCTTTTCAAGATGATTATAAATCCTATCTCTTATAACCTTTTCCAACATTTTACCCACAACCGAAGTAAGGCTCACAGGTCTATAATTACCAGGGCTGTCTCTACTCCCGTTCTTGAACAAGGGGACAACATTTGCTATCCTCCAGTCTTCCGGCACTATTCCTGTCGACAATGACGACAAAAAGATCAAGGTCAAAGGCTCTGCAATCTCCTCCCTGGCTTCCCAGAGAATCCTAGGATAAATCCCATCTGGCCCAGGGGACTTATCTATTTTCACACTTTCCAAAATTGCTAACACCTCCTCCTTGTGAACCTCAATCCCATCTAGCCTAGTAGTCTGAATCTCAATATTCTCCTCGACAACATTTTCTTTCTCTCCTGTAAATACTGACGAAAAATATTCATTTAACGCTTCCCCTATCTCCTCTGATTCCACACACAACTTCCCACCACTATCCTTGATTGGCCCTAATCTAACTCTAGTCATTCTTTTATTCCTGATGTACCTATAGAAAGCCTTAGGGTTTTCCTTGATCCTATCCGCCAATGACTTCTCGTGTCCTCTCCTCGCTCTTCTTAGCTCTCCCTTTAGATCCTTCCTGGCTAGCTTGTAACTCTCAAGCGCCCTAACTGAGCCTTCATGTCTCATCCTAACATAAGCCGCCTTCTTCCTCTTGACAAGCGCTTCAACTTCTTTAGTAAACCATGGCTCCCTCGCTCGACAACTTCCTCCCTGCCCGACAGGTACATACTTATCAAGGACACGCAGTAGCTGCTCCCTGAATAAGCTCCACATTTCGATTGTGCCCATCCCCTGCAGTTTCCTTCCCCATCCTACGCATCCTAAATCTTGCCTAATCGCATCATAATTTCCTTTCCCCCAGCTATAATTCTTGCCCTGCGGTATATACCTGTCCCTGCCCATCGCTAAGGTAAACCTAACCGAATTGTGATCACTATCACCAAAGTGCTCACCTACATCTAAATCTAACACCTGGCCGGGTTCATTACCCAGTACCAAATCCAATGTGGCATCGCCCCTGGTTGGCCTGTCTACATACTGTGTCGGAAAACCCTCCTGCACACACTGGACAAAAACTGACCCATCTAAAGTACTCGAACTATAGTATTTCCAGTCAATATTTGGAAAGTTAAAGTCCCCCATAACAACTACCCTGTTACTCTCGCTCCTGTCGAGAATCATCTTCGCTATCCTTTCCTCTACATCTTAGATACAGCCCTCAGAAAATAGGCGACATGTTTAGATAGAGGATCTGGATCGGCGCAGGCTTGGAGGGCCGAAGGGCCTGTTCCTGTGCTGTAATTTTCTTTGTTCTTTTGTTCTATCTCTGGAACTATTCGGAGGTCTATAAAAGACTCCCAACAGGGTAACCTCACCTCTCCTGTTTCTAACCTCGGCCCATACTACCTCAGTAGACGAGTCCTCAAACGTCCTTTCTGCCACCGTAATATTCTCCTTGATTAACAATGCCACACCCCCCCTCTTTTACCATCTTCTCTGTTCTTACTGAAACATCTAAATCCCGGAACCTGCAACATCCATTCCTGTCCCTGCTCTATCCATGTCTCCGAAATGGCCACAACATCGAGATCCCAGGTACCAACCCATGCTGCAAGCTCACCCACCTTATTCCGGATGCTCCTGGCGTTGAAGTAGACACACTTTAAACCAAGTTCTTGCTTGCCAGTGCCCTCTTGCGTCCTTGTAACCTTATCCCTGACCTCACTCCTCTCAACATCCTGTACACTGGAACTACAATTTAGGTTCCCATCCTCCTGCTGAATTAGTTTAAACCCCCCCGAAGAGCACTAGCAAATCTCCCCCCCATGATATTGGTACCCCTCTGGTTCAGGTGAAGACCATCCTGTTTGTAGAGGTCCCACCTACCCCAGAAAGAGCCCCAATTATCCAGGAAACCAAAACCCTCCCTCCTACACCATCCCTGCAGCCACGTGTTCAACTCCTCTCTCTCCCTATTCCTCGCTTTGCTAGCACGTGGCACGGGCAAGAACCCAGAGATAACAACTCTGTTTGTTCTCGCTCTAAGCTTCCACCCTAGCTCCCTGAATTTCTGCCTTAAATCCCCATCTCTCTTCCTACCTATGTCATTGGTGCCTATGTGGACCACGACTTGGGGCTGCTCCCCCTCCCCCTTAAGGATCCCAAAAACATGATCCGAGACATCACGAACCCTGGCACCTGGGAGGCAACACACCAACCGTGAGTCTCTCTCGTTCCCACAGAACCTCCTATCTGTTCCCCTAACTATGGAGTCCCCAATGACTAATGCTCTGCTCCTCTTCCCCCTTCCCTTCTGAGCAACAGGGACAGACTCTGTGCCAGAGACCTGTACCCCATTGCTTACCCCGGTAAGTCGTCCCCCCCCCAACAGTATCCAAAACGGTATACCTGTTGTTGAGGGAAATGACCACAGGGGATCCCTGCACTGCCTGCTGGTTCCCTCTCCTTCCCCTGACGGTAACCCATCTACCTACTTCTTTTACCTGAGGTGTGACTACCTCCCTATAACTCCTCTCAATAGCCCCCTCCGCCTCCCGAATTATCCGAAGTTCATCCAGCTCCAGCTCCAGTTCCCTAACGCGGTTCTCGAGGAGCTGGTCTTCTGACTCCCTTGAGCTCTTAGGCCATTTAAGAGACTTGCTGCCTGCAAGTCCCCAGGATATCAAAAAGCTAAAAAAATTGCCAGTTCAGGAAAGTAGTAAATCAACATCCCAGAGAGAGAGGGAGATACACAGAAGAATGAGAAAGCAGGAAAGCAGAGCCTTGCAGAAAGGAAAGTTAGAAACAGATGGAGAAACAGCAGAATGAAGTCTCGTAGAGGCATAGAGAAAGAAGAAAGAGAGGAAGCATGAAAGGCAACTCAAATGAGAGACGGAAACAAGGAATTGATGGAGGAATACCAGCTTACTTTTAGGTGGGAACAATAGGTATGCTGGCATATGTGGAAGGTGGCAAAAGTCAGTTATGATCTAGCATTCTAGCAAAAGATAGAAATCTATAGGGACAAGAGAAAAAGGAGTCAAACAAACGAAAGCAAACTTAGTAATGGAACATACATGTGCAAAAAATGCCAAGGTACTGTACAATCAGGCCTGACAGTAAGAGAAGGAAACAATTCTGTTCCTACCTCAGCACATTTGCTGCTGAAACCCTCATCCAAGCCTTTTTTATCACTAAACTTGACTATTCCAATGTTCTCCTGGTCAGGCTTGCACCTTCCACCTTACATAAACTTGCGCTCATTCAAAACTCTACTGCCTTTCTGCTAATTCGCACCAAGTCCTGTTCACTCATTATATCAGTATTTGCAGACCTACGTTGGCACCCTGTCCAGCAATGTCTCAATTTTAAAATTCTTATCTTTGTTTTCAGATTTGTCCATGTCCTTGCCCCTCCCGATCTCTTTAATCTCCTCTGGCCCCACAAACCTTAGAGAACTCTGCTTCTCCAGTTCTGACCTTTTGTATATCCTCATTTTAATCGCTTCACCATTGGCCTAAGGTCTGGAATTCCCTCCTTAAACCTCTCTACCTTTCCTCCTTTAACATGCGGTTTAAAGCTTACCTCTTCAACCAAGCTTTTGGTCATCTATCCTAATATCTGCCTATGTGATTTAATGTCAAATTTTGTGTGATAATGCTGTTTTGAAGCACCATGAGATGCTTTATTATGTTAAAGTGACCATAGAAGTTCACATTCTTGCTGTTACAGTAAAAGCCAGGGAAGAAAACAAATCGAGCTTTTGCACCGTAAAAGACCATTCGGCTCAACTGGTCCATGCTGGTGTTCATGCTTCATACTCGTCTCCAAACACTCTACTTCATCGAATCCTGACAGCATATCCCTCTACTCCTTTCTTCCTCAAGTACTCATCTAGCTTCCCCTTAAATGCACTGATACTATTTGCCTCAACTGATCCATGTTTTCACAAGTACCATATTCTAACCACTGTTTGATTCGAGAGGTTTCTCTCTGAATTCCTTATTGGATTTATTACTGACCCTTTTATATTTATAACCCCTACTTTTAGACATCCCCCCCCCCCCCCCCCCCACAAGTGGAAACACCTTTTCTATGTCTACCTATCAAACTCCTTCATTATTTCCAAGATTTGTATCAGGTCACCTTTTGGCCTTTTTTCTAGAGGAGGTTAACTAGGAGGACAAGTGAGTCCAGCCCATAGATACAAGTTGGTCTGCAGAAAAACAAAATGTGGAATTCTGTAGGAGATAAATGCCATGATGTTGTAACGACTTCCCCCCCCCCCCTTCCAAAATGGGCTTGTTATCATGTAAAAGTTATTTATATGGCAAAATATTCAACTGGATCAGAAATAAGAATGGCCGCTGGAATCACTTTGAAAGGCATATACATCAACATTGTCGAAATTGCAGTGTCCAGTAGTGGTGTTTCGGTGCTGATTTATATTTGTGAATCATTATGCTTAAATTATTTATTGGAGCCAATGGAAAAAATATTACTTTTTTAGTTGCTAGGGACAGCTTTAATGTGTTACCCATATTTCTAATATATGCAATTTTTAACCTATAGCTTTTTGTCTATGAGCAAAAGAGGAAATCCACGAGCAAAACTTCTTTTCACTTCATAAAAAAAAAATCAATTTTTACTTGATCTGCTTTAGAAACCATGCAGCATGCACATAAACTTAATTGATTGGAGTTTATTCTGCTCATGAGGATGGATGGTTCTCATTAATGGTTACTTGACTTTGAACTAATATTAGTGCATTTCACCTTTGGCATTTTGTGCAAATTATTAATGCTCAGCCAAGTAATGGGGAAATAACTTACTTGTTCATGACAATTTGAACTCCATGGTATTCTGCCAAATGTATTGTTAATATAGATTGGCTTGGTGCAACACCTAGCAGCTAAAATGATATATTGGAGTTGTATTTCTGGTGGGCATGACCGTTTCATCTGCCAGCTAAATGTACAAGTTTAGCTCCTGCAAGTAGAACTTAAAGTTTTTCATGCAATACATTGTGCAGTTTTCTTCAGTTATAAAATGAACAGTGCAGTTCGTGTACATGTCACTATATTGTTTTCCTTCAATCGCTCTTTGATTTGACTGCACATTAAATTTAAGTGTAGAACTATTCCCGATCCCTCTGTTCTTTTGAGTTTTTGTGGCCAATTCAGAAATAAGCATTCAGTACATGACTCAAGTTGCACATTATATGCCAACTGATTCTCAAATTGTATAACATTTTTTATCATTACTTTTTTGAGTTTTCCAAGAATGATTATTGAGGAGAAGCTGTAAATGATGGTATTCTTGTACTTTGGTTATTCACAAACCTTGGTACAGATTCAAATTCTAGTTTGCATGTTACTATACACAAAGGTATCAATTGTAGTTTGCTCTCTCTTTCTTTCCCTTCACCGCTACACCCTGAAAGGTATTGACAAAGTAAGAGGATATATATACGGGTTTCCCTTGTGCAAGTGAGTAGATTTAAGCAGCTGTGTTTTGTAATTTTTTTCTGTCTTTGTCTAAAATGCATTTAAGTTTCTTATTGAGTTAATTAATTTAAATAAATAATCAATTTAAGTGAAGTATCAATTCATTTCACATCACCAAATTTAGTTATTAGCTCTTTGTAATATTTTTAATGCATTGCTAGCAAATATCTCATTGCATCATTCATATTGAGTTAGGGTTTTATAAAAACAGGGGTGTTATGCCAAGTACCATTATCAGCCACAGTGACATCAGTATTGGGGGAAGCCCTGGGAGCACTGGCAAGAGGTCCAGCATTTGTTAGTACTGGGATGCGGATTTAGCAATATTTTGAAGGAGAGCCCCAGGATGTGTTAGCATTAGGAATGGGAAGGATTCCAGGCTTGTGGGAATACTGGAGAGGAAGATTCTGAGAACACAGGTCCTTGAATCTGTTCCACTAAGAGAGGGTTACTGGAATCTGAGAACATTATGGAGGGAATTCTTGGGTTTAAGGGAGATTCTGAGATCAGGAAGCACCCGGAATGTATTTAGCGGTTTGTCAGGGTCTTGAGATACAGAAGTGATAGATGGAACAAAGAACAAAGAACAAAGATAATTACAGCACAGGAACAGGCCCTTCGGCCCTCCAAGCCTGTGCCGATCCAGATCCTCTCTCTAAACATGTCGCCTATTTTCTAAGGTTCTGTATCTCTTTTCTTCCTGCCCATTCATGTATCTGTCTAGATACATCTTAAAAGACTCCACCGTGCCCGCGTCTACCACCTCCGCTGGCAATGCGTTCCAGGTGCCCACCACCCTCTGCGTAAAGAACTTTCCACGCATATCCCCCCTAAACATTTCCCCTTTCACTTTGAACTCGTGTCCTCTCGTAATTGAAACCCCCACTCTGGGGAAAAAGCCTCTTGCTGTCCACCCTGTCTATACCTCTCATGATTTTGTACACCTCAATCAGGTCCCCCCTCAACCTCCGTCTTTCTAATGAAAATAATCCTAATCTACTCAACCTCTCTTCATAGCTAGCGCCCTCCATACCAGGCAACATCCTGGTGAACCTCCTCTGCACCCTCTCCAAAGCATCCACATCCTTTTGATAATGTGGCGACCAGAACTGTACGCAGTATTCCAAATGTGGCCGAACCAAAGTCCTATACAACTGTAACATGACCTGCCAACTCTTGTACTCAATGCCCCGTCCGATGAAGGAAAGCATGCCGTATGCCTTCTTGACCACTCTATTTACCTGCATTGCCACCTTCAGGGAACAGTGGACCTGAACACCCAAATCTCTCTGGACATCAATTTTCCCCAGGAGAGCAGGGGTGTGGGAAGGGAGATTTAAGAGTTGGAGTAGAACAGTACTGGAGTTTTTTTGGGATGTGGCAATTTTTTTGGCAGGTGAGGGTCAGACTTGGAGGGATTCAAACTGCTCTTGACCCATTTGAAACCGCCCTTCCCCTCAGACCCTCCCTCTACTCATTTACAGCTATTTTTTACCCTTGGATGCCCCTCACCACTAAGGCCATCATGTTTGTTAAAGCATTTAAGAGTAAATTGTCTGCTTAATGAATGGACAGGAATATATGTACTGGAGAAAGTTGGCAAGTCCAGATGGAATGCATCCTAGGTTGCTGAAAGAAGCAAAGGTAGAAATAACAGAGGAATTGGTCAAAATCTTTCAATCTCATTGGATACAGGAATAGTGCTGGAGGACTGGAGGGTTGCTAATGTTATGCCACTTTTCAAGAAAGGGGAGTGGGATAAATCAGGAAGCTACAGGCCAGTCAGCCTAACATGGGTGATGGGAAAGTTATTGGAAACCATTATCAGGAGCAAAATAAACTTTCATTTGGAAAGGCATGGATTCATGAGGACAGCCAGAATGGATTTGTTAAAGGCAAATTGTGTCTCACTAATTTGAGTTCTTTGAGGTAACAGAGAAGGTGTTCAACGTAGTGCAGTAGATAGTATAGAGATAGACTTTGGAGGCCATTGACAAAGTGCCACACAGGAGGTTTATTAAGAAGATTGAAGCCCATGGACATAATATTGGCTTTAGTGACAGGAAGCAAAGGGTGGTGGTAGATTGATACTTTTCAGATGGGGAGATGGTTTGCAGTGGTGTAGGTAGCAGCATTATAAAGTTTAATAAGCTTTAATAAAGTTTAATAATTGGCAAAAGATCTAGTGCAATGAGGAGAATTTTTTATCAGAGTGGCAGATATCTGGAACACTTTAACTGAAAAGATGTTGGAAACTAATTCCATAAATTATTTTAAAAGGGAGTTGGGCAGGTACTTGAGGATGAGGAACTTGCAGGGATGTGATGAAGCACGACTGCTCTTTCAAAGAGCTAGCACAGGCACGGCAGATCGACTGGCTTCATTTCTGTGCTGTACATTTATATGAGATGCTCAATTTCCTGATGTGCACTTTCAGCCTACACCAGGAGCACAGAAACAGAAAATTTATCTGTTGGTGCAGTATTATTAAGCTTGCCGTCTTTCATTGTTGGCATCCTTCCATCTGCGGAAGATGATGGACACGCAGCAAAGAATCCATTTACGTGGGTTGTCTTCTCTTGGTGCACCTTTGCTGATGGCTGTGAAGGCCAATCCTTGAGAAACAGGTTCTGACACAAGTGCTGCATGTGAAGCTGTCAAGTGATGCTTTGAGTTGTTGTTTTTGACGTTGGCGCCTGTTGTCAAGCTGTTGTAGCAACTGGCCACCACAGTAGTGCACACCAGTCCACAGGACTTTAATAAGCATGAATTTTGGCAAGCAAAAAAATACCTTATAAAACATTTAAAAGTTCATAATTTATGCAGTATCCAATTTCATCTATAAATTAATTTCCTTCCTTCCGAAATGGTTAAGAGAGGGATTATTTTAATTGAATTTGCAGCAGCAATAAACACAGGTAAAGAAGCCATGATAATGTGTTGCTGATAACAGGTGCTGCCTCTCGCAGGTGTTGCTGATCTCTAAAAAGTGGAATTGTGAGTACGTTATATAATTTTCATCACTTGCCTGAAATAAAAACTTTGAGAGGATTTTGGAACAAGCAAAGTATTCTAAAGGGCCAGCTCCTACCCTTCAATTTCTCTTATGCACAGATTACATGGAGGGAAATTCTGCAGACAGTACATTGTCAGAATGCATAGATGTGATTTCTAATTGTTAATCTAAATGTATTCAGTCGAAACCCATGGTGTGGAGGCAGGCTGATGCCTTGAAGTAAAAACATTAACACATGTTTTAAAAGATATAAAAGACAATTCTGAGGATAAATTTAAATGTGCTGTTGTGAAAAAGCATAATTTTATTTTGTTTCAAATGATACAGATTTTTTTGGAAAGCATTTTGAGTGATTTGTGGAGAAAAGATAACACAGCACCACCAATTGACATAAGTAATTGTTACTGGCCAAGTCAGCATTCTTATTTTAATTGAAAATGTGTGCCCTAAATAAGGTCCAGATTTTGGGCTAATAATAACGATGAGGTAGTCGGCGCTCATTGTTACAATGGACTAAATGGGACAGCAACTTCAGAAGTATGGACATGCGCAGTTCAAGGCAAAAATCCAGAGGTTGCAGTCCCAAGTTACCCTGCTCCTTCATAGGCTGTACTGTAACAGTACCCCGCTGACATACTCAGCATTAAAATTCTTGCAATGGTGTGACATTAGGATAATTACCTATTAAATATGCCAGAAAAAGTTAGGGCTGGTGCATTAGGAATAAGTGAAATTTTAATACTATTAGTGGTAATTACTGCCAAACAACCTCTCTGGCCCTGAAAATTTAATTTTACAAGTGTTGAGACTCATTTCTTTTGGAAGTTAGTGTTGAAGATATAATTTTTTAAAACATTGTTCTTAATTTTTCTATCTGTCTCTCTATCCCAATCTTTATTTTGCTTTCTGTGCATGATTTATACCTTAATTATGTTTCCAGCTTGATAGTTGTTGGTTTAGACTCGGTGGGCAGAATTTTAACTGCTGTGGTGGGGCAGTGTTGAGTGCAGGTGGGGCGGTGGGGGGGGGGGGGGGGGGTATTAAATCCTCAAAAAGTGCCGTGTGTTGAAAGCCCAACATGATCCTGCCTACTTCCGTGTTTTACAAAGGTGAGTTCTGAGGTGAGCAGGGAACCCGTGGAGCTGTGGGGTCAGTCATTTCAAATATTTTAATAACCAATTAATTGATTCTTTAACCCAGAATTCAGGCTTTAACAGCCAGCGAGTTGTTTTCCGAGTTGTGTGGAACACACTAGGGTCTCAAAAGCGAGAGCACAGTGGGAAGTCATTGATCAATGAAGCCAACAGGTTGGAAACCCTTTAAACAGTGAAGCTGCATTGTTGGTTTCCTGTATATGAGAAAGGCTTGTACTCACAGCACTTGTTTTGAGAACACGATTTCACTGCTTTACAGTTGATTTCCAACTTTTTGGAAGTCATTTCACCTACCTTGGACTTTACTCACATTGATCGAAACTTCCCTGCTGTCAGCCTTTACTGCAATATGAAAGCAACTTATGCAGTTCTACCATGGACCTCTTATGAGGAACAAGAGGAGCAGCCACACCAAAATCAACAATACCACCAGCAGCAGGAGTAGCAACAGCAGCTCCCTTCTCTGCAGCCACATGCCTCGCCACGGACCGAGGGTATACACACAGAGGATCACTTCCTCGACATGACGGAGCTGCAGGGGCTCAGGAGGCTCAGGCTTTTGTGGCAGGTTGTTGCTACATCTGGAGCATCCTGGAATCAGACCTTCTTTCAAGAGGACCAGTGGGCACACATTGCCAGTGATCATCAAGGTTACCACAGCCCTGAATTTCTTTGCCTCTTGCTCCATCCAGAGATCTGCTGGTGACATCTGGAGAACCACACCATCTGCCCATAAGTGTATCTGCCAGGTGACTCATGCCATGTTTGCCAAAGCCGCCACTTCTGTTTACTTTGACACTGATGAGTCCAGCCAGATACAAAGCATTGTCAATTTGGCTGCAGTGGCTGGATTCCCACTGGTGCACACATGTGCCAATCAAGGCATCCACAGATCAGCCTGGAGTATGGATCAATCAGAAGGGATTCCACTCCCTCATTGTTTAGCACCAGAAGGTTATCATGCATGTCTGCGCAAGATATCCTGGAAGCTGCCATGATCCCTTCATTCTGCAACAGGCACATCTCCTACGGGTTTTCGCACCTCCAAATAGAGTCAGTGGCTCATTGAGCAAGCCATTGGGTCGTTGGAGATGCAATTCAGGTGCCTGGACAGCTTTGGGTGCACTGTTCAATATGCACCAGCAAGGGTCTTGAGAATGGTAGTGGTCTGCTGTGCTTTGCACAACATTGTGCTGCAGAAAGGAATGGAGCTGCAGGAAGAGGAAGGTGCAGTCTTCGAAGAAGAGGAAAGCTAATGATGTTGTTTCTGCATACAAAAAGGGATATAGAACTATGGACTAGTCAGCTTAATGTCAGTTTTAGGAATCTGTGCTAAAAAGTGATAGAAGAACTTGTGGAGGCAGAAAACATAATTTAAAAAAAAGTTAGCGCAGACATGCTTAGCTAACTTTTGAAGAGGTAACTGAAATTGTAATGCGTTAGGTGCCATATAGTTGGATTTTCAAAAGGCTTTTCATAATGTACCACATGGTATGCTCATGACAAAGGTTTGAACATGTGGAGTCCAAGGACAAACCTCTGAATGGATAGCAAATTGGCTAAAAAATAGAAAGCGGAGAGTAGAAGTGTACAAAATCATGAGAGGTATAGACAGGGTGGATAGCAAGAAGCTTTTTCCCAGAGTGGGGGATTCAATTACTAGGGGTCACGAGTTCAAAGTGAGAGGGGAAAAGTTTAGGGGGGATATGCGTGGAAAGTTCTTTACGCAGAGGGTGGTGGGTGCCTGGAACGCGTTGCCAGCGGAGGTGGTAGACGCGGGCACGATAGCGTCTTTTAAGATGTATCTAGACAGATACATGAATGGGCAGGAAGCAAAGAGATACAGACCCTTAGAAAATAGGCGACATGTTTAGATAGAGGATCTGGATCGGCGCAGGCTTGGAAGGCCGAAGGGCCTGTTCCTGTGCTGTAATTTTCTTTGTTCTTTGTTTTAAAGGATAGTTATTCAGATTAAAGGGAGGTAGAAAGTAGTGTTCCATAAGGATCAGTGCTGGTTCCACTGTTATCTATAATTTCCATTAATGATTTGGACTTTGTCCATATCAATATCAAAATTTGCAGATGATACCAAACTGGGGAATATAGCTAACACTCAGGAAGAATGTAACACAATATAAAAAGACATTGGAAATTTGCAGACTGGGCATTTAAGTGGCAAATTAGCTATAACATAGATAAATGTGAGGCAATGCACTTTGGTAAGAAACAGAATTACCTATAACCTTTAGAAAATAAGAAACTGAATGGGGTAGAAGATCAAAGGAATCTAGGGATACAGGTGAACAAATCATTCCAGCTCAGCAAAGCAATTAAGCATGCTAACAAAGCACTGGGATTTATTTCTATGGGTATAGCTTTTAAAAGTAGTCAAGTTATGTTAAGTTTGTATAGGACCCTAGTCAGGTTGCACTTAGAAACACTGGAGAAACTACAAAAAAAAATTTGTAAGGATGATGCCAGAACTGAGAGATGACAGCTATCAGGAAAGAAATGAGAATACTTAAAGGAAGTCTGATGAAGATCTTTTAAATTACGAATGGGTTGGACAAGGCATTGTGGAAAGAATGTTTACACTTGTGGGAGAATCCAAAACCAGGGACAGTAAATACAAGATACTTCCTAATAAATTCAACAGGGAAATATGGAGAAACTTCTTTACTGAGAGAGTGGTTATAATGTGGAACTCGCTACCACAGAAAGTAGTTGAGGAAAATAGCTTAGATGCTTTCAGAAGGAAACTAGATGAGTACATGACTTGCCTTCAGGAGTGGAGAGAAGGCGGACCTGTGTTGAAACAACCAGAACCAGGAGCGGATAAATCCAGCGCGAGGCTCGGGACCTTTTCACTTACCTTCAGGAGCGAAGAGCAGTCGAACCTCTTCAAGCGCGCGGAGTTTTGAAAAAAAAGGCCAACAGTGACGTCACAGGAAAGCTGCAAGGTGATTGGTTGGTGAGTCACTGCTGTTAGGGAATAGCTCTAAATAGCTGGGTAAGTATCTAAGGTAAGAAAGGTTTACAGTTTATTTCATATATAGTAAGTAATTTTTTTTTAGGGAGTTCTGTAGAAACGAGGACCAGGGAAGAAGGGCCCTAGAGTAAGTGGTATTATTTGACATTAAGATCTTCCAAAAGGTTAATTTAAAGGGTTAAGTCATGGCAGGAGAGCTCAAAGCCATGGTGTGCTCCTCGTGCTCCATGTCGGAAGCTGGGAACATTTCCAGTGTCCGGGACTGGCATGTGTGCAAGAAGTGTCTCCAGCTGTAGCTCCTGGAAGCCCAGGTTTCGGAGCTAGAGTGGCAGCTGAGGACACAGTGGAGCATCCACAAGGTGGAGAGTATCGTGGATAGCACGTATAGAGAGGTGGTCACACTGCAGGCTCAGACTCCACAGGCAGGAAGGGAATGGGTGACCACCAGGCAGAGCAAGAGGACTAGGCAGGCAATTCAGGAATCTCCTATGGCTATTCCCCTGCAAAACAGATATACTGCTTTGGATACTGTTGGGGGGAATGGCCTCTCCGGGGAAAGCAGCAATAGCCCAATCAAAGTGATTCCTGACAACGCAGCCGGCCACTGACGTCACCAGGCTGCACCAAGGTGTGCACTTGCGCAGACGGGCTCCTGCTCTCTGCACATATGCTGCGTTCCAACTTGCCAGGACTGGTTAGCGCATGTGCCGATGACATCATCACGTGACATGCGCATCTTCGGGCAACGCGCCTGGTCAGACTCTGCGCGTGCGCTTTACACATACAGCAATGCAACGCTAACGTATTCACCAATGCGTCAAGCTCCGCTCCCCCCCTCACTGCTCTTGTCGGCCGTTCCTCTCCCCCCTCCCCCCCTCGCTGTTCTCTCAGGCTGCTCCGCTTTCTCGGCCGCTCCGCTACCCCTCTCGCTGCTCTCACCGGCCGCTCCGCTCCCCCCTCCTCGCTGCTCTTTCGGCCGCTCTGCTCCCCCCTACTTCCCCGTCCCGGGCTCTGTCCGCTCCCCCGACCCAATGACATGCTGCATTTGCGCATGTGCCACTGCAGCGCCACCTAGTGGTAGCGTTGTCAGCAAACGCAGCCAGTGATCTCAGGATTACTACGAGTGCCACGTGCTAGTCAGAGTAGAAATAGCAGGATATATCGGATGAATACATAGCTGAAGAGATGGTGTGAGGGGGAGGGTTTTAGATTCCTGGGACATTGGGACCGGTTATGAGGGAGGTGGCATCAGTACAAACTGGATGGGTTGCCCCTTGGGAGGACCAGGACTGATGGACTAGGGGGAGTACTTGATAGAGTGGTTGGGGAGGGTTTAAACTAAAATGGCAGGGGGATGGGAGCCTTTGCAAGGAGTCAGAGGAGGGGGATCAAGGACAAGAACAAAAGACAGTAAGGGGAATAAGAAAAGTAATAGGCAGAGAAATCAAGGGCCAGAATCAAACCGGGTCACAGTGAAAAATAGTGGGAAGGGGACAAGTAATGTTAAAAAGACAAGCCTTAAGGCTTTGTGCCTTAACGCTTGGAGCATTCGCAATAAAGTGGATGAATTAATCGCGCAAATAGATGTAAACGGGTATGATATAGTCGGGATTACAGAGACATGGCTGCAAGGTGACCAGGGATGGGAAATGAACATCCAGGGGTATTCACTATTTAGGGAGGACAGACAAAAAGTAAAAGGCGGTGGAGTTGCATTGCTAGTTAAAGAGGAAATTAAGGCAATAATGAGGAAAGATATTAGCTCTGATGATGTGGAATCTGTATGGTAGAGCTGAGAAACACGAAGGGGCAAAAAATGTTAGTGGGTGTTGTATATAGACCCCCAAACCGTAGTGATGGTGTTGGTAATGGCATG
The DNA here is from genome assembly GCF_036365525.1 of Heterodontus francisci. Classification (NCBI taxonomy): domain Eukaryota; kingdom Metazoa; phylum Chordata; class Chondrichthyes; order Heterodontiformes; family Heterodontidae; genus Heterodontus; species Heterodontus francisci. The sequence continues at coordinate 88,291,101 of NC_090377.1, forward strand.
AAACAGGAAATTAGAGACGCATGTGATAAAGGAACATCTGTAATTATGGGTGATTTTAATCCGCATATAGATTGGGCAAATCAAATTAGCCACAATACCGTAGAGGAGGAATTCTTGGAGTGTATACGGGATGGTTTTCTGGACCAATACGTTGAGGAACCAACTGGAGAACAGGCCATCCTAGACTGGGTATTGTATAATGAGAGAGGAATAATTGACAATCTAGTGGTGCGAGACCCCTTGGGGATGAGCGACCATAATATGATAGAATTCTTCATCAAGATGGAGAGTGACGTAGTTGATTCTGAGACTGGGGTCCTGAATCTTAGGAAAGGAAACTAGGAAGACATGAGGCGCGAGTTGGCTATTACAGATTGGGAAACGTTACTTCAAGGGATGACGGTGGATAGGCAATGGCAAACATTTAAACAGCGTATGGATGAACTGCAACAATTGTTTATCCCTGTCTGGCGCAAAAGTAAAACGGGGAAGTTAGCCAAACCATGGCTTACAAGGGAAATAAGAGATAGCATTAGATCCAAGGAAGAGGCATATAAATTCGCCAGAAAAAACAACATACCTTAGGATTTGGAGCAGTTTAGAATTCATCAAAGGAGGACCAAGGGATTGATTAAGAAGGGGAAAATAGAGTACGAGAGCAAGCTTGCGGGGAACATAAAAACTGACTAAAAGTTTCTATAGGTATGTGAAGAGAAAAAGATTGGTGAAGACTAACGTTGGTCCCTTACAGTCAGAAACAGGGGAACTTATTTTGTGGAACAGAAATGGCTGACCAACTAAATGCATACTTTGGTTCTGCCTTCACAAAGGAGGACACAGATATCATACCAGAAATGTTGGGGAACACATGGCTTAGTGAGAGAGAAGAACTGAAAGAAATCAGTATTAGTAGAGAAATGGTGTTGGGGAAATTGATGGGATTGAAAGCCGATAAATCCCCAGGGCCTGATGATATGCATCCCAGAGTACTTAAGAAAGTGGCCCTAGAAATAGCTGAGGCATTGGTGGTCATCTTCCAAGATTCTATAGACTCTGGAACAGTTCCTATGATTGGAGGGTAGCTCATGTAACCCCACTATTTAAAAAGGGAGGTAGAGAGAAAGCAGGGAATTATAGACCAGTCAGTCTGACATCGGTAGTGGGGAAAATTCTAGAGTCCATTATCAAAGATTTTATAGCAGAGCACTTGGAGAACAGTGGTAGAATCGGACAGAGTCAGCATGGATTTACGAAAGGGAAATCATGCTTGACAAATCTGCTAGAATTCTTCAAGGATGTAACTGGTAAAGTTGATGAGAGGGAGCCAATGTATGTGGTTTATTTGGACTTTCAGAAGGCTTTCGACAAAGTCCCACATAAGAGATTAGCATATAAAATTAAAGCGCATGGGATTGGGGATAGTGTATTGCGATGGATAGAAAATTGGTTGGCGGACAGGAACCAAAGAGTAGGGATAATGGGTCTTTTTCTGAATGGCAGGCAGTGACTAGTGTGGTATCGCAGGGACCGGTGCTCGGACGCCAGCTATTCACAATATATATTAATGATTTAGATGAGGGAACTAAATGTAATATCTCCAAATTTGCAGATGACACAAAACTGGGTGGGAGAGTGAGTTGTGAGGAGAATGCAGAGAGGTTTCAGGGTTATTTGGACAAGTTGAGTGAGTGGGCAAATGCATGGCAGATGCAGTATAATGTGGATAAATTTGAGGTTATCTACTTTGGTAACAAAAACAGGAAGGCAGATTATTATCTGAACGGCTGTAAACTGAGAGAGGGGAATATGCAGTGAGACCTGAAGCTAAGCATGCAGGTCCAACAGGCGGTAAAAAAGGCAAATGGTATGTTGGCCTTCATAGTGAGAGGATTCGAGTACAGGAGCAGGGATGTCTTGCTGCAATTATACAGGGCCTTGGTGAGGCCACACCTGGAATATTGTATCCAGTTTTGGTCTCCTTATCTGAGGAAGGACGTTCTTGCTATAGAGGGAGTGCAGCAAAGGTTTACCAGACTGATTCCTGGAATAGTGGGACGGATGTATGAGAAGAGATTGAGTCGCTTAGGATTACATTTGCTGGAGTTCAGAAGAGTGAGGGGGGATCTCACAGAAACCTATAAAATTCTAACAGGACTTGACAGGGTAGATGCAGGAAGGATGTTCCCGATGGTGGGGGAGTCCAGAACCAGGGGCCATAGTCTAAGGTAAACCTTTCAGGACTGAGATGAGTAGAACTTTCTTCACCCAGAGAGTGGTAAGCCTGTGGCATTCTCTACCACAGAAAGCAGTTGAGGCCAAAACATTGTGTGTTTTCAAGAAGGAGTTAGATATAGCTCTTGGGTCTAAAGGGATTGAACAGTATGGGGCGGAAGCGGGAATAGGTTACTGAGTTGGATGATCATAATGAATGGCGGAGCAGACTCGAAGGGCCGAATGGCCTACTCCTACTCCTATTGTCTATGTTTCTATGTTTCTAAAAAGACCGCAATTGTTGACAACGCGATCGGTAGGTGGCGCTGTTTTGGCACATGCGCAGATACAGCATGTGCCACGAAAACGTCACAGCCTGCGACTGTAGCAGCTGCCAGGACTAAAGATGGCGCTGCTCAAAAAATCACAGAGATGAAACCTAACAAACACGTGGCAGAATACAATGGCTGGAGTGAGAGAGTGGAGCGGGCCGGGGAGAGCAGCGCGGGGAGACCAGCGGTAGCGGGGGCGGGGGTGGGGGCGTGGAGAAAGGGGGAGACCAGCGGTGCCGGGGGGGGAGAGTGGGAGACCAGCGGTAGCAGTGCCGGGTGGGGGGAGACCAGCGGTAGCGGTGCCGGGGGGGGGGGAGAGAGAGGGAGAGGGAGGGGGGGGAGGGAGAGGGAGAGCGGGGGGGGGGGGAGAAAGAGGGAGAGGGAGGGGGGGGGGGGAGAAGAGGGAGAGGGAGGGGGGGAGGGAGAGCGGGGGAGGGGGGAGAGGGAGGGGGGGGAGGGAGAGGGAGAGCGGGGGGGGGGGTAGGGAGAGGGAGAGCGGGGGGGGTAGAAAGAGGGAGGAGTGGGGGGGGTAGAAAGAGGGAGAGGGAGAGCGGGGGGGGGTAGAAAGAGGGAGAGGGAGGGGGGGGAGGGAGAGGGAGAGCGGGGGGGGGGAGGGAGAGGGAGGGGGGGAGAAAGAGGGAGAGGGAGGGGAGAAGAGGGAGGGAGGGGAGAAAGAGGGAGGGGGGGGAGAAGAGGGAGGGGGGGAGAAAGAGGAAGAGGGAGGGGGGGGAGAAGAGGGGGGGGAGAAAGAGGGGGGGGAGAAAGAGGGAGAGGGAGGGGGGAGGGAGGAGAAAGAGGGAGAGGGAGGGGGGGAGGGAGGAGAAAGAGGGAGAGGGAGGGGGGGGAGAAAGAGGGAGAGGGAGGGGGGGGGGAGAGGGAGGGGGGGGAGAAAGAGGGAGGGGGGGGAGAAAGGGGGAGAAAGAGGGAGAAAGAGGGGGGGAGAAAGAGGGAGGGGGGGAGAAAGAGGGGGGGAGAAAGAGGGAGAGGGAGGGGGGGAGAAAGAGGGAGAGGGGGGGGAGAGAGTGGGGGGGGAGAAGGGGAGAGTGTGGGGGGGGGGTAGAAGGGGAGAGAGTGGGGGGAGGAGCAGCGGAACGGAAGAGGAGTGCCTTTTTCTGTGCATGCGCTATAAACACAACAGCAAAAGACTTACTGGCCAGTCCCTGGACCCGGTGACACCAAGGTCTTCGCACGCTCGCTCCCCGCGGCTCTCTACGGCCTCTCGCTTCCGGCCCTCTCCATTCAGCCGTTCCCTCCAGCTGCGGATGCCCAATCCAGTTGCTTTCTCCCCTACCCAGTTGCTTTCTCTACTTCTCCACAGTACTTCAGGCATTGCAACTGTCTGGTCCCTGCATTTTGCATGCTCCCTCTCCCCACTCTCCCCACCCCTCCCCCTCTTCACCCACCCCTCCCCCTCTTCACCCACCCCCCCCCTTCACCCCACTACCTCCACCCCTCCTTTACCCCCCTACCTCCACCCCTCCTTTACCCCCCTACCTCCACCCCTCCACCATAGTTGAATATCTGAAGTGCAGTTACAAAGTCGGGGAAATAGCATTCAAAACAAAACCTCAACAATTCTGCGTTTAATTATTGAAAAGTTTAATTAAGTTCATTAAGTATCCGAGGAACTGCTGTGCATGGATACATGAGTGTTGTGTCCAGCATTCCCATTAGACAGACAGGCCGAGTCTCTGCTATGCACAGCTGAAGAGATTGTTCCTGGAGAGCCTTGTGGTGAATGAATGCTTGGCTCTCTATTCCACTACTGTATTGTCCATGTGTAGAAGGCAAAGTCACAAGAGTCTGAGCTCAGTCTATTCTTGGTGAATGTTCCCCAAGCGCATCCCAATGTGCATTCCCAATTCATCCATAAATGCAATGTTCCTTTCCACAGCGTGATGAGCTCCGCAGCATGATCCAGTTGCCTTCGTTGCTTGAATGCTGACCGTAAGTCTCGAGGATTGTTTTCTCGACGGCATGTTTTACATGAAAAGAAGAAAAGCAAATCAGTGTCAGAGCTTCCCTCCCTCCAGTGAAATTACTGTTGCGCATGCTTTATGCTCTGCAGTATAGGCCAATGAATCACTTAGTACCCACCTCAGCTGTAGGAGTCAGGATGATGTAACTGTCCCTATCTCGTGATGGTTCAATGCTGCTCTCAGGGAAAACATGAATGATGTGAGGGTGCTGGAAAAAGAAGCACATTTCTTTTGGACTATGAACAGAAAGCAGGCCATTTAGCCCAGCTGCTCCCTGCTAGTGGTTATGCTACTCGTGCGTCTTCCCATCCATTCCCATTTAATCCTGCCTACTACTATCAGCATCATCTTCCATTTCTTTCACTCTTATCTACCTTTGCCTTAAAGCAACACTGAGGATGGAGAATGGTGTGGCTGCACTCCCACCTCACCAGTTGTGTATGCAGCAAGAGCATTCACATTTGTGCTACCACTGGACACGGCATGCTTGTTTCTTTTAGTGCTCAGTCTCTTCTTGCTGAATGTTCCCCAAGTGCTTGACCCCTTTGGACGCCTTCTCTGCTTGACAGGCAGCAGCTGGCAATTGCGGAGTCTCACAAGGCTCTGCATGGTTGTTTCAAGGGCGGATGGGGAAACATGTGGCTGTGTGTCCACGTGCACTGCTTGGATGGGTGCAGGAACAGGTGACTGTGTAACTGACCAGCAAAGAGAGGGTACCGCAGGTGGGGGAAGTGGAGCTTTGAACAGGCAGGCGTATGTATGGTCCATCAGATCATTAGGCCAGGGGGTGAAACGCTCAGGAGCCATGGATTGTGGCACGCGACTGATGTCCAGCGTGTGGACACCTCCATCCGAAGGTGCTTCCGGGCAATTGTTGGGCAAATTAATTGGCTCCATCTCATCAGCCAGTCCTTGTGTTTATGGTGCATGCACAGAAAAAGGCACTCCCCTTCCGCTCCGCTGCTCCCCCCCGACCTCCCTTCCCCCCTCCCTCCTGACCTCCCTTCCCCCCCGTCCCTCCCTTCCCCCCCGTCCCTCCTTTCCCCCTCCCTCCTTTCCCTCCCTTCCCCCCGTCCCTCCTTTCCCCCTCTCTCCTTTCCCTCCCTTCCCCCCCGTCCCTCCTTTCCCCCTCCCTCCTTTCCCTCCCTTCCCCCGTCCCTCCCTCCCTTCCCCCCCCCGTCCCTCCCTCCTTCCCCCCCATCCCTCCTTTCCCCCTCCCTCCTTTCCCTCCCTTCCCCCCGTCCCTCCTTTCCCTCCCTTCCCCCCCCCCGTCCCTCCTTTCCCTCCCTTCCCCCCCGTCCCTCCTTTCCCTCCCTTCCCCCGTCCCTCCTTTCCCCCTCCCTCCCTTCCCCCCCCCCGTCCCTCCCTCCCTTTCCCCCGTCCCTCCTTTCCCCCTCCCTCCTTTCCCTCCCTTCCCCCCTCCCTCCTTTCCCCCCTCCCTCCTTTCCCTCCCTTCCCCCCCCGTCCCTCCCTCCCTTCCCCCCCCGTCCCTCCTTTCCCCCCGTCCCTCCTTTCCCCCCCCGTCCCTCCTTTCCCTCCCTTCCCCCGTCCCTCCTTTCCCCCTCCCTCCTTTCCCTCCCTTCCCCCCTCCCTCCTTTCCCTCCCTCCCTTCCTTCCTTCCTTCTTCCCCCCTTCCCTCCCTCCCTTCCCCCCTTCCTTCCCCCTTCTCTCCCCCCTTCCCCCCTTCCCTCCCTCCCTCCCTCCTTCCCCCCCTTCCCTCCCTCCCTTCCTTCCCCCTTCTGTCCTCCCTTCCTTCCCCCTTCTGTCTTCCTTCCCCCCCTTCTGTCCTCCCTTCCCCCCCTTCTCTCCTCCCTTCCCCCCTCTCTCCTCCCTTCCCCCCCTTCTCTCCTCCCTTCCCTCCCCTCCCCCCTCCTCCCCTCCCCTTCCCTCCCCTTCCCTTCCCTCCCCTGAAATGTATTTTCAGAGCAACTTACCTTGGAACAATCTCCTCTGTCTAATAAAAATGAAGCAAATGTCCAAAATGACTAAATAATTGAGATAAAATGCCCGACGAAACCTCTCCTCCTTCCATTTTCAAAAACTCGTGCTGAAGCTTTCGGAAGATTGACGCACATGCGCACACGGGCTCCGGTCATCTGCGCATGCGCTGCGGTCCGGATTGCCAGGACCAGTTTGCGCATGCGCAATGGCCAACCTGGCGTGTTCCCCGAGGAAGATGACGTTACGCGATGATGTAGTCTGCGCATAGCGCAAACTGGTCCTGGCAATCCGGACCGCAGCTCATGCGCAGAGGGCCTGAGACCGTGTGCGCATGTGCGCACCGCGGCGCATTCTGATGACGTAGCGTTGTCATCAATCACTTTGTTCTAAAAGGAATAGTTTTGGTGAAAGGTTGAGATGAGGTAGATGGAATGATTAGGGACTTGTGTGGAATATAAACACCAGCATAGACTAATTGGCTGCAATGGCCTATTTCTATGCTGTACATTGTATATAAATATACTTCACCAACATCATTTAAAGAAAACCGATTATCTGGTCATTATCACATTGCTGTTTGTGGGACCTTGCAGTACTCAAATTCAGTGCCTTGTTTACTACATTATAATAGCGACTGCACTCCAAAAAAATACAAGTGGGATTAAAGGGATAGTGGCAGTTTGGATCCAAAATTGACTAAGGGACAGAAATGAGAAATTAGTAGTGAATGGTTGCTTTCAGACGAAAACAACTTGCATTTACGTGGTACCTTCAATGATGTAAAGCATCCTAAGGAAATTCACAGGAGCATTATCAAACAAAATTTGAACCGAGCCACATAAGATGATATGAGAACTGATGACTAAAAGCTTGGTCAGAAAGGTATAAGGAGTGTCTCGAGAGGGTCTCAAAGGAGGAACAAGAGGGAGAGAGGTGCAGAGCATTAGGGAAGGAATTCCAGAACTGTGGCCCATGTTGGAGCTATTAAAATTGGTGATGCACAAGATGCATCAAGGAATGCAGAGATCTCTAGGGTTGTAGAGCAGGAAGGGTTTACAGAGAGAGGGCCACAGAAGGGTTTGAAAACAAAGATGAGAATTTTAAAATTGAGTTGTTGGTGACTGCGAACCATTGTAGGTCAGCAAGCACAGGGTTGATGGATGAGCAGTACTTGGTGCAAGTCAGGATACGGGGGGGAAGGGATGGAGGGGCGGTGGGCAGAGTTCTGAATGAGCTCAAGCTTATGTAGGGTGGCAGATGGAGGCTGGCCCAGGAAAGCTTTGGAATAGTCAAGTCTAGAGGTAACAAGCATGGATGATGGATGAGGGTTTCAGCAGCAGATGTGCTGAGGCTGGGGGGAAGTCAGGCAATGATCCGGAGGTGGAAGCAGGCGATGCAGCAGATATACTGTCAGAAGATCATCTCAGGCCAGCTACACCACCAAACTTGTGAATGTTATGGTTCAGTGTTGGACAGTTGCCAGGAAAAGGGATGGATTAGGTGCTTAAGGAATGGAGTTTGTGGTAGGGACTGAAGGCAATGGCTTTGATCTGCCTAGTATTTACTTGGAGAAATTTTTGCTCAGTCAGTATTGGATGTCAGACAAGCAATGTGACAAATTGGAGACAGTAGAGGGGTCAAGGAAAGTGGTGTTGAGGTAGAGCTATGCATCGTCAGCATTCATGTGGAACATGACATTGCGTTTTTGGACGATGTCGCTGAGGGACAGCATGTAGATGAGAAATAGAAGGGAGCAAAAGGCAGATCCTTAGGGAGGAGTATAGGAATGGGAAGAGAAACCATTGCAGGCGATTCCCTGGCTTTGACTGGATCGATAAGAATGGAACCAGGTGAGTTCCACCCAGCTGGATGACAGAAGAGAGTTGTCGGAGGAGAATAGTGTGATAGTTGTGTCAAAGGCTATAGAAAGGTCCAGAATGATATGGGGGATTAGTTTACCCTGGTCACCATCACGTAGGATGGCACCTCTGTCTTTAATAAAGACTTGTTTTCATAATGTGGCAGGAAATCTGATTGGAGGGATTTAAACATGGTGATGCGGGATTGAAGGGCATGGAACGCATTCAAAGACTTTGTTGAGGTAAGGGAGTTTGGAGATGGGTCAGTAGTTTGCAAGGACAGAGGGGGAGAGGGGTCATGATGGCAGCTTTGAAGGGGAGGCGGACTAGATGAAAGTATATAGTGGTGATGGAAGAATGTGCAGGATTATGGGGAGAAGGCGTGGGAATGGCATTAGGTGAACTGTTCATTCGGAGAGCCGGTGCAGACATGGTGGGCCGAATGGCCACCTCCTGCACTGTTACGATTTTGTGATTCTTTGTTCCCAAGGGTCGGTATTAGGAACACTGCTCTTTTTAATAGATATTAATGACCTGGACTTGGGTATACAGGGCAGGTGATATGGAATTTGGAAATGCAGTAAACAATGAGGAGGATAGTAACAGATTTTAGCAGAACACAGACTGATGAAATGGGAAGACACATTGCAGATGAAATTTAATGCAGAGAAGTGTGAATTGATGCATTTTTGTAGGAAGATTGAGCAGAGGCAATATCAACTAAATAGCACAATTTTAAAGGGGGTTGTAGGAACAGAGAAAGCAGAGCTTTACAAATCTTTGCTGGCAGGGCAAGTTGAGAAGGCTGTTAAGGAAGTATATTGTATGGAATCATAGAATGGTTACTGCACAGAAGGAGGCCATTCATCTGTCGAGTCCGCGCCGGTTCTCTGTAAGTGCAATTCCGCTAGTCCCATTCCCCCTGCCCCCTTTCCCTGTAATCCTGCAAATTTCTTATCTTCAGGTGCTTATCCAATTCCCCTTTGAAAGCCACAATTGAATCTTAGGTAGTGCATTCCAGATCCTAATCACTATTCATGCTTAAAAAAAATTATGTGGCCTTGGATCTTATGCCAATCACCTTAAATCTGTGCCCTCTGGTTCAGTTTCTCTGTCTCGACCCCTCACAATTTTGAACACCTTTATCAAATCTCCTCTCAACCTTCTCCTCTCTAAGGAGAACAGCCCCAGCTTCGCCATTCTATCCTCGTAACTGAAGTCCCTTATCCCTGGAATTATTCTCATAAATCATTTGCTTCACCCTCTCTAAAGCCTTCACATCCTTCCTGAAGTGCGATGCCCAGAATTGGATACAATACTCCAGTTGAGGCCACACCAGTGGTTTATAAAGGTTCATCATAATTTCCTTGCTTTTGCACTCCATGCCATGATTTATAAAACTCAAGACCCCATATGCATTTTTAACAACATTCTCAACCTGCCCTGCCATCTTCAACGATTTGTGAAAATATACCTCCAGTTCCTGAACCCTTTTAGAATTGTATCCTTTAGTTGATACTGCCTCTCCTCGTCCTTCTTCCAAAAATCTATCACTTCTAATTTCTCTGCATTAATTTTCATCTGCCACATGTCCAGCCATTCCACCAGCCTGTCTTTGTCCTCTTGAGGTCTATCACTATCCTCCTCGCAGTTCACAATATGTGTCATCTGCAAATTTTGAGATTGTGCCTTGTACACTCAAGTCTAAGCCATTAATATAGATCAAGAAAAGCAGTGGTCCTAGTACTGACCCCTGGGACACCTTCCTCCAGTCTGAAAAACAACTATTCACCTTTACTTGCTGTTTCTGTCACACAGCTGGCTTTGTATCCAATCTACGACTGTCTGTTTTATTCCATGGGCTTCCACTTTGCTGACAAGCCTATTATATGGCACTTTATCAAACGCCTTTTGGAAGTCCATATACACCACATATCTGCTACCTCATCAAAAAATCTCAAGCAAATTAGCTAAACAAGATTTGCCTATATCAAATCCATGCTGGCTTTCCTTAATTAATCTACACTTGTCCAAGTGATAATTTTGTTCTGGATTATTGTTTCTAAAAGCTTTCCTGCCACCGAGATTAAACTAACTGGTCTGTAGTTTCTGGGTCTATGCTTACATCCTTTTTTGAATAAGGGCATAACATTTGCAATTCTCCAGTCCTCTGGCACAACCCCTGTCTCTAAGGAAGATTGGAAGATTTTCACCATCACCTCTGCAATTTCCACCCTTACTTCCCTCGGCATTCTCAGATGCATCCCATCCGGTCTTGGTGACTTATCAACTTTAAATACAGCCAGCCTTTCTGAAACCTCCTGTTTATCAATTTTTAGCCCATTGAGTATCTCAACTACCTCCTCTTTCACTATGACTTTGGCAACATCTTCTTTCATAAAGGCAGATGCAAAGTACTCATTTCGTACCTCAGCCATACCCTCTGCCTCCATGCATAGGTTTCCTTTTTGGTCCCTAATTGACCCTACCCCTCTTCTTACTACCTTTTTACTATTTTTATGCCTATATATGACTTTTGGAGTCTCTTTCATGTCAGCTGCCAGTCTCTTCTCATACTCTCTCTCTTTGCCTCTCTTATTTCCTTTTTTCACTGGACTTTCAGTATTCAGCTTGGTTCTCACTTGTACTATCAATCTGAAACCTGTCAAATGCCCCCTTTTTTGCTTCATCTTATTCTATCTCTTGTCATGCAGGGAACTCTGGCTTTGGTTTCCCTACCTTTCCCCCTTGCGGGAATGTGCCTCAAGTGTACTGAAACCATCTCTTTAATGGCAACCCACTGTTCGATTACAGTTTTGCCTTCCAATCTTTCATTCCAGTCGACAGGTTCATTCTCACTGCACTGAAATTGGCCGTACTCCAATTAATTATTTTTCTCTGGAATTGTCCTTATACATTTCCATGGCTAATCTAAATCTTATGATGCTATCATCCATAAATGTTCAACCGCTGATACTTGATGCACTTGATGCACCTCATTCCCAGAACTAGATCCAGCAGTGCTTCCATCCTTGTTGGGCCAGAACGTACTGATCAAGAAAATTCTCCTGAACACACTTCAGAAACTCTTCTCCCTCTCTGCCCTTTATAGTATTACTCTCCCAGTCTACATTACAATAATTAAAGTACCCCATTATCACTACTGTTTCAGTCTTGCACCTCTCTTTAATTTGTTCTGTTGTAACCCACTAGTTGGTGGCCAAAGAATACAACTAGTATTATAATGGCACCTCTATTGTTTCTTAACTCTTAACCAAATAGATTCTGTTCCTGTCTGCTCCAGGACATCCACTCTTTCCAGCACTGTAATATTCTCCTTGATCAATTCTGCCACTCGACCTCTTTTCTTTCCTTCCTTATCTTTCCTGAACACTTTGTTGCCAGGAATATTTAGTACCCAGTTCTGCCCCTTTTTGAGCCATCTGCACTATCGCTGTGTGGTTATTTGCATCTGTGGCACACCAGCCTTATTTATCATGCTTTGTACATTTACATATGTGCGCTGTAAACCTAAATTAGATCTTATTGTATTTCCTCTTAGTCTGATCCCACCTCATACTTTACCATTTCTTCTTTTGGTGTCATTTGTCTCTTAATCCTTTGTACACCTTGGTGCTCCTTTCTAATGCTACACCCTAGTTCCAATCCACCTGCCAACTTAATTTCAACCCTCACCAACAGCACTAGCAAGTGTCCCAGAAGGACATTGGTCCTAGACCTGTTGAGGTGCATCTCGATCAGCCTGTATTTATCCCAACTTCCCCAGAACTGGTCCCAGGGATCTAAAGCCCTCCCACCTGCACCATCTCTCCAACCACACATTTATCTGAACTATCCTCATTCCAATATTTAATTCATTCATGGGATATGGGTGTCACTGGCAAGGCCAACATTTGTTGCCCATCCCTGATTCTCTTGACAAGTGAGTGGTTTGCTGGGCCATTTCAGAGGGCAGTTAAGAGTCAACCACATTGCTGTTGGTCCGGACTCACATGTAGGCCAGACCAGGTAAGGACAACAGATTTCCTTCCCTAAAGGGCATGAGTGACCCAGATGGGTTTTTATCACAATCAATGATAGTTCATGGCACCATTACTGAGACTAGTTTTCAACGCCAGACTATTTTTAAATTAATTAACTGAAGCAGCTGCCATGGTGGGATTGGAACCTATATCTTCAGGGAATAATCCTGAACCTCTGGATTATTATCCCGGTGGCATTACCGTTATGCCACCATCTCCCCCTCCCTTGCACAAGACACTGGGAGTAATCTGGAGATTACTATTTGGAGGTCCTACTTCATAATCTCTTCCCCAGATCCCTAAAATCTGCCTGCAGGACTTCATCTGTCTTTCTACCTATGTTGTTGGTACTGATATGGACCACAACCTCTGGTTGTACACCCTCTCCCCTCAGAGCGCTCCACAGCCACTCAGTGACATCTTTGACCGTGGCGCTGGCCACCATTCTGGAGTCATGCTTGGGTTACAGAAACACCAGCCTGCTCCCCTCACTATAGAATCCCTTATCACTATTGCTTCTGCAATCTTCCTGCTACCTGCCCTATATTGCTGAGCCAAACATGGTTCAGTGGACTTGGCTGTAGCTGTACTCCCCAGAGGAACCATCACCTTCACCAGTATTCAGAACTAAATGGTATCATTTTAAAGGGAGTTGCAGGAACAGAAACCGGGGGATGGGAGGGTTTAATTTTATGATCTCCCCTGCAGCGAGTTTGGAGGCGGGGAGAGCATTTAATTGAGCGGGATGATGGTGAGGCATGCCACCTTCCCGTCTCTGCCCCAATTAAGCCTGCGGCGGGAAGGCCCATGGACGGCCTTTCTGTCCCACCGCCAGTTGAGGCCCTTACGTAGGCAGTTAATGCCCAATTAAGGGCCTCATCCTGCTGCTGGTATTAGCCCAGTGGTGGGCGGGCCTTTCGCTACACAGGGAGCACACCAAGCATACCCATGCGGTTTGTTTGCCGGTTGCTGGGCTGGTGGGTGGGGGGCATTGGTGGGGTGGGTTGGTCCCTCGTTAAAGGCACTTAGTGCCTGACCGAGAGATCCGGCTTCGGGAAGGGGGTGCCTGCTGAGAGCCATGCCCCTGCTCTTGTTGCCGAGCCATCCGTCGTAACTCACATCCCGCGAAACCCCTCCCACTGTGACTCACTTGTGGCCTGGTCCCTCACCTCCGGTGGGTCCGTTAACCGGCAGCAGCCACCATCTCCGCAGTGGCTCTGCTCAGTAAAAGAGCTGCCAGCTTCTGATCGGCCGTCACCTCTCAGCAGGCGGGGCTTCTGCCGCTGGGGTCCTTAATCCCAGGGAAGGCCCACCGCTGTCCACTTAAGTGCCTAATTAGCACATAATGCGGCAGGCCTTCCCCAGAGGAGACGACGTGGGGCTCTCGCTGCTGCTTCAGCCAGTGGCCAAGACCCCTGCCGCTCACATAAAATCTCCCTGCCAAAATCTTTGTTGGCAGGACAAGTTGAGATGGCTGTTAAGGAAGCATATGGGATTCTTGGCTTTATTAATAGTGGCATAAAGTACAAAAGCAACACACTTCATTAAACCTTTTATAAAACATTGGCTAGGTCACACTTAGAGCATTGTGTTCAATTCTGGGCACCACACTTTAGAAAGGATGTCAAGGCCTTGGACAATACAGAAGAGGTTTACTAGAATGGTACCAGGAATGAGGGACTTTAGTTATGCAGACAAACTAGAGAAACTGGGGTTGTTCTCCTTAGAGCAGTGTGAGTTAAAGGGAAATTTGATAGAGGTGTTTAAAATCATGAAAGGGTTTAATGGAGTAAATAAGGAGAAACTGTTTCTAGTGGCAGATGGGTCTGTAACCAGAGGACACAGATATAAGATGATTATCAAACGAACCGGAAACAACTTCAGGAAATATTTCTTTTTACACAGTGAGTTGTTCTGACCTGGAATGCACTGCCTGAAAGGGTGGTGGAAGCAGATTCAATTATAAGTTTCAAAAGGGAATTGGATAAATAATTGAAGGGAAACAATTTTCCGAACTATGGGGCTAGAGCAGGGAGTGGGCCCAGTTGGAGCTCTGCCAAAGAGCTGACACAAGCACGATGGACTGAATGGCCTCCTTCTCTATGATTCTCCTATGTTTCTATGATTTTCAAAAGTTTTTTTCTTATGTAAGTCAAATTTGATTTCTGACCTGTGTTCAGTTGTCTGATCTCTGCCCTGTTATAGTTGGAGTGCTGCACTTGGGTTCAGTGCACTGGATGAGGGAGGGAATAGAATATTCGCCAAGATTTGCACTGCTGATTACCCTCCAGTGCAAGAAAGTGCATGTTTTTGATGCCGTATGAGAACAAAGTCTGGAGTGCCTGCTGTTCGTGTTTGAATCGCCTGCTGACACTCATACATGAGGAATTCCCATTTGTGTGAGGTAATGGAGGGCTGAGAGTATCTGGAACGTTAACATGAATAAGACATGATGCCTTCAGAAGAGGAGAGGAGAACATTTTGGTGGAACGAAAATCATGATTTAAAAATAATGCCACTTGATTTTGCTGGCTTAATTACTGCAGTGCTGTATTTATTGCAGGTTTTATTTATTCGTTTCATGGGATGTGGGCGTCGTTGGCCAGGCCAGCATTTATTGCCCATCCCTAATTGCCCATGAGATGGTGATGATGAGCTGCCTTCTTGAACCGCTGCAGTCCATGTGAGGTAGGTACATCAATAGTGCTATTAGGAATGAAGTTCCAGGATTTTGACCCAGTGACAGTGAAGTAACGGCGATATAGTTCCATGTCAGGATGGTGTTAAGTGTTAAGGTGATAAGAGTTCTCTATTGCTCTCTTTTTATTAAATCTTAGATATGAAGCAGTGTATTTCAAAATACATACTCAAGAGTCAGATCAGGCAGTAAAGACATTGTTTTATTGTGACAAATTTCTACAATAATTTAGTTTGCAAATTGGTAGAAATCAGTGCAGCTTGAGCAATGTTGAATTACTTGGTTGGTGATGTCATGTTCATGTAAAAGACATGGAGTGAAGGATCTAGATAGGTGCTAACAATTTCTTTGACAATGCCATTATGGGTTGTGTTGAATGAAGGGTAGCTTGTTAATAGGATATGAAAAATTGAGGGCCCCTCTTGCATGTCTCTTGATCTCTAATTCAAGTGTGGTACTGAGAGACCACTGAACAGGAAATGATGGATTGTGAGAGGAGAAACATTTTTAAGAATAAGTTTGAATACTGTTCTATGAAGTAATCTAAGTAGCATGTGAAGATCGGTACCAAACACAACTTTCGCACTTTAAAAAAAAAAATACACCTGAAAATTTTGAACCTTTGGCAGGTTTTGAACATTGAAAGAAGGAAAGACTTGCATTTTGGGAGCGGGTTTCACAACCACTGGACATCTCAAAGTACTTTGCAGCCAATTAAGTACTTTTGAAGTGTAGTCACTGTTGTAATTTAGGAAATGCGGCAGCCAATTTGCACACAGCAAACTCCCACAAAGAGCAATGTGATAATGACCCGATAATCTGTTTTTGTGAGATTGATTGAGGGATTAATATTGGCCAGGACACCAGGTATAATTCCCTAGCTCTTCTTCGAAATAGTGCTATGGGATCTTTTACATGCACCTGGGCAGACAGATGAGGCCTTGGTTTAACTTATTATCTAAAAGACAGCACCTTCAACAGTACAGCATGCCTTCAGTACTGCATTGGAGTGTCAGCCTTGATTTTTGTGTTCAAGTTGAACCCGGAACTTTGTTAGAAGTATGATTTCTGCAACAAACATTACAAACTTTGCAGCCAGTTTTATTTTGTTTGTTTATATCTAAGTTACTGCATACCATAATTGACATTGCTCATGACCAAACCACTCATGTTGGGAGAAGCAAGTGACATTTGGTGTACTAGACCTTTACACAATTCAGTTGTTAACTTTGCAGATGATATTGGGCTGTGCTTTTTTAAGGGTCAAAATAAGACTCCGTAGTTTCAGTAATATTAAGATCCATAACAGTAGTAGTTAATAAACCCATTTTACACATGTAGATTTGAATGCATAATATATTTTTTTCTAAGGAGTTGATACACTGGCTGGAACAGAGATGTCTGTGATTTTGCTTACAGTGAATTAGAGGATATGTTGTTTTATGCTCCTTAATATCTTTTTTAGGACATTGAGTTATACTAATTTGATAAAATATAATGTGACATCACATATATTGTGGGAGTGCTGGTCGTTGTGGGTGGGGGAATTTATTGGAAGATTTGGGATGGAGGTTCTCTTGGAGAAGTGGAGCTGGATTGGTGTTCAGAAGCATTGGGAAAGAAATACTCGGATCTAGTAGGATGTGGGAGAGGGATTTTTGGATTCAACAGCATTGGAAGAAAGCTGGGGGTTGAGAGATTTGTAAGGTATAAGATTTGGGTATTAAGAGGGCAATATTCTTTAACTAAAGTTGCAGTGATATAATGACCGGAATTTTATTTTAGATGGGAGGCCCCGCCCACTGGCCGAAATGTTGGGGGCAAGCCCGCCTCCGCCGAGCCTGGGGAGCCACACCGGGACTTTTCGCTCCTCTGGTCCTTAATTGGCCTTGGGCGGGAATTCCACCTCTCTGAGGCAGGAACACTTGCCTAATGGAGCTGCCAGCCAATTAGTGGGCTGGAAGCTCTTGGTCCCAGCAGCGCCTCCAGGAGCAGTGGCCACTGCTGAGACTGCACCCAGCCACCAGAAACAAGAGGGATGTCGGCCCCAGAACCAAGGTAAGTCTTTGGGGCCTCGCCGGGGTCTGGCAAGGCAAGGGTGGAGGGTGGGGTCGGTTGAGGGGCGGGGCAGTATTGTGTAGTGGAGGCAGTTGGGCCATGGGGTGGGCCCTCCATAGGGCATAGGGTGCCCAATCATGAGGCGCCCTCCCCCACTCCCTTGCCCTGCCAGACCCCGGCGAGGCCCCAAAGACTTACCTTGGTTCTGGTAACCGCTGCTCCGTGTAAAATCGCAGTGGGGGCAGGAAGGCATCAGGAACGGCATCCCCCGCCTCCCACTCAATTTTACAGCCCCTCCTCCACCCCGTCTGCTCGAGTGGGGGGCCGAAAATTACAGCCAATTTGTCGTAGAGTAGAGCTGGAGAGGTTTGATTTTTAATGTTATGTCTGATGTGGAAAGAGATCTCCTGCTATTTAGAAGCAATGGAAATGGAGTGCTGGATGCAGCGATGGTGAACTTGGATTGATGCTCCACTGTGATGGTCATAACAAGGTCTGAGAGCTTTGCAGAACTGTTTGAGTGGATAGGTGGTTGTTGATTATCACTTCACAGAAATAATATGATGGGTGTTTTCTCAGGTAAGTAGCAGTTGTTGGGGAAAGCATGGATCCTCAATATGGTGAGGTTGGGAGTGGTGAGAGTTGACCTCTGAAAGTAAGGAAGGGGAGGAATTGTGTATGCCTTCAGGGTTGGGGACTGAGGTGTTGATTATGGCAAGGAATTCTGGTTGTCAGTGGGATGGCAAGGCAAGGCCAGCGACCGATTCTTTGAAAGGGTTTCCTACAGAGTGCTATTGGGGAACTGCACTGTATAAAATACAGTTGAGTATTTATTATAAATTTATAATACAGGGTTTACCACATCAGTGAAGAAGTCTTTCTGAGTAATTTTGACCCATTCCTGTACCTCAACTGTCACTAAAACTAGATTTTGAGCTGTATTCAAATTTATGTCAGGTCTTAGGGTCCGGATGTTTGACCCTAGTACAGACAGCTACAATGCTAGCATCTACCTGGCAATGTGGAAAATTGCCTAGGTATATCCTGTCCACAAAAAGCAAGACAAGTCAATTCAGCCAATTACCATCCCGTCAGTCTACTCTGAATCACCAGCAAAGTGATGGAAGATGTCATCAACAATGCTATCAAGCAGCACTTATTCAGCAATAACCTGCTCATTGATGCTCAGTTTGGGTTCTGCCAGGGCCGCTTGGCTTCAGACCTCCTTACAGCCTTAGTGCAAACACGGACAAAAGAGCTGAACTCGTGAAGTAAGCTGAGAGTGACTGGCCTTGATACCAAGGCAGCATTTGGCCGAGTATGGCATCAAGGAGTCTGAGCAAAATTGAAGTGATTGGAAATCGGGGGTGGGGATGGTGGGGGGAAGCTTTCCACTGGTTGGAGTCATACCTAGCACAAAGGAAGATTGCTGTGGTTGTTGAAAGCCAATCATCTCAGCCCCAAGACATCACTAAAGGAGTTCCTCAGGGCAGTGTCCAAGGCCCAACCATCTTCAGCTGCTTCATCAATGACCTTTCCTCCAGCATTAGGTCAGAAGTGGGGATATTCACTGATGATTGTACTGTTGGTTCAGTACCATTCACAACTCCTCAGATACTGAAGCAGTTCATATCCACTTGCGGCAAGACCTGGAAATCATTCGATATTGGGCTGATAAATAGCAATTAACATGCACACCAAACAAGTGCCAGGCAATGACCATCTCTAACGAGAGAAGCTAACCATCTCCCCTTGACATTCAATGGCATTGCCATTGCTGAATCTCCCCCTGCCCCCCATCAATATCCTGGGGGTTACCATTGACCAGAAACTTAACTGGACTAGCCATGTAAGAATTGTGGCTACAAGAGCAGGTCAGAGGCTGGAAATTTTGCAGCAAGCAACTCACCGCCTGACTCTCCAAAGTCTGTCCACCATCTTCAAGGCACAAGTGAGGAGTGTGGTGGAATACTCTCTATTTGCCTGGATAGGTGCAGCTCTAACAACGCTCAAGCCCGACACCATCCAGGACAAAGCAACCCGCTTGATCAGCACCATCTTAAACATTCACTCCCTCCACTACTGGCGTAACATAGAAACATAGAAAATAGGAGCAGGAGTAGGCCATTCGGCCCTTCGAGCCTGTAAACCTTTGCTGCACTCCCTCTATAGCAAGAACATCCTTCCTCAGATAAGGAGACCAAAAATGCACACAGTATTCCAGGTATGGCCTCACCAAGGCCCTGTATAATTGCAGCAAGACATCCCTGCTCCTGTACTCGAATCCTCTCGCTATGAAGGCTAACATACCATTTGTCTTTTTTACCGTACAATGGCAGCAGTGTGTACCAGCTACAAGATGGACTGTAGCAACTCGTCAAGACTCCTTTAAGAGCACCTTCCAAACCTGCAACCTCTACTACCTAGAAGAACAGGGCAGCAGATGCATGGCATCACCACCACCTGCAAGTCCCCCTCCGAATCACACACCATCCTGACTTGAAACTATATTGAACCTACTTCACTGTTGCTGGGTCAAAATTCTGCAACACTGACCCTAACAGCACTGTGGTTGTACCTACACCAGATGGACTGCAGCGGTTCAAGAAGGCAGCTCACCACCACCTTCTCATGGGCAATTCCGGGTGGGTAACTAAGGCTGGTGTTGCCAGCAATGCTCACATTCCATGAGCAAATAAAAACAAAATGTGGCTGAGGAACAGGAGAAGGTCTATTTGTGAAGGAAGGAATTTTCCAGCAGTAGGGGCACCTGTCTTATTTGAAATGACAATTCTACCAAGTAATTAGTAATTCATTGATTTATTTAATTACTTAATTTAAATTAATGCAAGTTTCCTGCACCTCCCCTCCTCTACCGTCACCCTGCCCTCCTCCACCCTGCCCTCCTCCACCCTGCCCTCCTCCACTGCCTCCCTGTCCTCCTCCACCGCCTCTCACCCCTACTTAGTACAAAATAGCTACGCTTCTGTGAATCGGCTGCAAGCCAAAATGCTTTCCATGCTTTTGAAATCAGGATTAGTCAGAGGTTGCAGCTGGGGAAATTTGATCTTGGTGCTGGGGATGGGGGGAAATGGCTGGTAGGAGGAGGAATCCCGATACAGACATATGGCCTAATTTAGGAGCTCCAAGGTGGCTGGTGCTGTACATAATTTCATTGTGTATACGGGGGGGGGGGGGGGGGGGGGGGGCGGAGGATATTTGCTTCTCATTGGATTGGAGTTACTGCACCTGGGATGAGTGAAACAGGAATTGTCCTGGGATTGTTTTAAGCAGTGGTGAGGGCAAGTTTCAGCTCAGCACTACATGGGGATTTGTTCTTGGCGCAGAAAAGGAAAGGCTGAGTTAGTGTACAATGGAGGGGGAAGAAGGCCTTGTTTGAGCTCTGTGGGGAGAGGGAGGAGGAAGGTCAATTTTAATATTAGTGCGTGGAAAGGTCCCCACTGTTCTTGGTGGGGATGAGGTGTAAGGCCTGGTTTATTCTTGTCCTGGGTGGTAGAACCTCTTTGCCCGCAATAGGAGATGGAGAAAGCCAAGTTTGCCTTCATTAGGAAATGGGGACGTTTGGCCGAATGAGGGAAATGAGGTGTGGGGTCAGTAGATGGATTTCTGCTAGCTGTGGCTGGTGGTTTGTGGGGCTTCTGTTCAATGGTGAAGGAGTTTCTTCATAGTAGCAGATTTTTATTCATTATGAGCAGGGGTTTCTGGTGCATTTCTTTTCATTGTGGGAAGGATTTTTAGGAACTTCTTTTTGGGGCTGGAGTGGGTTTTTGTGTTGCTTCATTCATGGGATTTGGGCATTGTTGGCATGGCCAGCATTTGTGGCTCACCCCCAATTGCTCTTGAGAAGGTGCTGGTGAGCCACCTTCTTGAACAGTTGCAGTCCGTTTGGTGAAGGTACTCCCACAGTGCTGTTAAATAGGGAGTACCAGGATTTTAACCCAGCGATGATGGAGTGTTGAATTATTTCCAAGTCGGGATGCTGTGTGACTTGTGGTTGGTGGTGTTCCCATACGCCTGCTACCCTTGCCCTTCTTGGTAGTAGAGGTTGCAGGTTTGGGAGCTGCTGTAAAAGAAGCCTTGTCTTGAGTACAGTGACTGGATGTTTGGTTGCTTGGGAGGAGGGAGAATCAGTTGATTATGTATGCTCAAAGCAGAAGGCTTAATGGTAGTGGAGCTTGTGGCCAGAGTGAAAATATAACAATTTCTGGGCAGGTGGAGTTTGGAAAAATAGAAAGGGATGTCAGAGCTCAAGAGGAGAGAGGAAAACTTTTTTTTTCAAGTGAGCTGATTTGGTTTCAAGGAGCAATGAGAAAAAAACAAGGGAGTGGGAATGGCTGGACCCTTAAGCAGTATTATGCACGAGTGCATGGTAATTTCAGTGGGACAGGCATTTTAGTCAATGCACTCCAACTCAGCAGCTGGGCCCAAATGTAAAAATTTTGAGTGAGGCCAAATGAGGCTTTAAGCAGTAGTGGGGTAATAAAAATGAATTTAATTCAAGCTGGCCAACTAGAAACTAAAGCAACAGCATAACAGGAAGGATTAAGGCTTGGTTAACAGACCGAATAGCAGGACTGGGCAAGAATTTGCATGGGATGGATTTGCCAGCAGTATCTGTTAGTGGAGCTTGAAGCAAGTGGGGCCTGAGGCCAACAATGGTGCCCAGTCAACAGAGGCAGCAGAGATGGGAGAGATTGCAACTCAAGCTTTAAGGCTTTGTTGTGTGATTGCGGAAAATACGAGTCTTATCTTTGGAAAGAAGGGGGATGTTGTGTGATGTGATGTCCCTTTAAGATCTTAGTATGCTAATGAGCTGAGTACCATGATGCAGTCATGTGACTACATGCCACACTCTGTAACTGTAACACCCAGAGGCAAGTTCTGTAAATAGTTAGCTCTTCACTGTATATACTTGTTAGTTTCTAATAAACCTGTTTGAGATCTTCAATCAAGTGAACTCCATGCATCTCATTTATGTTGCATCAGACAATATAAAAAGCCTCTCGTTACAGGCTTGGTCAGTGGAGGCATTGAAGCTTTGTGGCAGTTGGGGCAAGGCCAGTAGCAGGTCAAATAGAAAATGTTTTATTGTTAGCCAAGTTGGCAGCTTTGGGGTTTAGTGAACAGAAAAAGTAAGCATATTAGTTTCTCGGTAGAAGTTTTAAGAAACTGTTTTGCAGGCATTAACATTTAATTTACAAAATTGCAATGGAGCTGGGAGAGAGATTACAGAAATTCAGGCAGCCTGTAATGGCAGGCTAGGAAATGCTAAAATCTTTATATAGAAGTTTCCCATTATCAATGTATATGTAGGGATTTTCCATGTTAAATACTAACAAAGAAACTGACTCAACATCAGGACACAGAAAGTAAGATTTGTGAACAAGTGTCGGTTGAAGTTGGGTGATAATTGGTCTGGGTGTGCAGGCTTAATTTGGTCCTTATTCTGTTATTTTTATTTCCCAACTTAATTTCTGTTAAAAATAATTGAAAACATATGGGAAGGATTGTTGCCCAGATGAAGGCTGACTGTTTCCAATCTCCTGCACTGCACTTTCATTACTCCTCTTTACCAAAAAATTTGCAGATCCCAGCACAACCAGATCTTACCACTGTCAAAACTCCTAGAGACCACAATCCCTCTTGTCAAAGCTCGTAGGACTCAGACCCCTAGGATCACTTCCCCCTAGCCCAGGGACCCCTTGTCATAATGCTCTTAGACTTTAACATTCAGGCTTGCAAGACACCAATATCAAAAGGTGACCCCTTCCCCCACCCAATATTGTATATTCCAGGACCCAAACCCCAATGATCTCAAGAGCTCTGTTCCAGAACAGCGTCCCTCATGCCAGATCTTGGGGGCTCCATTTCAACTTCTCAGAGATCCAGGAATCAACTTAACACTACTCCCAGGCCTAGATACAGTAGTCCCAGATGTACAAATCTCCCACACCTTGCTGTCCCCTTTCTAGTGCTTACAGGCTCATGGACCACTCTTTGCCATCCATGTCCTTAGAGGTACTATCAGCCAGAAGTTTAACTGGACCAGCATGGCTACAAGGAAAGCACAGAGGCTGGATACTCTGAAGAGTGGCTCAGCTCTGGAGCCCTAGAAACTGTGATTTACAGGCTGAAGTAAGGAATGTGATGGAATATTCACCTGGATGGGGCACCCACAACAACAGTGATGAAGCTCGACACAGTCCAGGACTGAGCTGTCTGTTCAAACGATGGCTCTGCCACTAACTCTATCCACCCTCTCAACCACTGGTGCGTTGTAGCTGTAGTTTGTTATCTACAGACTCACAATGTCGATGACTGAGAAAAGCAAAAGCACCCTGTAGGTTTACCTCCAATGCACTCAATCCTGATTCAGAGATATATTCCTTCATTGTTGCTGTGTCATTATCCTGGAATTCCCTACTTAACACCATTACTGCTAAAGCAGAATGTCACTTGATTTTCATTTACACAATCAGTCTTGTGAAGAGAACAGTTCTTAAAATACTGTTTCCTGTTTGCTCTTTTTAGTTGCATTGCCACTAACAAAGTTGATCAGAGGGGTTGAATAACAAGGAAAGAACAGATGACAATTGAAAAACAAGCTGCTAGTAATCTGCAACAGGTCTATCAGTATCTTAAAAAGAAAGATGATTGTTCACACTTATGTCTAAACATTTCATCAGGACTCATCTGGGATATAAGCAGGTTCCTTTTTTTTTAAGAACAATATGAAGAACAACTGAATGCTGACGGTTAGGAGAAGGAAAGGCAAGGACTATCTATCCATTGATGATTTGGCCAGCCATATTATAAATCAGATAAACAGTTTAATAGCCTGTTAACAGGGTTTCAAAAAGCTGTGAAGAGATGAGAAAGTACTTGATAGATACAGGTCATCACAGTTGGGCTTTGAAATTCAGCTATAAAGGCAGTGAATAGGAATTGGATGAAAAGGGCAAAAAAAGGCTCCATCATTGAGGATAATTGAGTGGAAAATGGATGTGATAAATGAAGGAGACAGCTAAGCTTTGAAGCTGCTAAAATAGTTGTTTTGACTAGGACTACAGAATGACCATGAGGAAGATGGGGGTCCACTCTGAAGTTTGCACAGGGCTTGGTTGGAACTGTATAGAAAGCCAGAAATGAAAATAGCAGATAACAGCCACCTTATTTTTTTGAAGTGTGAAGTCTTGAAAGCAAAATTTCAGACTTGTCACTTTTTGGCTCTCATGGGAAATGTGTGTATAGCTGGACACGATTGTAGATCAGTGGTGTCTTTTCATTTGCTGTATGGATGGATTACTCATCTTGGTGCCGCAAGTAGCTGTCAGTCTGTTTATTGTAAGGCTCAGAATATTTAGTAATCCTTTGCCATCTGTGGATTTTCTGTGATGTATTATGTTGCCCTGAGGGAACATAGCTGTCAGAATTTTTTTGTTAGCTTATTTTATTGGCACTTCAGCATTTTTGAGCAAGTTATTCAAAAACAGGCCCTGGTAGAAGGTATTAATATGATGCAAACTTCTCCAAAATTACAACTGATTTGACCTTAACCATCTGTATCTAGAAATTTCAATTTTTAAGTATGTTGCCTTTAGCTGTCACTACTATATTACTGAAAATACTGAAACTTACTGGATGCAGTGTACTTGGATGTTGTCCAAATGGTGCATGCCTTGGTCAAATATTGACTGTGCTATTTTTCCAAGACCATTTTCATTTTTAATTCTGTAATTTTGCTGCTCCAGAATGCTAAGAGGTTGCCTGCTTACACGCTGAAATGGTCTTGTTATTAAACTCTACATGCGGTCTGCAAAATAAAATTGTAGGTAGATTTTGAACGTTCACGAGTTCAGTAGTGGTGTTGCATATGTTATGCATTCTTGTTGGTGTATGAATCTTACTGACACCTTGGCAATCTTTAAAGCATTCTCTTGGCCAGAATTGAACAGTGAGGCAGTGGCCCCGTTCACTGGCTGGAAAGCCAGGCTGCTATTCTGTGTGCTCAGTCAGTGAATTGACTTCATTCGGGGCTTATTCACCTCTGAGGCAAGAAATCCCATCTTCAAGAGCTGCTGGCTAATCAGAGGGCTGCAGCTCTTCAGTCCCAGCAGTACCACTGGAAGCGGTGGCCACTGCTGGGACTGCATGCAGTGAAAGGAACCGCGGTGGATGCCAGCCTAGGAACAGGTAAGTGGGGGTAGGGCCAATTGGCTGGGCCCTGGCAAGGTGGGGAGGAGGTGTCGGAGTCTAGGGAACGGGGTTTGTTTCTAGGGGGGTGGGGGGGCAGCCGGTGCTGCTGGGGGGGGGGGGGGCCCTCCATGGAGCACAGAGTGCCTGATCAGCAGAGTCCTCCTCCACAGCCCACAAGGAGGCCAGCAGATATTACTAGGCAGCCTCCTCAGGTGCCAAAGTGCCTGTCTGCCGCTGGTAAAATAGCAGTGGCGGTGGGAAGAGGCCCTTAAGTGGCCAGTTCAGGGCTTCAGTTGGGCTAAGTATGGGCGGGCCTTTTGCCACTTGCCCCGCCGCTGGTAAAATAGAAAATGGCATGGTCTTTGATATTATCTATGTATAACTGCTATTTAATTAGTGGATTAATTATGGACAAACCAATTTTGAGTAATTGCGAATGCAAAGGTCAGCTGATTGGAATTTCTGTTCATACTGAAAAGGGACTTTGTCTGGAAAACGTACCTTGGTTAGGCCATAGCTGAGACAAAAGTTTGTTTGTTCAATCAGAAATCCAGGTGCCTCTTTAAGGCAACCGATTTTCAATGATTGATGGTAAAAGACCTGCCATCCTATTTGCAAGACCTGACCTTTTCAGTCAGACTCACTGGAAGCTGGCAGGTTTGCTTGGCATTCAGAGAATTCTAGTGATACGCACAGAGTGACAGGAGTTTGTTCTCGAACCTCGTAATTAGTTGAGTTTCTTCATTCAGGCAAAATTGGAAGCTGGACATTGCAGCAAAATTCAATCCACAGCCCTGGAGAGGGAGAAGCTTGTGGGGGTGGGGAGCGGGGGCTGGGAGGGGAATTTGTAACTATGTTCTGTGGATGACTTTGTAAGTTTTAGCTTATTTTCAGAATCATTAATTTTTATGTATGTATTTTTTCAAAAATAAGTTGAATCTGGTTTTTAAGGTTTGTATAGTTTGAGTAGAAGCTTCAGTCTTTCTAAGACTTGTTAAAGCATTGTTCCATGCAATCTGTCCAACCTTGATAGGTGAGGGTATTGATGTGGTATTAGGAGTCTAGCCCTAATGTTTAAAAAGCAGAAGTTTGAAAGAGAAGCATGCTTGTCATTAGAAGTATAGATTGTGCTGAAATATGTTTCATAAAGGAGCTCAACACTAGTTGTGACTGTTTAAAAAAAGTATAATAGATTTATGTGCAAGGTTGAAAAATAAAGGCAAACCAGGAAAGAAGACGTAAAGATGCCTAGCTGAAGATAGCTCAGAAGTATTGCTGAAGGAGACTAAATAGAGCAGTTAAATTGTTACCTGATCAAAAGAAGTTGTATGTTTGTTGGGCGTGCCAAGTGAGTCATGCACACGTATGGCAGGAAGCAATAAATGACAAATTGATGTTTTGCTACAAGGTCTAGAGACGTGATTAAAAAAAGAGGGATATTAGTGTGTTAACCCTCCTGTCCACTTTTCTTCTGAGGGAGCAGTCAATGGTCTCAATCTATCTTTCTCCTTCTCATTACTTTTAAACATATGCCCATTGAGTTTTATTCTATGCCCTTACAATTTATGTGCATAATTGCACACACATCTACATTGAAGAACATTTTCTGGTCTTAGGTCTACTTCCCAATCAATCCAAATCCAGTTGCAATCTATTCCTCTTCTAAATTACTGACTCCTGCAACAATTTGGTGTAATTGGCAAATTTAATTACTGTACTGCTTGTGTCCTCGTAAGACCATTTACAAACAGAAGGGACACATCATTGAACACTGGGGCATCCCACTCAAGTCCAGTTTCCATTGAAAAGCTGTGTCATGGGCTGAATTTTGCTATAGAAATACTGGTGAGGCTAACAGCGCTAAACGTTATTAAAGTGTAACTCGGACAGCATACTTCCGATGATCGCACGTGCCCAGTTATCAGAAATCAGGAAGTTGTTGTCTGAGTTAACTGCTCCTTGTAGAAGCTGTGTGATAATGGGATCTCGTTGAGAGATTGAAATACGGTATTGAAATACGTTGAAGGGCATGAAGTTGTAGTACTTCCATGACAGATACCCACTAGACTCACCTGAAAAAGACTAGGGCTTTCTATTCTATCATAAATAAAGTTGTAGCAGTGTGCTAAGTCTTAATAACTGACAATAAACCTCTCTGGCACTGAAAATGAACTTTTACAAGTGCCAAGTCTCATTCTTTCAGACTTTAATTATTGTTGCAGATTTTTAAAAAACAACAGTATCTTTTCCTTTATGTCTCATCTCTTAATCCCATCTTTCAGTCACTTTATTTTGCTTTCTTATGACTTAATACTGAATTGTATATTTTAAATACCACTTCCTGGTTCAGACGTTGTTGCTCTGTAATGATTCTTCAATTTGGCTGAGGAGACAAGGTTACTTGCCCTGTTCTCACAGGACCCAGATCCCCTGCAGAGGGCACCACACTGACATGGCTCTTTAATCACAGCAAGTTCCAGTGCAAAGTCTCTTAGAAATTCTGTGGGCAGGTGAAATTGTAATGAATGACTGATACTGCTTGCTGGCTGCTGAGAGTAGAATCTGGCTCATTGAATTTTCATTTATTTTTTTTATTTATTTTTATTTATTTAGAGATACAGCACTGAAACAGGCCCTTCAGCCCACTGAGTCTGTGCTGACCATCAATCACCCAGTTATACTAATCCTACACTAATTCCATATTCCTACCATATCCCCACCTGTTCCTATATTTCCCTACCACCTAACTATAGTAGGGGAAATTTATAATGGCCAATTTACCTATCAACCTGCAAGTCTTTGGCATGTGGGAGGAAACCGGAGCACCCGGAGGAAACCCACGCAGACACAGGGAGAATTTGTAAACTCCACACAGGCAGTACCCAGAATTGAACTCGGGTCACTGGAGCTGTGAGGCTGCGGTGCTAACCACTGCGCCACTGTGCCGCCCGAGTGTTTTGATGACTTTAATGTATTGTTTTTTTAGAGTTGCATTTTTCTTCTAGCTTCTCATTTCCATTCTGATGATGATCTATGAAAACTGAGTCAGTTGGATGAAAGTACGACATGTGTTGCAACCTCAGTAGAGACTGCTAACTTTAAAACAAGAGATATGAGCTTCCCAGTGACCAATTCAAGAAATACACAAGATTTCACATCTTAAGACTAAAAATCAACATTAACTAAACAGTACTTATTACAGAAAAAGGTATTTCCCATTAACTTATCAACACACTTGAAACCCCCACGCCACATTTGTACATTACAGTGTTCTCAGTGAAAAAGGTATAATTGCAGTTAAAAGTCCCAAACTTCTCCCATTTGCAATGGGTTGGATTTTCCAGTGTCCTTCACAAAGCCAGCGTCCTCTTCACTCACTTCTTTCAAGCACATTCGACTGGACTTCCATTAATAAGGCAATCTCTGGTGACCCTGTTGGGCTTTTCTCCTCCACAAACCTCGACCCTTCGAACTGGGTTCAAATCTTAGCAGATTTTTCCTGTATTGGTGATCGAAGAGCAGCTGTTTCCCCAGCAACAGTCCACTGACCTCTCTCTCTCTCTTTAGGCTGTGCATCTGACTGCTTGTCTTTGTTTCTTCCCTTCAGCTCCCAGACCCAGGAAAGCCTCTCCAATTTATCCACATCAAAAGTCAGCAATTGTCTTTGTCAATTCTCAGAGACCATAAGTCTGACCCTAGCAAAACCACCAGGGCCTGCCTTTGTTTCCTAGTATTAAAAATTGCAACTTAAATCTGCATTTTAGAGCCCCTGGCTCTCTGTTTACAATCTGAGAGTCTGGGAGAGCGAAACCCATTGTCCTTTAGGTGTTAGAACCTTGCATCCTGCTTTCAAAAAGGTCTTTGATCTGGATTCCGTGTTCTCATGGTAACTTAGACCCCTAATTGTCTCTGAGCAGATTTTGTATTAGGTCGCATACTTTCTCCAAATGTCCATTTTACACTGCATTAAAGATCACAGTTTTTAAAACATAACCACACTACAAAGTCCAGCTTTCATAACACATGAACTTTGCATTTTGTAAGTGTGACACCCGAGGTGTTGTGCCTGAAGTGCATGAACAAATAATTATAATAACATAAAAATATACAAAATAGGAGCAGAAGTAGGCCATACAGCCCCCCACACCTGTTCTGCCATTCAGTAAAATCACAGATGATTTCCTACCTTAATGCCACATTCTTGCTTATCCCCATATCCCTTGATTCCTTTAGTGTCCAAAACAATTATCGATCTCTCGTGAATATACTCCTGGGGTAGTGAATTCCAAAGATTTACAACCTTCTGAGTGAAGAAATTTCTACTCATCTCAGTTCTAAATGGCTGACCCCTTATCCTGAGACTATGACCCCTAACTCTAGACCCCTCCAGCGAGGAGAATATGCCTGTCTGCAAATAACTGCCAATTATATAGACAGCATTCCTGTTAAGAACTGAGGATCTTTTTGTGACAAATTTTAAGCATCTATTTCTTCTCTACATCGTATAGGTAAGAAAGGTCATTGAACTTAGAAGATTATTGCATTTATCCTTCCCCTTAAGGACTTTTGGCAGGAACTCCTTTTTTTTCCTTTCAACCATTTTATCTAAGAGATCCCCTTCCAAGCTAGCAATTTTGTATTCCTTTCTCGTGTTGGTTATATCAGATTTGTTCTGTTGTGCCAAATTCTTAGCAGTACCACACACCTGAAGATTAAAACTATAGAGCACAAGACAGCAGCACAAATAACCATAAGAAGACAGTGGTCTGCCAATATAATGGAAATGAAAGCTGTAGCTCCAGATTTTCCTGGAGAGTTGTGCCGTTTTAATGGTACATCTATGATGTAGGCACCCTTAAATGATGCAAAATACATTATGGCTAAGTAACTTGTGCCATTAGTTATACCACGCCATATTTTCCTGGGACTTTTGGGTTGCTCGTGAATTACCCTCGCCATACACTGTTGGAGGTAATTATTGTAGCTCCATTAAAATCAATGGCAATCACAGTTTTCCTGGAGTAGCATCAGTTTTTACACCGCTGCCACTTAAATTTATTGAGGTTGATTTTCTGCTTGTTTACCCTAGTTATATAATGTCTTCACAATGAGAGGGCATCCGGAAGTGCTTTACAAACAATGAAGTACTTTTGGAGTACACTCACTATAGTCATGTCTCACTATTGTCGCAGCAGCCAATCTGTGTACAGCAAGGTCTCACCTACATGACCATATAATCTGTTTTCATGGTGTTAGCTAAATGATAATTAGGAAACTGGAAAGAATTCCCTTATTATTTTTCGAAATAGTACCATGTGCCTCGATTTCAAGTCTCATCTGAAAGTTGGCACCTCCAGAAGTGCAGCACACTCTCAGTAGTGCACTAGGAATGTCAGTCTGGATTTTGTGCTGCCATCTCTGGAGTGGAACATGAATCCAATTTCCATCTGAGTCAGAAGAGGCCACTGAACCACAAGTGACACCTTCAATGTTGCAGATATTTGGGATCTTGTTGCTCTCTACAATATCTACCAACCTCCTCAACATTGCCACCTTGCATTCAATATTTCTTATTAGAAAATCTTTTTCTAACATCTAGTAGAATATAATTCCATCACCTATTGTGTTGCTTTCCATTTCAGATTGAATTATTGAATCTTACAGCACAGAAGGAGGCCATTTGGCCCATCATGCGTGTGTTGGCTTTTGAAAGATCATCCAATTTAATCCCACAGCCCACTTTTGTCCCCATAACCCTGCAGATTAGTCATCTTCAAGTGCATCCTATTTCCTTTTTGAAAGTTCCTGTGGATATGCTTCAACACTCTTTAAGATAGTGTGTTCCATATCTTAACAGCGCTCTGTGTGAAGAATATTCTCCTCATTTCCTCTCAAAATATTTTGCCAATTAGTTTAAATCTATGACCTATGGTTACTGACCCCTTAGAAGAGGAAACAATTTCTCCTTACTTGCTATATCAGAATCACTCACAATTTTGAATGTATCTATTAGGTCTCCCCTTAACCTTCATTGCTCTAAGGAAAACAAACCCAACTTCTCCAATGTCTCGCATAACTGAAGTCCCTTATTCCTGGTATCATCATGGTCAAAATTTTCTGTATCCTCTCCAAGGCTTTGACATCCTTCCTAAAGTGTGGTGCCCAGAATTGTACATGATACTCTAGCTTGAGGCCTAACCAGTCATTTGTAAAAGTTTAGCATGATTTCCTTGTTTTTGTGTTCCGTGCCCCTATTTACAAAGTCAAGTCACCCATACACCTTCATAACCACCTTATTAATTTGCCCTGCCAAAAATTTGTGAATATGCACCCCCAGATTCCTCTGCTCTTGCACCCTTCCCCCGCTCCTCTCAAAATAGAACCATTTAGATTATGTTTCCTTTCCATGTTGTTCCTCCGAGAGTACGTCACTTCACACTTATCCGGATTAAATTCACCAGTCTGTCCATGGCCTCCTGAAGTCTGCTGTTGCCCTGCTCACCATTTACTACATTGCCAAGCCAAGATTTATATCGTCTGCAAACGTTGAAATTGTATATATACCCTGTGATGTCCTTGGGACTTGAGTGAGATTTAGCCAAGTTTAGTCGAGGAGATAAGGCAAAGACAGAGACAAAGACTGCAGCAGGTGAACACAAAGGCTTCTCTTTTATTCTGCCTGTTTTAGTTTCGCTTTCAATTTGCTGGCATGTGTGTTCTACAGCAGCCTCTAGAGTAGACAATGTACAATGCAATTTCAAAACACTACACTTCTTAGTAAGTGAAAGACATAGCATGTTTCAATGCTTTGTTTATAAAACTGTAAACAGTAAACTCAAACAGAAATTGTTCATTGCGTAACATTGTCACTAAAGTATGGCAGGCACTTTCTCTCACAAGTAGGATATCGTCTGACATCTGATGTAATAGTCTCATTTAACTCGTTCTTTATCTGAGATGTCGGAATCAGATTCAATGCTTACGAGTGGGTGTTTTCAGTGCTTTGAAGAATGACGCGTTTCTTATGAAGATTTGTGAACTGCACTTAACAGTGATCATTAATCCTTTTGTGTTGGCCACAATAAATGGTTGGATGTCATAAAGGGTTGTTTGTTTTCCAATATGACCGTCATGCTTCACAAGTACTTTAACTCCTGGCTTAAGCAGTGTAGCTCTAAGTTTCATGCTTCGCTCTGCATTACTTTCATTTGATCCTTCTGTTCTCGATCATGTTTGCGTACATGTTGATCATAAGCTCTGCAGGGTAGCTCAGGTAGACGTGTGCGCATGGGATGTGCAAAGGTGAGTGTAGCTGGAGCTTTTCCAGTAGTCGAGTGAGATGTCGCTCTGTAATTATAAAGAAAGTGATACAGCTATTGCTTTCATAACTTGTTCTCAGCTGTAGTTGTTTGTACCACTTTTTTTCAAGGTTTGCATAAATCTCTCTACTTCACCAGTAGCTCTTGGCCAACGGGGTGTGCTTTTCCTATGAGTGAACTCTAGGTAGTTCATGAATTTGCTGAACTCATCACAGTTGAATGTGATCCATTGTCAGTTCTTAATATTTGAGGGATTCCAAACAAAACAGAGATCTAGTCAAGCTTTGGGATGACTGCTTTCGTTGAAGTTGACATTACTAATTCCATGATTAGGAATCTGCTGTAGTCATCAGAAACAGCAAGTAGGTGTGTACCTGTCAAATCAGCGCTGACATCAATCCATGGTCCTGGAGATAATTCAGACATCTTAAGAGGGTCAAGAAGATTTGATAGTGTAGTTGCTTGACATGGGAAACACTGATTGGTAGAGCACATAATCATATGGTCAATTCCTGGGAACCATACTTTTTCACTAAGGAGTTGTTTGGTTTTGACAATTCCCTGGTGTCCTTCAATTGCTATAATGACAACACATTCCCTCAATGAGTGTGGAACGACAGTACAGTTATTGAGCAAGACGAGGTCAGATGTAGTTTTAACAGTTAGCTTATTTAAAACATTGTGGAGACCTTATAGTCTGTGAGAAATTTTGTTTGAC
Organism: Heterodontus francisci; assembly: GCF_036365525.1. NCBI lineage: Eukaryota > Metazoa > Chordata > Chondrichthyes > Heterodontiformes > Heterodontidae > Heterodontus > Heterodontus francisci. Next base: position 88,324,476 of record NC_090377.1, read on the forward strand.
GCTTTCTCGATCACATCTTTCCAGTTTCGTCATTCCATAGCCTTCATACATAGCTGCAAAGCTTCATGTTGCTTTGTTGCTGCTTTGATGTCTAGTTTTTGTGACTTTGGCACCACATTTAGGCTTACATAGTTAAGATGTTGTTCAGCAACCTCTTCCTCACGTCTGGTAGGACTGAGTGTCAGCAACGGATGTTGCGAAAGGTGGTTCACTGGATTGAGCTTGCCTGGCTGATACTCAACATGAAACTCGTATTCTTGTAGTTTGAGTATCCAGTGTTCTATTCGAGTGGGTGGTTTGCCATGTGGATTGTTGAACAAGCTCAGTAGTGGTCAATGATCGGTTATTACTTTAAAATTACTTCCATATACTTAGAGATGAAAGTGTAAGATACCCCATGTAATTGAGAGCGCTTCTCTCCCTCTTTGTGAATAATGTTGCTCTACAAGCATCAATGATTTGCTTGCCATTTTAACAATTGATGGGTTGCCTGCATTGTCTTTCTGTACGAGGACTGCACCTAAGTCAACTAGGCTTGCATCCATGACTAGCTGGGTGGTTTTCTCAGGGTCGAAATCAGCATTTGTGCAATTTGCTAACAAACATCCTTTGACCTGGTGTACTGCCTGTTTGTGGGATTTAGTCCATTCCCAATTGGTGGTCTCTTTTTTTCAGATTGCATAGGGGGACAGATAGCATAGCGAGGTCAGGAATGAAGTGACTGCAGTACGGGATAAGTCTTCGAAGACTCCAGACTTCTTGCACATTTGTAGGATCTGCAGCGTTATCATTGGCTTCAACACTCCGTGGATCCGGTGATAGTCCTTCACTACTGAATACGTGACCGAAGAATTCAATTTTGCTTTCATTGAGCCAGCACATGTCATTGTTAAAGGTGAGATTACGTTCTCTGAGAATTTGTTGGCATGTATGTAGGCATGTCTTGAGTTCCTTTTTGGTAAGGCCATAGATGAGAATGTCATCACTGATGTTCAGTGTGCCTTCGAGTCCTTGAAGTGCAGATTGAATCAAATGCTGAATTAACACAGCTGCTGCATTGATTCCAAAATTAAGTCTCTTGGAAAAGTCCGATGTGAGTGGAGAATACTGGAAGATATCTCAATTCTTCTGCAAGCTTGATTTGATGGTAGCCTGCATGGAGGTCAAGTATAGCAAAGTGCTTCGCACCATTCACTTTTTCTACGATGTCAGCGATTTGTTGGTATCAAGTGTCTTTCTCGTTGTACGGTTTGGTTTGGTGATCGCATATCAACGCAGATTCTACTATGGTTCTCGTTCTTGGGTTTCTTGATCACTTGCAAGGGTGAAACCCATGGGGTAGGCTCATCCTTAACTTTCTCAATAATGTCAAGGTCAAGTAGGCGTTGAAGTTCCTTCTGTCTGTTTCCTGACATGAAATGATATTTGTCACCATTGATGCGCAACTGTGGGCACATTAGAGCCTACATGCAGCTTGCATGTAACAACTTTCAGTTTGCTGATACCAGTGAAGTGTTCAGCATACAGTTCAATACTGTTTTTGTTATGTGAAGGAATTGTGTATGTGACAGCAATCATGTGCAGATCTGTTGCTGTGTGGAAATTGATGAGCGTGTCACATTCTCCAGATATGACATGGAATACAACTTTTGTTCTAGTGTCTTTGAATAAGACTGGCGTTTCAAAAGTTCCAAGGCTTTTCAGCAGTTTTTCACTGTTGTAATGGAAAATTTTTGTATTCCCTGATTTGCAGAGAATGAGGCAATCCTGAAGTTTGTTGAATGTTTTGTCTCCCATTACATTGACAGATGCTGCTGTGTCTATGAGAGCATCTATGTCCGAGCAGCCAATGGTCACTGTCACATGTGACTGTTGCGTCTGAGAGAAAGAACAGAAGTATGTTTAGGGTCATCTGTCTCTACTTTATCTATATTTTCTCACCTTTTTGCTGTGGTATGCACACATGACACCCTTTTGTTGGTATTGGTCTTAGTAGCCGATTTTGCTGATGAGCGACAAACACAAGCAAAGTGGTTGGGTTTTCCACTGGCTTAACACAGTTTACCAGTAGCTGGACACTCTGTCTGGTGTGGGTAAGCACCGCCACAATGGAAGCATTCTTTAGACAAGTCAGAGCTCTGTTTGTGAGATGGCTGCTATTGCCTTGCAGGTGTTTCCTGGCATGTGAACAATGAATACTGCTCACAGGAGTTGAATTTGGAGAGTGGTAGTTACTGTTGTCCAGAGCTACTGAAGTTGAGGCTATGAGAGTGATAGTGATCTTGCTAACTTCAACAGCTCTGACAGCTTTCTGTCTTTCTCGACTGCTTTTTGGCATAGTTGACTGGAGAGACAACCTTTGATTATTTGTGTTTTAATTTCCCACTCGACATGTTCAACATCACCGAAGTCATACTTGATTGCTAGTTGCCTCAATTATGTACAATGTTGGTCAGTTGTCTCGTTTGCTTCTTGCTTATGTGTCGGAAGACAATGGTTTCATATATGGTGTTTTTCTTGGGTGTAAGGTAGGTTGTCAGCACATTTTTAGCTGAGTTGTAGTCATTTTGCTTAGGCACAAGTATCTCAAAGATATCCTCTAATTCTTCACCTCCAGAGTGTAGAAGTAAGGCCTTTTTCCTTCTGTTGTCTGTGATTGCGAAACCTGCCATCACACCTTTGAAACGTCACAGCCACTTTTGCCAATGTGGGGATATGGATGATGGCTCTGAATGCACATCAAAAGGTGGGAAATTGGGCATAGACAACCCCAGCAACGCAGTGATAAAAGGATCCGGGATTGCACTCCTTTTCAGAGGAAATTTCTCTGCAATGATCCAAGGGTATGTTTTTTGATTGGATGGTTATTTTGGAGAGATCACTGAGTATACACTGTACAAGCTTCCTGTGTGTCACTCTAACAGTCTCCAAATTAAAATGCTGGCTGTAAAGGGAGACAAAAACCTTCTAAAATTTTCATACCTGAAAGTGAAGTTTCTGTTTTTTTTCATCCTTTTCCTGTTTACCATGTCACTATTGTGATGTCCTCGGGACTTGAGTGAGCTTTAGTCGAGTTTAGTACAGGATATGAGGCAAAGACAGAGAGACAAAGACTGCAGCAGCTGAACACAAAGGCTTCTCTTTTATTCTGCCTGTTTTCGTTTCACTTTCTCTTTGCGAGCATGTGTGTTCTACAGCAGCCTCTAGAGTACATAATGCACAACACAATTGCAATTTCAAAACACTACAACACTATATACCCCACTGCACGCCTCTTTCCAGTTCAGAATAAAATTAATCCTGCTCTTGTTCCACTGAACTAGAAAATAATTAGTCCCAGTTTTTATTCCCCTAAATTGTTCAAACACTTTAATAATGCGTATTCTTTTGTTTGAGAAAAATTAATAACCTGGTTTAATTTTAAACTTTAATAATTGGCAATCACCCAACTCTGAGTTAGAAGAAAGTACTTTCAAGAAGGTAGCCTAGGCCAACACTTCAGCACAGCACTAAGGGAATGCTGCACTGTTGGAGGTGTCATCTTTCTGATGAAGTATTAAACCAAGATTCCATCTACTTCCTCAGGTAGATTTAGAAGATCATATGATGCTATTCAGAGAAGAGCAGGGGCACTTTCCAGGTGTCCTGTCCAACCTCCTTCCCTCAACCAAAATTAACAAAATGCAACAAAAATTTTATTTATTGCTGTTTGAGGGACCAAGTTTGCCTACAAAGCAGTCACTACATTTCCAAAAGTGGTTCCTTTACTGTAAATGCTTTGGGACATCCTGAGGGCCAGAAAGAAAGTTTATGCATCCTTTCATAAAAGGCTTGGTGATTAAATCTGAAATCTTACAGTGACCACAAGATGTATTTAGATAACTTTAAGTACATTGCATTTTTATTTGACTATTTTTATTTCTGTAAGTGATATTTGAAACTTTTTAGTGAATGAGTGATGTTCCATGATGGTATTCAGAGTAATGACGAATTAGAGGCCAGGGAATAACCGAGTCAGGGTATGCAGTCATAATTCTGTTCTCATTTTAAAGCCATATATTTGGTCTTTGTCTTAATATGACATTGTAAATGTAATGTTGTCAGAAATTCTTAAGCAATTTCCATTTTAAAGGTAGACCTTTGTAAACTTGTTATGCTGTAGTTAATCATTCTGCCAGAGCACTGCAGCACTTCCATTGTCCGGGGGAGAGGGAGGTGGGGGGAGGTGGGCGGGAGGGGTGGGTGATGCGTGAAATTAGTACTACAAGTTTACATTAAGTTTTGATTATAAGTGTGCGCATAGGAATTTATCATGGTAAAAGTTGAGAGGAAGTGTAGATGGAGTTGAGATTTTTAATGTGTCATGCTATTATAAATTCAAACTTTCATTTTCTTGGTAAACAAAACTGACTCATACACCTAAAATTAAGGTGAATCTGAGAGCTGGATCTCGCTTTAGTTACCTCCAGACTCACCTTTTCCAACAAGCCCTTTGCCAGTCTTCTAGTTGCTGCCTGATCATAAAGCTCCACCTGCTCCTGCCACAGCCTGTCCCGTACTAAGTCCCACTTGCTTATCATTCTTGGCTTTGATTGCCACCATTGGCTTCCGGTCCTCTTGCATATTACATTCAAAGCTCTTGTTTATGGCTCTCTCCATAGCCTAGAGACTCTGCACCACTCCCACACCCCCCAACACACTCGCGCATACACACCTCGGTAGCCTCCATTAGCCCAGCTATATCCCTCCATTATTTTGATTTTTGTTTCCTGTGCATCTGACCCACTATTCCATCTTTGGTGGAAGATCCTTCAGCCATTTCAACTCCACACACTGGAAGTTCATCCCTAAATCCTTTCACATCACTAGAAACAATAGAGTCAGCGAAAAGTTATGGCACAGAAACAGGCCATTCAGCCCATCATGTCTGCGCCAGCTGAAAAAACTAGCCGCCCATTCTAATCCCACCTTCTAGCACCTGGTCTGTAGCCTTGCAGGTGACAGCACTTCAGGTGCCAGTCCGGGTATCTTTTAAATGAGTTGTGGGTTTCTGCTTCCACCACCGATCAAGGCAGTGAATTTCAGAAACCCACCGCCCTCTGGGTGAATAAGTTTTTCCTCATGTCCCTCTAATCCTTCTAACAATCACCTTAAATCTGTTCCCCCTGTTAATTGACCTCTCCACTGGTCCTTCCTGTTTACTCTTGTCTACTCTGTCTAGGCCCCTCATAATTTTGTACACCTCAATTAAGTCACCCCTCAGCCTCCTCTGTTCCAAGGAAAACAACCCTAGCCTATCCAACCTTTCCTCATAGCTGCAATTTTCACATCCTGGCAACATTCTTATAAATCTCCTCTGTACTCTCTCCAGAGCAATTATGTCCTTCCTGTAATGTAGTGACTTGAACTGTAAACAATACTCCAACTGTGGCCTAACCAGCATTTTATACAGTTCCAGGATTACATCCCTGCTTTTGTATTCTCTACCTCGGCCAATAAAGGAAACATTCCATATGCCTTCGTCACTACTCTACTACCTGTGTTGCCATCTTCAGGGACCTGTGGACATGCAGTCCAAGGTCTGTCACTTCCTCTACCCCTCTCAATATCTTCCCATTTATTGTGTATTTCCTTGCTTTGTTTGCCCTCCCCAAATGCATTATCTCAAACTTCTCCAGATTGAATTCTGCCGACTCAACTAAACCATTGATATCATTCTGGAGTCTACAGCCATCCTCTTCACTATCAATACAGGGCCATGTCATGTCATGTTTTGTGTCATCTGCAAATTTCCCAATCATGCCTCCCACATTCAAGTCCAGATCATTAACTTATACCACAAACAGCAAGGGACCCAACACTGAGCCCTGTGGAATGCCACTGGAAACTGCTTTCCTTTCGCAAAAACATCTGTCAACCATTACTCTTTGTTTCTTTTCACTGAGTCAATTTCGGATCCAACTCACCACATTCCCCAGTATCCCATGGGCTTTTACTTATCTGACCAGTCTGCCATGTGGGACCTTGTCAGATGCCTTACTAAAATCCTTGTAGACAACATCCACTGCACTACCCTCATCAATCTTCCTTGTTACTTCCTCAAAAAATTCAATTAAGTTAGTAAGACACAACCTTCCCTTAGCAAATCCATGCCGACTATCCCTGACTAATCCGTGCCTTTCTAAGTGACAGTTTATCCTATCTCTCAGAATTGGTTCTAATAATTTGCCTACCACTGAGGTCAGACTGACTGGCCTATAATTATTTTGCCAAACCTTGCATCCTTTTTAAATAATGGTACAATATTCGCAGACCTCCAATCCTGTGGTACCCCACCCATATCCAGTGAGGATTTCAAAATGATGCTCAGAGCAACAGCTGTTTCCTCCCTGGCTTCCTTTAACAGCCTCAGATACAATCCATCTGGCCCTGGAAATCTATCCATTTTCAAGGATGTCAGACTCTGTTGTACTTCCTCTCTCATTATACTTATATCTAATATTTCACACTCCTCCTCTTTAATTACAATGTCTGCATCATCCCTCTCCTTTGTGAAGACGGAGACAAAGTACTCATTAAGAACTATGCCCATATCTTCTGCATCCACGCATAAGTTACCTTGTACATCTCTGATAGGCCCTACCCTTTCCTTAGTTATCTTCTTGCTCTTAATGTACTGATAAAACATCTTTGGGTTTTGCTTGATTTTACCTGCCAATATTTTTTCATGTCCTCACTTTGTTTTCTTAATTTCCTTTTTAATTTCACCCCTGCACTTTCTATAGTCCTCTAGGCTTTCTAAAGTATTAAGTTTTTTGTGATCATCATAAGCTTTCTTTTTCTGCTTTAACTTACCCTGTATGATTCTAGATAGCCAGGGGACTCTAGATTTGGTAGGACCACCCTTTTACTTTATGGGGCATGTCTGCACTGTGCCCGTAGACTCTCGCCTTTGAATTCCTCCCAGTGATTTGCCACTGATATTCCTTCAAGTAGCTGTATCCAGTCCACTTTCACCAGATCACCCCTCAGCTTCGTACAATTCCCCAATTTAGAACTTTTACTTCTGTTCTATCTCTGTCCTTTTCCATAATAATGTTAAATCTAACCATATTATGGTCACTGTCTCCAAAATGGTCACCCACTGCTACTTCATCCACTTGCTCAGCTTCATTTCCTGAGATTAAATCTAGAATTGCATCCCCTCTCATTGGGCTTGCTAGGTGCTGGCTAAAAAGTTCTCTTGATTGCAGTTCAAAAATTTTGTGCCCTTCACAGTTTTTGTATCCCAGCTAATATTCGGGTTGTTGAAATCCACAACTATTATTGCCTTATTGTTTTTGCACTCAGAAATTTGCCGATATATTTGTTCTTCTATCTCCCTCTCACTATTTAGGGGTCTATAGTACACTCCTGGTAGTGTGGCTGCCCGATTTTTATTTCTGAGCTCAACCTATCTAGCCTCATTTGATGATTCATTTAGCATATCATCCCTCCTCAGCTGCAATTGATTCTTTAACCAATAAAGCTACACCCCTCCTTTTTTATCCCCCTCTCACTATCCTGCCTGAAAGCTCTATATCCAGTGATGTTGAGCTGCCATTTTTGCTCCTCTTTAAGCCAAGTTTCCATTATAGCAATGATATCATGATGTCATGTGTCTGTCTGTGCCCTCAGCTCATCGGCTTTATTTGCTCTACTCCTTGCATTTAAATAAATATCTTTTATCACTGCCAAATTCCTGTGCTGTGCACCTTTAAATCTTTGCTTCTTCTGTCTTTCAGAGTCACTCGCTAATTTTCTGCCATCCATTCCCAGCTCTGAATTTATCCTAACTGAACCTGCCCTCAGGTTCCTATCCCCCTGCTGATCTAGTTTAAACCATCCTCAACAGCACGAACATACCTTCCTGCAAGGATATTCGTCCTGGTCCTGTTCAGGTGTAGACCGTCCAGCGTGTACAGGTTCTACCTTCCCCAGAACTGGTCGCAATGCCCCAGAAATCTGAAGCCCTCCCTCCTGCACCATCTCTCCAGTGATGCATTCATCTGGCGTATTCTTCTATTTCTATACTCACTAGCATGTGGTCTTGGGAGTAATCTGGAGATTCTATCTTTGAGGTCCTGCTTGCTAATCTCCTAATTCCCTAAACTCAGCCTGCAGGACCTCATCCCTTTTTCTACCTATATCATTGGTACCAATGTGGACTACGACCTCTAGTTGTGCACCCTCACCCTCTAGAATGCTCTGTAGCCACTCGGTAATATCCATGATTCTTGTACCAGGGAAGCAACATATAATCCTGGAATCATGTGTGCGACCACAGAAATGCTTGTCTGTTCCCCTAACTGTAGAATCCCCTACCACTATTGCTCTCCTGTCTTTTCTCATCCCTCCCTGCACAGCTGAACCATCCATTGTGCTCTGGTCATGACTCTTGCTGCGCTCTCCAGATAAACCCTCTCTCCCATCGGTACTCAGAACTAAATACCGGTTAGAAAATGGGTTTCCCTCCGGGGACTCCTTCACTATCTGCCTTGTCCTTCTTGTCTGTCTGGTAGCATGCCAGTCTCTCTCTCCCCACGCTCTCTTCAGCTGAGGGGTGGCCACCTCCTGAAACGTGCTATCCACATATCTCTCATCCTCGCGAATGCACCTCAGTGATACCAACTGATCCTTGAATTCCAAGGTTCGGGCTCAAGTTTTTGCATTTGGCGGCACTTTCTGCACATTTAATTGTCCAGGACATGGGTAGGGTCCTGGAGTCTCCACATGGCACAGGATGTGCATTTGACGGATGTGAGCAGCCCTGCCATGCCTCAAATCCTTTATTTACTACACATTCTATTAGCTTTCCTAATTGCTGTATTTGCATACTAACCTGCGCAGGTTATCTTGGTCTCGGTGGCAGTACTGGGTGGGCTTGGTCTCAGTTGGCCTGCATGAGTGGCCATACTGTGGGTGAGAGGATTGGCTATCAAGAGTGGGCACTGAGGGCTATCAGTGCATAAGTCTAGAAGAGTGGCAGAGGCAAAGATGCCAAGGCAACTTTGTCTCTGCAAGGACAGTGCTCTGAAGGCCTACTGATCCCCTGGCGTGGGTCTCATACCCCTGTGGACCCCCGTGGCATGATGCCATGCCTCCGGAGGGAGGGTAGGGAGGCAGCTGCACCTGTATAGCTCCATGAGCGGAGCAACACTAGCAGGCTGTGCCAAGAAGAGCCCACCTGCACCAGAGAGTGTACTGGACTCGCCTCAGCTACCTTGAAATGTCCAAGTGGCATTGTCAGTGAAGACTCCAGCTCTCCAGGGAGGTCATCATGAACTTATGCGCCATGGTGCAGGATGAGTTGCACTCTGTGGAATGTGGTGATCACCCTATGCCAGCTGCCCTGAAGATCAAAGTGGCAATTAACTTTTATATGCCTGGATCTTTTCAGGGATCCATGAGGGACATGGACATATGTGGGGTCTCCCAGGCAGCAACCCACTGCTGCCACCTAGAGGTGACCAATGCCCTATTCAATAGGGCCAGTGACTGTGTGCACGACTGGACTGAACCTGACAGTCAGGCAGAGAGGGCCATTGGCTTTTATTTTTTTATTTAGAGATACAGCACTGAAACAGGCCCTTCGGCCCACCGAGTCAGTGCCGACCAAGAACCACCCATTTATACTAACCCTACCGTAATCCCATATTCCCTACCACCTACCTACACTAGGGGCAATTTACAATGGCCAATTTACCTATCACCTGCAAGTCTTAGGTGGTGGGAGGAAACCGGAGCACCCGGTGAAAACCCACGCAGTCACAGGGAGAACTTGCAAACTCCACACAGGCAGTACCCAGAATTGAACCCGGGTCCCTGGAGCTGTGAGGCTGCGGTGCGAACCACTGCGCCGGTTTTGATAGATTGGATGCATGTAGCCTTCATGGCTCCAACTAATCAGCCAGCCACCTTCATCAACAGGAAGGGCTTTCATTCCAACAACATTCAACTGGGCTGCGAACACCGAAAGCGATTCCCAGGAAGCAGCCATGATGCCTACATACTTTGATAGTCCCAGGTGCCACGGCTTCTCAGGCCCCCTTTCCCGCCTTCAGGGATGGATTCTCAAGAATGAGGACTACCTATTGAATGCATGGTTGCTCTCACTGATGAGGAACCCTCACAATGCAGCCGAGGAGAGGTACAACATTTCCTACGGTTCCACTTGAGTGACCATCAGACAGGCTATTGGGCTGCTAAAGAAGAGATTCTGGTGCCTGGATCGATCCAGTGTTGCCCTGCAGTAACCCCCAGCGAGGGTTTTGCATATCGGTGTGGTTTGCTAGCACTGCAGAGCGGGGAGGACATGATTGATCGCCAGTCCTCAACTGACGAGGAGGACGTGTAGGAAACTAATGAGCAAGCAGCACTGGATGTTGAAGCTCCTGCACCAGAGGCCAGGTGGTTTGAGCGACGGGCCAAACAGGCAAGAGACAGTCTCAGCCTTAACCATTTGTAGTCGTCACTCTCAGAGTGAAAGTAATAAAGACTTGGATAAAAGGATTCAGTCTATTGTCTGCTTTTTATTATAAGACAAAACAAATGGCAAATATCAAACACCCATAAAACCCCAAGTGTGTCCAGGTGGTTTTCTTTATACGTTTGAGTGTTTCTATGAGGTGTGACCCTTGTGCTAGCGGCTGAGCTGGAGGCAGGCTGCTGGTCAGGCTGCCTCTTGGCCTGAGATGACTTCGGTGGCCGTCCTCTGGCTGCTGAGGCCTGGAGGTCCCCGGCTGCCTGAGGGTTTCCTGCAGAGGTGCAGGCCTCTGCTCTGGCGTAGTGACTACTGGAGCTGGGCTCACTGGCGGAGGGGCTGAGGAGCCGGTATCCACACTCGGGGAGCCCCCAGATGTGGAGGCCAGTCTCTCCTCCTCCCTTTCAAGGCTCACTTGAACCTCCCTGCTGACCAGAGAAGGACAAGGAGCTGGAGAGGAATTCACAGTCTTGTCCTTCTCTCACTTTGCTACCGCTGTGTTGAGCTCATGGCCAAGGCGTTGGTTTGCAGGTCTGCATGCATCTGTGGGATCTGCCTCTCCATGAAGGTAATCAACCTCTCAGTGGAGGAAGCCATGTGCTCACATGCCTGAGACATGGCTGCACTCAAGGCATGAATGGACTCCTCCATCGTCTACTCATAGCTGCGCATGGTCTCTGGTATCTCTGCCAGATGTTGTCTTACCTCTCTCTGCAACTCCAGCAGAACTTGTGCTGTCGAAACCAAAAGTTTGTCATCAGTCTGGGGCTTAGCATGGGCCTGGCCACCCACAGTCCTCTGACTGTCAGAGCCCTTGGCTGTCTCAGCCTCAGCCAGCTACTTGGGTATGTGTTTATTGCTCTCACCAGCTTGTGACCCTGATTCTAAAGCTGAGTGCAAACCCACAGAGGTGAAAGTATCTGTGCTGGTGGAAGGTACAGGAGACTCATGTGATGGTGCATCCTCTGACTGCTTCTCCTCAGGGGTTGACGACTGTCCCCCTTCTGATAGAGTTTCCTGTTGTTACCAACCTCCATGAGAGAACACAAACATGTATGGGTTAGGCTGTGCAGATCTCGTCATGATATCCACGCATGATGTGGATCTCCAGAGGTGTCTTGGATGTCGATTGAAGACAATCTTCACTCTTTTGCGCGGAGACTCCAATCTCACCATCCGCGGTTGAGTCGCCGCCCTGGGTCACCGTTAACTCCAGTGCTTCATTCTCAGCTGTTGAGAGAGGCTGTATGTCTGCAATTCCTCCGCCAGCCCTTGAGGTCTCCCTGTTGTTATGGACCCGCTTGTCCTGCAAGTGGAAAGAGGGAGATAGTAATACTTCACAGAAAGAGCTACAGGACAGTTGTGCTGATGGCAGCCCCTCGTCCCTTTCTTGGGGTTCCTATTTGTCTCCTCCCCACATCAGCTCTCAGTGGAGGTGATGGGGTGAGCTTCGTAAGGTCTGTGGCAGAGATGCAGCTATGCATCTGGCAGAATGTGGTGATGTCTTACTCCCTTGCTAGCACCTCTGTGGTGCCTCCCTTCCCATGTCGCACTACCTCCTGCAGAGCCACATGCAAATTCCAAAAAGGAGAGGTGTGGAGCACTCACCTTGGCAGAACGAAGGAGGTTGTTGACTCTCTTCATGCACTGCACCCATGTTTTGGCGAGGGGTGACCCCACTGTTGCTAACCTCCTCTGTGATCTCCATCCAGGCTTGATCAGGCAGGAGAACCTATTCTTGCCATCCCTTGGGAAGGGAACCTCTTACCTCTCCCTTGCAGCCTGGAGGAGAATCTCCAGGGAAGCATCGCTAAACTATGGGACCACCCAGTGTCTTGCCTCTGCCATCCTGTGGCATCCTTGTTGGGAGTGGAGGATCCAGGAGTCACTCCAACACCAGTTTCATCAGTAAACAGCAAATGACTCAAAGGCAGCAATGAAAGCAGGGCTTTAAATATGGTGCCAGCTCCTGCTCCAGAGTAATGTAATGCCACATTTGCACCTTGAATCCTTCCCCGTTGCGTAATTGGATGGGCCCCATGCCTACTTCCGGGTCTGCCACCGGAAGCCGTGACAGGAAACTAAATCCAACCCGTTGTGTGCATTTGCTGTATAACAACACATTCTGTTTTTTCTCTGCAAGTCGCTCTTTAACTAAGGAAGCTTGTGAAGTAAGATGTATCTGTAAGAAATTTACAAATTCAAATGCCAGTATTACATAAATTTTTAATGGTTTTGACGCTTGCTTGAAGCACTATGATAGAACAAGCTTCCTGATTTGGTTGTGGGTAGAATCGCACAATAGAATCATAGATGATTACAGCACAGGAGGAGGCCATTTGGTCCATCGAGTCTGTGCCGGCTCTCCACAAGAGCAGTTTAGTTAATCCCACTGCTCTACCCTTTCCCCGTAGCCTTAATTTTTTTTCTCCTCTTGTGCTTATCCAATTTGAAAGCCACAATTGAATCTGCCTCCACCAGCCTTTCAAACAACGCATTCCAGATCGTAACCACTTGCTGTGTAAAAAGTCCTTCCTTGTTCTGTCTTTCGTTCTTTTGCCAGTCGCTTTAAATCTGTATTTTCTGGTTCTCAATCCTTCCGCCAGTGGGAGCAGTTTCTCTCTTTTTACTCCTAGCTAAACCCCTCGTGAATTTGAACACCTCTATCAAATCTCCTCTCAACCTTCTCTTTTCTAAGGAGAACAGCCCCAGCTTCTCCAGTCTATCCGTGTAACTGAAGTCCATCATTCCTAGAACTATTCTTGTAAATCTTTTCTGCACCCTCATTAAAGTCTTCACATCCTTTCTAATGTGTGATGCCCATTGTGGTTATATTAATGATAGCAAGGGAATTTAAAATAAATTAGTTAAATCAAAGAAATTTGAAATGTGTTTTTTTAAAAAGCTAGTATCAATAATGGTGACCATGAAACTACTGGATTATTGTAAAAACTGACCTGGTTCACAATATCCTTTGGTCAAGGAGATCTGCTGTCCTCAACTGGTCTATCCTATACATGACTCCAGACCCACAGCAATCTGGTTGACTCTTAACTGCCCTCTGAAATGGCCTAGCAAGCCACTTACTTGTATTCAAGAAGGGGACTCACCACCACCTCAAGGGTAATTAGGGATGGGTAATAAGGGATGTCCTGACCAGCGACACCCACATGCCATGAATGAATACAGAAAACCTGTTTTAAGGGGAAATTTTCTTTTTAGCATTAATAAATGGCTGTCAGTAGTACATTTACAAAGCTTGATAGTTAATTGTGGTTTGCAGGTACACTCATTGTTTTGGCAGTGCATTAATTGTTCATGTTTAAGTGTGGTCAGTGTTTTTGGTTTCTAAATTTAATCCAAGAGAGATGGTTAAACTTTCTGGGGTTGAAATTTATTGTGCTTTGCACAAAAATATTTGGTGAATCTAACAACCTCCTGATTCGGATTAAGATCATATGTGTTGTTAAAGTGGAAAATGTATCTAGGACTCTTTCTTGGATCAGCAGGTTTCTAATCCAACAAGATGCATGGCTTCAGATAGTTCTGGGAAATGAAATGGGGTAAATAACTGATGAGAGTAAATTAATTGGTAATTATACAATTAGATCAATATAAGAATAGAAAAGGCGAACAAAGACTTGCCGATAAGGGTGCTGGAGTGAAAAAAAGCAAAGTTCAGTGAGTGAAGCATAGATCTGTCCCAAATTTACTGAGTAAAAGGTTAATGGATATGGAACCAGGCTAATGAAGACTTTTATAAGCATATGAAAAGTGTTACGACCAGGGTCCCTTTTAGCCTTCACCTGGTCTTATTGTAACAGGGTTTTGTTTAAACACACTGTGTTTGAGCTCCCCCTTGGTGAATCCTTGTTCACCCCTTTCAAATTATAAGGCAAAGAAATTAGCACAAACAGGCTTAGGTTGAAAGAAGAAAAGTGAAATTTATTTAAACTTAAACTCTAATTCAGTTAACGCCCACGGATACACGCCGCACCCCACACTAGCATGCATACGCAATACACACAGCAAATAGAGACAGAAAAGAGCAGAAGAAAAATAAAGTTGAGAGGTTTGAGGCAATCTCTGAAGAGGGGTTTTTGTTACTGTGCTTCAAGCCCGCTGTAGTCTTTGCTTGTAGGTAGATCTTGCTTTTCGTTGGGGCCCAGTATTTTTCTTAAACATTGTTCACTGCAGGAGGCTTTTCTCTGTTGGGGTTCCTGTGTCTTCAATGGGTCTTCAGTTCCTTGAGAAGGCGATGAGAGCAGACAGGAGAGAAATGTTCTCAGCCCAGGAGTAAACAGCTTTCTGACTTCAAACACCGTTTCTCCAATTTAAAACTCCCCTAGTTGGCCAGCAGGTGGTCACATGACTAACTGGTTTGGCCAGGTCTCTTTTGTGTATTGGGAGCATCTTAGCAGTGGTGGTGGGTGTCTGGAATTCACTGCCAGGAACGGTGGTGGAGGCAGAAATCCTCAACTCATTTAAAAGGTACCTTGACATGCAGCTAAAGTTCTGTAACCTGCAAGGCTATGGACCAGGTGCTGGAGGGTGGGATTAGAATGGGCGGCTAGTTTTTTCACCCGGCATGGACATGATGGGCTGAATGGCTTCCTTCTGTGCCATACTTTTTCTGTGGTTCTATGGTGCTCTGAACTTCTTCCAATGCAAGTATTGCCCTCCTTTTTTAAGGAGACCGAAACTATACACAGTACTCTAGGTGCAGTTTCGCCAATACCCTGTACAGTTGTAACAAGGCTTCCCTACTGTTATACTCCAACCCCATGAACTAAAGGCCAACATTCCTTTTGCCTTCCTCATTACTTGCTGTACCTGCATACTAACTTTGGGATTCATGTGCAAGGACACCCAGACCTCTCTGTTCCGCAACATTCTGTAGTCTCTCTCCTTGTAAATATTCTGCTTTTCTGTTCTTCCTGCCAAAGTGGACAACCTCACATTTTCCCATATTATACTCCATCTGCCAAAATTTTGTCCACTCACTTCACCGATCTACATCCCTTGGCAAACTCTTGGGAGGAGTTTTTTTGGGGCCTGCAAGAGTGAGTTTCGTGGCAGGCGGGGCAACTTAATTTGGTGGGAGTTGACATTTTGAATTCCTGACGGCGGGTTCAAAGTTAGAGATTAAGTCAGTGGGACGGGCCTCACGCCGTCCTGTGGCGGGTTCCAACTTATAATGTATTTGCACACTATGATTACTGATTACCTTATAATTAATTGAAATTAAGTCCTACCTGCCAGATTCAGTCAGCAGCGCATGGATTTAAAGGTGGCGTGCACCAGTCAGCTTTGTGCAGTTAACTGAGGTCAGTGGTTTTCTTTCTTGAACTCTTCGGCACAAGGGAGGGCAACATTGGAATGAGTGTTTGGCTTCAGGCTTGGGATCAATAAGGGCGCATTGGGTTGGGGAGGGTTGGGTTCGAGTGCCTGGAGGTGGGGTGAGGGGAAGCCAGGGAGGACAGAGAGCGAGGTTTGTGTGCCTGAAGGGAAGCCAGGGAGGTGCTGAGAAGAGAAGAGCCTAGTGTTCTGGGTGTGGAGTTGGTGGTGGTGTTGGGGGGGGGTGCAGTGGTGGGGGTGTGGGGGTCTTTGGAACAGATCATGGTGAAGTGCATGATGGGGCTAAATTCAGGGGTCAGTCCTGTCTAAGTTGGGGTACTGTGGGGTGGATCAGGTGCTGACTGGCAGAGGGAATGGTCACAGTCACACGGGGAAGTATGGTTAGGTAGGGGAGCAGGTCCAGAGTCAAGACTGTATGTTGGAAGGTCTATTAGGCGGGGCACGGGATTGGACGACTACATTAAGGTTGATAACTGGAGGATCGAGGGTGAGAGTGGCCATTTCAATGGGGACGGGTGTAGGCACAGCGGGGAGAGATGGCATGTAGACATCGATAATTATGTGGTCGAGTATAATGGGGGAAGGTTCAAGGGTCACAGAGGGAAGGTGCAAGGTATTGTTGGATGGGCAAGAGTGATGGGGGCAAACTGGAAGATGGAAGGAGGAGGGTGGAAGGTGGAAGATCTTGCCTTGAACAGGCCAAGCATCATATTGGAAAAGGAGATGAAAATACATATTAGTATGCCAGGAGTGCAGATCAAAGTGGGTGGAGGCCAGTGTTGGCTGGGTAGAGATGCTGCCGTGCATAATGGGAGGAGCATAGAACCTCTCTGCTCATGAGTTCAATGGTTGAACAGCATCATGAAAAAAGGTTTCATTTCAATGTCTATTGCATTCAAACAGCCATAAAGCTGCAATAACATGGATCACAGACACCCAATGTTTTTACAACCTTGGGAGCAAGAGAAGAGGATGCGACAGAGGAGGTCTCTTGCCGCTCAGCGGCTGAGGCCACAATACCAGCAGCAGGCAGCGTAAGAAGGGAGGCTGCCCAGAATGATGCCTTCCCTGTGGGCACGCTTCTCAATGCATCCTCAGGACAAAGGCTAACTACTTTCAAATATCAGAGAGGCAATGCCAGAGACGCGTGAGGATGTCATAGAAAATGGTCACTGAGATTTGTGGAATTGTTCAGCAAGACCTGCAACCATGTGGTTTTGGTGGGAACCCCATGCCAGTTGCCCTCAAAGTGACTGCAGCACTCAATTTCTTCCCAAGCGGTGCTTTCCAGGGCTCAACGGGTGACACATGTGGCATCTCACAGACTGAGCCACAGGTGCTTAAAGGAGGTAACCAATGCGCTATTCCTTCATGCCAATGGTTTCATCTGTTTTTCAGTAGACGAGAACAGCCAGGCAGCAAGGCCAGCAGCCTTTAGCGCCATTGCTCATTTCCTGAGAGTGGAAGGGATGGTCAACTGCACTTGTGGCCATTAGAGTTCCCTGGGACCAGCCTGCTACATTTGTGAATCGCAAAGGATTTCACTCTTTGGACATTCATACGACCACAGACGAAAAGGTCATGCAGGTCTGTGCTCATTTCCCCAGGAGCTGTCACAGTGCATTCATTTTGCAAAACTCACAAATGCCAGAAATATTTGAGGCACCAGCCCAGGTTGATGGCTGGATCCTGTGTGACAGTGGTTACCCATTGCGGACATGGTTGCTGACATCAGTGAGGCATCCCCAAAGTGCAGCAGAAGTGCAATACAATGCGATACACACCTCCACCAGTGCCATCATCGAACACACCATTGGTTTGCTGAAAATGCACTTCCGCTGCCTGGACTGGTGTGGTGGGGCTCTGCAGTATGCATCACAGAGAGTCTCACGAATAGTCATAATCTGTTGTGCACTGCATAACCTGGCAAAGCAATGCAGACATCTTTTGCTGCAGGAGGAATGGGAGGAGCACCACTCCTCTTCAGATGAGGATGACTTGGATGAGCCTGAAGTGGAGGCCATGAATGTGAATGAGCCTTTAATGGATGCCAGGGCCATGGAGAGATATGCACGGGATACCAGGGACAACATTATATTCACATGTTTCGGCCAAGAGTGAGGCACCTACATAATTATTGTTCCAATGTCAGAACTCTGATGCCTTTTTGGGATGTTGACCTACCCCTGCCAGCCTCCCTAGTGCTCCAAACTCTATACAGGCATCCTCTGCCATCTACAATTGCACAGGGAGTGGAGCTTTGTTAAACGCACTCACTAGTGAATACTGAATCCAAAGAAATCTGTGCCACACTTGGACATATGTCTATCATCCAACCTTGACCACTCAATCCGAACCAGCACCATAACATTACTTTGAGTACACCTGCACCATCTAACATCTCTGGGTTGAGCAGGCTCAGGCGTTCTCCTTCACAAGGCAGAGAAGGGAGGGCCAGCTGAGCCTCCATATGAAGCCATGTCCCATAGACTGAGAAGTGCAAAACTGCACAATCAGTGAAGAATGAATGCACAAACAAAAACATTTCATCAATAAAGGCCATGTCTGTAAACATCAAAGCATGCCTGCCATGAGTCAAGCCATTACACTTAGCTCTCTAACTAGGCAAATTTCAAGAAATGACAAAAATGCTCAAAATTATACAGCAGAAACAATATCTTGTGAACTATTTACATGTGTAATCTTGTTGATTTGAACATCCGTGCTACCTTCGTGCTCAGAATTCTTTAAGTTTATGCTTTCTTTCGCTACGTCTTGGTGCTACCCCAACATCAACAGCCGAGGTAGAGACGGTCTGCTCATTGCGCTGTCGCGTTGCTGTGGATGACCATGGCGGGCGTCCTCTGGCAGTTGCCCTCCATGGCAGTTGACACCCTCTCTAGTGAGGAAGCTATACTGTTACATGCCTGGGACATGGCAGACTCCTCCATCACATGTACAAAGCTGTGCATGACCTCTGGCATCTCTGCCATATGTTCCCCATATGTTTGTTGCATTATCCGCAGTCGTCTTGTGGCCTTGAGCAGAGGACTATCATCAGCGTGGGTCTCAGCAGGGGCCTGGTCCCCAGCAAATCTCTGAATGTCAGGGACCCGGCTGGCACATTTTCCCTCAGCTGCTGGGACGTGTCTGTGCTGTGCCCGCCAGATTGTGATGCTGACTCTACACGCAAACTCCCTGTGGACCGTGTGGATGTAACAGTGATAGCAGAGGATGCAGAAGAGACAGGTGACGGTACACCCTCTGGGGCATTGTTATCATCCTCCCCAGAGGTGGGGTCAACAGGTCGCTGGCTTGTCGTTGTGTGAGTGTGGGGACCTGCAGTGGAGAAAAAACAGAAGCACATTAAGCATCATCACAGCATGAGTGCACCACTCTTTCGCTCGGGTCTCCTGTGTTCCCATATGATATCAACTGTAAGGGTGGCTCTTCATCCTTATGCCAATACGATCCAGCCTCACTGTCCACAATGGCTCAACCCTCCCTGCTATTTCGACAGCCTCCTCCTCTGCTGGGGTCAGGACTATAAGATCTAGAACACCACCCCATGTTTTGGTGCGCTCCCGCTGATTGTGTGTCTGTCCTGCACGAAAAAGTACTGACTTAATGGCGTGTCAAGTGTTCTGGCCTGTCAGTTGCACACTGCGTCCAAGCACAACCAGACTTCCACATTCTCTGGCCACAATTGCTTTGTGTCACCAAGGCTAATCACTCATTCACCTGCCTGGCATGGATGCCTGCTGACAGACATAAAGTTTTGAGGACCCCGCGAGATACCGTTTATTAAGATTCTTCCCATCACTTACCCTTGCCGATCTGAGCAGGTCATTGACACGTTTCCTACATCGCAGCCAGGTTCTTCGTTGAACCCCACAGTTCGACACCTCCTCTGCCACCTCCGTCCAGGCCTTGATCTGATGCCATTTGAAGGGAAGAGGAATTCCCGCCTTTTCCTGACGGCCTGGAAGAGCACTGGCAGTGAGGCATCACTGAACTATGGGGTCTCTTATCTACTGGCTGACATGTTGGCGTTGATGAAAAAAATCCAGGCAAATACAAAGTGGGCTGATGTAGGAGAGGTATAAAGATGGGTGAGGGTGGGTACAATATTATACTAATTTAAGGAGAAATACCTAGAATACTCATAGAATCATAGAAAGAATCATAGAAAGTTTACAGCAGAGAAAGAGGCCACTTGGCTCATGTCTGAGTCGGCCGAAAAAAAAGTCACCCAGCCTAATCCCATTTTCCAGTATTTGGTCTGTACCCCTAAAGGTAATGGCACTTTAAGTGCACATCCAGGTACCTTTTTAAAAGAGATGAGGGTTTCTGCCTCTACCACCTTTTCAGGCAGTGAGTTCCAGACCCCCACCAGCCTCTGGGTGAAAACCTTTTTCCTCATCTCCCCTATAATCCTTCTACCAGTCATGTTAAATCTATGACCCCTAGTGACTGACTGCTCTGCTAAGGTAAATAGGCCATTCCCATCCACTCTATCCAAGCCCCTCATAATTTTGTACATCTCAAATTAATCTCCCCTCAGCCTCCTCTGTTCCAAGGAGAACGACCCCAGCCTATCCAATCTTTCCTCATAGCTGCAATGTTCCAGTCCTAACAACATCCTTGTAAATCTCCTCTGTAACCTCTCTAGTGCAATTACATCACTTCTGTAATGAGGTGACCAGAACTGTGCACAGTACTCAAGTTGTGGCCTAACTAATGTTTTATATAGTTCCAGCAGAATCTCCCTACTCTTATATTCTATGCCTCAGGTAATCAAGGAAAGGATTCTACATGCCTTCTAACCGCCATTTTGACCTGTCCCGCTACCTTCGGGAATCTGTGGATATACATGCCAAGGTCCCTCACTTCTTCTACACCTCTCAGTATCATTCCATTTATTGTGCATTCCTTTGCCTTGTTTGACCTCCCCAAATGCATCACCTCACACTTCTCTGGGTTAAATTCCATTGCCAATTTTCTGCCCATTTGACCAGTCCACTGATATCTTCCTGCAGCCTATCCTCCTTTCAGCCATGCGCTCAATTTTTGTGTCGTCTGCCGACGTCTTGATCATTCCCCCTACGTTTACATCCAAATTGTTAATATGTACCACAACAAGCAGGGGACCTAGTACTGAGCCCTGTGCAACCCTACTGGAAACAGCCTTCCAGTCGCACAAACCACCCGTCAACAATTAACCTTTGTTTCCTGCCACTGAGCCAATTTTGTATCCAGTGTACTCTGCCTAAAGGAAAATGTTGCGCTGATGACCCTACATGATTGTACTGAAGGATTTGCATAGCCCTGCCGTACATGATGCGTTGCTGAATGACGGCAGGTTCCATCAATGAAAAACATTCCATGCCGCATAATCGCACGTATCTCCTGTGACCACTGCCAGAACTTTGATTTTCAACTATTATCGTGTGGGAACCAGCGAAAAGGGAGGGAGTGGAAATGCTGCCCAGTTCTAGTTCTAGCATTGGAAAAGGTGCGAGATGGATAAAATCTTGCCCTTTGTGTCCTCCTCACAACTTGCTTTCCTACCTATCTTTGTATTATTCACAAACTTGGCTACAATACACTCGATCCGTTCATCCAAGTCATGAATATAAATTGTAAATAGTTGTAGGCCCAGCACTGGTCACTATGATACTCCAGTAGTTATTATTTTCCAACCTGAAAATGACCCATGTAACCTGACTCTGTTTCCTGTTAGTTAGCCAATTCTCTATCCATGCTAATATATTACCCCAATACCATGGGCTCTTACCTTGTGTAGTCACCTTTTGTCTGACACCTTATTGAATGTTTTTTGGAAATCCAAATACGCTACATCTACTGGTTCCCCTTTATCCACCCTGCTTGTTACATCCTCAAAGAACCCTCACATTTGTCAAACATGATTTCCCTTTCATAAAACCATGTTGACTGCATGATTGCATTATGATTTTCTAAATGTCCTGCTATTACTTCCTTAATAATGGATTCTAGCATTTTCCCAGTGGCAGATGTTTGGCTAATTGGTCTATAGTTTCCTGCTTTCTGTTCTCTTTCTTGAATAGAGGTGTTAGATTTGCGATTTTCCAATCTTCTGGGACCTTTCCAGAATCTATGGAATTTTGGACGATTACAACCAATGCAGCCACTTCTTTGAAGACCCTGGGATGCAGGCCATCAGGTCCAGGGGACTTGCCAGCCTTTAGTCCCATTAGTTTTCCTAGTACTTCTTCTCTGGTAATAGTGATTGTTTTAATTTCCTCCCTCCCTTTTTCCTCTTGACATTCTGCTATTCTTGAGATGCTTTTTGTGTCTTCTAGTTTGAAGACTGATACAAAATACTTGTTCAAAGTCTCTGCCATTTCCTTGTTTCCCATTATTAATTCCCCAGTCTCATCTTCTAAAGGGCCAGCACTTATTTTAGCTACTCTATTCCTTGTTAAAAATTTATAGAAGCTTTTACTGTCTGTTTTTATGTTTCCTGCTAGTTTACTGTCATAGTCTAATTCTTCCATTTTTTTAGTCATCCTTTGCTGGTTTCTAAAATTTTCCCAATCTTCTTGCCTACCACTAATCTTTGCAGCGTTATGCTTTTTCTTTCAATTTGATACCATCTTTAATTCCTTAGTTAGCCACGGATGGTGCATCTTTCTCAGAGTCTTTCTTTCTCAGTAGAATAGATCTTTGTTGAGAGTTACAAAATAGCTCCTTAAAAGTATTCCACTGCTTCTCTACAGTCTTGCCTTTTAATTTATTTTTCCAGTCCACTTTAGCCAACTCTGTAGTCATACCCTTGTAATTGCCTTTATTTAAGTTTAAGGCACTAGTTTGAGACCTAAACTTTTTTCACCCTCAAACTGAATGTGAAGTTCTATCAAGTTATAATCACTCTTGCCTAGAGAATCCTTTACTATAAGGTCATTTATTAATCCTGTCATATTACACATTACCAGGTCTAAAATAGCCTGCTCCCGGGTTGGTTCTACAACATATTGTTCTGAGAAACTGTCAGTAATCCACTCTTATGACCTCATTCACCAGTCTACCTTTGCCAATTTGTTTAGTTCAATTCATATGAATATTCAAATTCCCCACGATTATTGCAGTGCGTTTCTTACAAGCCCCCATTATTTCTTGATTTATATTCTATCCTACAGTGTAACTACTGTTAGGGGGTCTATAAACTATTCCCACCAGTGACTTATTTCCTTTGCTATTTCTTATCTCCACCCAAACTGATTCTCATCTTGATCATCCGAGCCAAGATCATTTCTCACTTCTACTGATCTCGGCCTTTATTAGCTGAGCTACCCCACCTCCTTTTCCTTTCTTCCTATCCTTCTGAAATACCAAATACCCTTAAAGATTTAGTTCTCAGCATTGGTCACCTTGCAACCACGTCTTTGTAATGCTATCATATCATACCCATTTATTTCTATTTGTGGCATCAATTTATCCATCTTGTTATGAATGCTGTGTGCATTCCAATAAAGAGCCTATAAATCTGTCTTTTTACCATTTTCCTTACTCTGACCTTATTTGCTGGTGTGCTGTTATGTTTGTACCATAGAGCAGGGTTGCCCAACCTTTTCGTATGGGGGGCCACATTACATTTTTTGTCCTGCATAAGGGGCCAGTGAGACAATTTTGGAAAGATAAAGGCATTAAAATGTATTTTACTAATAATCAAAATAACAAATGTGCATTTTTGTGAAGAAGCTTTAAATGAGAAGACTAATTTTTGAC